>NW_022630996.1:67514055-68103162 GCF_010015895.1 Lontra canadensis | reverse complement strand
ACACACACACACACACACACACATTCCCATATATATACACACATACACACACACACAACACACACACATACACACACACACACACACACACACACATACCACTTCTTCTTTACCCATTTATCTATCAATGGACATTTGTGCTGCTTCCATAGTTTGGCTATTGTAAATAATATTGCAATAAACATAGGGAAACATGTAAAACTTTGACTTCATGTTTCATATATTTCAGGGGTAAATACCCAGTATTGGGATTCCTAGATTATAGGGTAGTTCTATTTTTAATTTTTTCTGCATTTTTTTACAACAAATACACCACCAGTACCACCAAAAGAAACTATTATTTAATAAAAGTAAACATCTATTCATAGCAGAACTATTCACAAGAGCAAAAATGAAGAAATAACCCTAGTGTCCATCAGAGGATAAGCAAATCATAATACACACACACACACACACACACACACTTGAATATTAATCAGCCATAAAAAGAAATGAGCAACTGTTACATGTTATGTTGTGGACAACCCCCTACAACATTATGCTGAGTCAAAGAAGGCTGACATAAAAAATCATGTATTATATGATTCTATCTATATAAAATATCCAGAATAAGTACATAGACTAAGAATGCGGACTGGTGGTTGCAAGGCACAGGAGGGATTGGGGAATGGACGTAAACTGCCTACTAAGCACAGGGTTTTATTTTGAAATGCCGGAAAATGTTTTAGAATTACACAAAGATGACGGCTGCACAATATTGTGAATAGGCTAATTCACTGAACTCTTCACTTTAAAAGGGTCAATTAAAAATAAAACAGTTAATTTTATGTTATGTGAATTACACTCTATTTTTAAAAGTTAAAAATAAGGGGGAAAGGTGAACATCTAATCATCACATCCCTCTTTAAAGTTTACCAAATGGTTTCTATTTGATATGCTTGATACCATAAGAGATCATTACCTCTACCACTGAGTTCTAGGTATGCTAGTGTGTCTGTCTGTCCATCTGTCTCTCATTCACTTGCTCACTATTCTTATTAACAAATAATGATAGGCAACATTAATATGGTACTTAACTATAAATTGTTCCCAAAGTTCACATACATTAAGCATATTGAACCTTACAACGAATCTATGAGGTAGGTACTACTGTTACTTATGATCATCATCTCTGATTTATAGATGAGAAAGAGACACGAAGAGATAAAGTGACTTCCTCCAGACTATACAGGCAGGAAGTGACAGCACTGGGATTTAAACCCAGCCAGGCTGGCTTCGGAGTCCTATGCTCTCAAACGTTTCACTTGTTGTATTCTACTTCCTCTCAAAGAATGCATGTTCTTGGTAGAAAATTAAAAATAGAGATTAAGCATATGAAGTAAGAAGGAGAACATTCTGCCACCCAGGTATACCCACTGTTAATCTGTTTTCCATTTTTTCAAATAAATACACATATCTCTATACCTATATACCAAAGCTTTCATAACATACTGTATTATTTAACATATTATAAACCTATTCCATGTAAATAAATATGTCATGGTATTCCATTTAACACAGGAAACAATTTAACCAGTCACCTATTAAAATTTGAGGCTGTGGGGCACCTGGGTGGCTCAGTCAGTTGAGTGTCTGACTCTTGATTTCAGCTCGGGTCATAATCTGAGTCATGAGATCGAGCCCTGTGTTGGGCTCTGTGCTGGGTAAGGAGCCTACTTAAGATTCTCTCTCTCCCTCTCTCCCCCTCCTTCTCTCTCTCTAATAAAAGAAATAAAAATAAAATTTGGTGTTGTTTATGAATAATACTGAGATGAATTACCTTATAAGTACATCAGTGTTAACCAATTAACTTAAAATATAAAATACTTGGTGAGAATATGTGTTTCAAAGCTCTTGACATATGTCACCCAACTATTCCTACAAAGTCTTTAATACTCGATACTCCCATTTATAGATTATAAGAACATCTCCTCTTACCACTTCTTTTTCAGAATTTTCCCAGCCTGTCTCAGAACACATTCTAATAAACCCAAGGATCATTTTATTTCCTACTCTACCCTCCAACAGATACAGAGTGCCAAAGAAGAAAATTTATATATTTAGGAAGATGCTTTTAAACATATAGATTTGTGGAGATTTGTGGAACACATATATCTTTATAATGTTGAGCCTAAGAATGGATCTCTGTTCAGAAGTAACTATTCTTATAAACATCCCTGTGGGACATGATCAAATGAGAAAATAAAGGTTTCAGAAGTTAAAATAAGGCCATAGGCCAGTGGCTAAGGAGGATTCAAAAGAAAAGCAAATTTCATGTCAATGAAATGACTGCTTCATGTCAATAACCTGTGAATCTTTCCCTACAGGAAAAAAATCCTAGGCTGTCACAGATAAAAGTTATTACTAAGATTGAGTCCTATCTATGCTAGATCATCCCGTAACCCAAGGTAGAATTATAGAAGGCTAAAACTTTCTAACTCCCCAAAACCTTTTCTTGAGAAAAGTTAAGTATCTCAAGATAAATGTCTAAACTCAACTGACTTGGATGACTAGATGAAATTATAGAGCCAATCATCAGCTGGTAAAAATGCAAACATGCATCCATGTTGAACAGAAGTAGTAGGGCCACTGGGTGGCTCAGCCGGTTAAGCATCTGCCTTCGGCTCAGATCATGATTCCAGGGTCCTAGGATCAAGCCCCAAATCAGGCTCTCTGCTCAGTGGGGAGCCTGCTTCTCCCTTTCCCTCTGCCTGCCACTCTGCCTACCTGTGCTGTCAAATAAATAAAATCTTTTAAAATTAAAAAAAAAAAAAAACCCCAGAAGTATCATGGTCCAGATTCTCCAAACCTTCTTGCTGACCATTTATAGATAATGCTTAGTTTCTAAAACTATCAAACTATATCATTCTGCCCAGTATGACCATCATGGACACCAAAAAATTCCACTTAGTCAAAAGCATCCAATAAGTGTCCAATAAGAAGCAAAGGCATAACCCTTCCTTCTCCGAAAATATAAAACTACAAGAAATAAAGGGGGGGGAAGAAAGCCTTATACATTATCTAAACCAATCTTTTTCTCCTCCAAATGAAAAGATCGAATCCAAGAGAGATCAAGTTCCCCAAGGTCACAACAGTCAACTACCAGTGAGAAAAATGCCATACCTGGGTCCCTTGACTCCCTGGTCAATGCCCATGCCACCACAGTCTGGCACATATACAACCAGGTGGACGTTACCTCTGTAGAAATTCATTTGCCCCCCAAAAATGCGATAAAAATAAAACCTTTCTTTTGAATAATTAGACTATGTTTTTTAAGCTGTTGTAAATTAAGGCCGATTCTGTAAACAGTATTTAAGAA
Source organism: Lontra canadensis (assembly GCF_010015895.1). Lineage (NCBI taxonomy): Eukaryota > Metazoa > Chordata > Mammalia > Carnivora > Mustelidae > Lontra > Lontra canadensis. The sequence goes on along the minus strand of NW_022630996.1, from coordinate 68,099,804 downwards.
GCATCAATCCTCTATCATTAAATAATTCTAATAAATTCAAAACATTCCATTTCACACAAAATCAAATTTGAGCACAATTCTTCAAAATTCCTCAACATTCTTAAAATACACACATTGAAGATATATTGCATTTCTAATGGATCTTATTAACCCATTGAAAAATTGTCAATTGGAAACTTCTGTCAAACAGTGTGGGAATAAAGGTGTGCATTTCTGGCAGGCCAGTCTAGGAAAGAGGAAAAAGCAGCAGTTGGTACAAAGGCAAATCTTCAACAAACATATTCGCCTGTTGTATCTGCTTAAATAAACCAGTCTACCAAAACATAAAATCAAGACCTACGCATATATCTGCTTCCATATGCTCTTCGTATTCCATCAGTACAGTCACTGAGAAAATACTAAGAAAAAGTTGCCTTTCCAGAGTCACTGAACACAAGAAAGTAAGGGAGGAAGCTGGAAGAAGGGTTGTGATTTCATGAATGCACAAGAATAACGAATCTGATTTCACTGAGCCATGGGCATCAATTAGGTAGACTGTGGACCCAGAACAAGAATCCATCCTAACAAATTGTCTGCTTTAATGTAGTTATTATCTGAACTACTGCCAGGCTTAACCTGTGGAAACCCCACTGAGGATATGTTTGCTGCTATTTTATACTAGCGAAGAATTCACTTTCTTATTCAGCGTGGGTTTTTTTCATGTTTAAACAATATGAAAAAATTATTTCATTATTTGAACCAAGAATACAAAGTAAAAACAAAAAAACAAAAAACAAAAAACAATCAAGGCTGTCTCCCAAAGATTCACTCAAGGTTATTTCAGGGCATTGCCAAATGATAGGTTTCTAAACCAAAAAGTGATTTTAAAAATATCCAAGGGGCTCCTGGGTGCCTCAGTGGGTTAATCCTCTGCCTTTGGCTCAAGTCATGGTCTCAGGGTCCTGGGATAGAGCCGCACATCGCCTGGGGCTCTCTGCTCAGCAGGGAACCTGCTCCCCTGCGCCCCCTGCCTGCCTCTCTGCCTACTTGTGATCTCTCTCTGCGTCAAATAAATAAATAAAATCTTCTAAAAAAAATCCAAGTAAGTATTCTATTTAGCACTAATTTTCACCACAGATGTTTTCTTCATTTTAAAACACTATATTCTGCCTTATCCTATAAGGGAGTAATAAGCCCATGAAAACTATCTGCTATTCCACAATTAAATTTACATGTCTTCCTGTTGTGCTAATGAAGAAATGAGCACTAGCAGGCCCATGTGCTGACAACTACAGTCGTTAGTTACATTCTGTAGTTTAATGGTTTCCAAGTAAAATCCATTACAGTCACAAAGCTGTTTTATGAAGATACATCTTAATGACCTATATTCCAACCAAACCTGATGCTGGAAAAGCAACTCATTAGAGAGAACAGGGTAGGCAAAATCTTGCTGGAGACATTTCCTGGGATCATGCACCCGGTTAAGCAAATATGAGCCAATTTCTGTGATGCAACAACAAAAAACTTCTTATAATAAACAACTTAATTTCTGTCTATAACAAGGGTAAGATATTACAGGATCACATGATGGCCTTTATTTAGAACTAGGCTGTGCTTTCATCTCTGTAATACCAGGGAGATGGTCCATGTATTTAAGGTAAACATACTCCTAGAGAAGGCACTGATTTACCTCTTCTTCCTCCCAAGGTAGAGAGTCTGTATCTACTAGCTTATTTGTTCGACTATTTCAAACATGAAAGTGACTGAGAAGTCTAAGAAAAGTCTAGCCTCATGTTCAGAGAAAGTTTTAAGAAATCACCTAACTCATTTTATATTTTTTTCAAAAAGGCAGTTGACCAAAGTTCCGATTCAGCAAGTGCTCATTTTACATCAGGAAATCCACCTCCTGGCCCCAATTCTCTTAAAGCAATTCCTAATGTCTCCAAAATGAATAGGCTAATTGTGCCTAAAAACCACCCAGCAGAAAAATTTTAAATGTTATCAGAATAAAACTTCGGAAGTGAGCCTATGAGAAAGTAAAGGTGTCATGCCCTCTCCCCAAATCCATACGATAGAGTCCAAATCCACAGTACCTCAGAATGTGACCTGATTTGGGGACAAGCTCTACTGAAGTAATCAAGTTAAAATGAGGTCATTAGAGTGGGTCCAATTCCAATACGACTGGTATCCTAAAAAAGAAGCAAATTTATACACAAAAACAGGCTTACAGGGAAGAGGGACAGAGGGAGAGGGAAGAGGGACAGAGGGAGAAGATGGTCACCTACAAGCAAGGGGAGGGGCCTGGAATAGAAGGAACCAATTGTGCTGACACCTTGATTTTAGACATCCAGCCTCCCCAGCGGTGAGACTGTAAATACTTGTTCTTTAAGCCATCCAGTATGTGGCACTTCATTATGGGAGACCTAGAAAACTAAAGACATCCCCAACCCAGAAAGGAGGAGAACCAGTCATGTGGTATAAATAAAATGGCTGAGCTAGATTTTTAAAAGTCTCAAATTAAATAGGAGAGAAAACTATACTTGTGCCTCAAAAAAGTCTTTAACAAGGTATTAAAAAATAAATAAATAAAACAAGAGCCACTAATTATAGGAGAAAATCATGCATTTGGAAGAAGCCTTGAAGTACAGTTTGGCATTACTGCCCCCAAGTAACTATGTACACTCCCCCTTGAGCTTCTGCCATTTTTCTCCCACCCCCTCACAACCACTAGCAATGTTCCTTCCAAGAACTGCTTGTTCTCACAATTCTCTCTTGAACCCACTCCTATCACGTTCTTGCCTCTACCCCTCAATCAGAATTGCTTTTGTCAAAATCACTGTTGACCTCCACCTCACAAAATCCAAACATCAATTCTCAGCCTTCCTCTTGCTCCATCTAACAACACATTTGATTCAGTGCCTCACTGGCTTCTCCTTCAACACTTTCTTCACCTGGCCCCGGGGCTCCCATTCTCCTCCACTGGCTCTCCCACCTCTCCTGACATGCCCCAGCACTTGGTCACCTTCAAAGTCACTCCGTGGAGTGCCTGGGTGTCTCAGTCCATTGAGCATCTGACTCTCCATGTTGTTTCAGGTCCTGATCTCAGGGTCTTGAGATCAGGGTCTTGAGATCAAGTTGGGCTCTGCATTGGATGAGGAGCCTGCCTAAGATTCTCTCTCTCTCTCCCCCTCGGCCTGCCCACCTCTCTCTCTAAAAAAAATTTTAAAAATAAATAAATAAAAAATAAAGTCATTCCCTGGGAGATCTTAGTAAAGCCTATCATCCCCTTAAAAATATATAAAAATATGTTTTAATTCAAAATACACACAGAATCCAACAGCTTCTTACCATTCCACACCTAAAACCTTCATCTAAGCTGCCATAATGCCTCACCTAGATTATTGGAATAACCTAATTAATCTGTTTTCACCCATGTTCTATCACTATTTCCATACAGCAGCTGGTTTTAACTTTATACATATAAATCATGTTATGTCTATACTCAAAACCCCCTGGGCTCTCCTCTCAACCAGAATAAAAGTCAGAGTCTTCGATGTGTCCTAAAAGGCACCTCCCTATGATCTTGGTGTTCACATCTCCTGTCACTTCCCCCTCACTTGTTCCACCCCAGCCACAGTGGGTCATTCTTCTTTGAACATGCCAAGTGTATACTTCTCTCAAGACCTTTGCACTTGCTATTCCGTAGCTTGGAAATGCTGTTCCCAGATGTCTGAAGAGCTTAATCCCCCTCTACATTCAGGCGCTGCTGGAAAGCCATAGCATCAAAAGCCTTTTCCTGACCTCATAGATAACAGACACCTCCTCTCTGTCCCCTCCCCTCTTTTACTTTTCTTCTTAGACTTCTACCAACTGTCACATGTTTGTATGGTGTCCATATTCTACCCTTCTACAAACTCCCTAAAGCAGGAACCCTGTTTTTGTCCACTGATATGTTCCTGGTACCTAGCCCAGAGACAAACACAAAAGAGGGGGCTGAAAAAGTATTTGGTGAAAGAATAAATGAACATCATATAGCCTGCCCTGGAGTAGGTATTAAATAAATAGCACTTTGAAAAGTAACTGTACGTGATTATAATCATCCATGGCTGTACACTGGAGGATGTTTCCCAGACTCTGTCCTCCAGGATCTCTGAAATGGAAATAAATCACTGGTCTGTGATTGTAATCTGCAGCCAGGTTGAGAACCACGACATTAGAATCTAAGCTCCTTAAAGAAAAGATTTTATTTTTTCATCCTTAGACCTCCAGCACAGCAGCTGGTAAAGTGATTAATAATGTTGATTAAATTAATAAATCGGAAATATGGTCATTTAGTCTTTGCTTGTGCACTTCTACTGATGAAAAGCTAACTAGTTTATAAAGTCACTCCCACGGCTATACATCAGTAAAGGTTACAGTTCTTCCATAATCTGAAGAAAAATCTTCCTCTCCATAACATCTACTCAGTGGTCTCAGATCAGTAGTCTGAAATACACCTTAAGTCCATCCTTTAAAGGTCGTCTTCATAGATCTAAAAGCAATCGGAAAGAGCCCTTTGAATGGGCTTCTTCTCCAGGCCGAACGAATCAAAGCAAATGTAGGAAGTATTTGGCCCTAGATTCATTCTACCTGAACAGGGGTATCTCAGCTACAAGTAAGGACACTTAATCCGGATCTTGGATGATAATTAGAGATTTGCTACACCAGAGAGAGAGGAAATGGCTTTGCACATGTGGCCATGAGCTCCGCATGGAAGGAAGAAAGCCCAAGAGAATCTCTGACAATGGGGAGTGACAGTTAGATTGCAGAATAAGACAGAGGGCTGAAGTGGAAGGGAGTAGAGAGCACAAGGAGAGAGCTAAAACGGTCTCCTGAAACCACGTGATAAAGGACTTTGTAGACGAAATTAAAATGATCTGTCTTATGACTGAGTGACGTGGAGCTTAGAGACAAGAAGGAAAAAGACTAATGACATCAAGTCTCTATTAACCAATCAGAAATGGAAGCAAGAAGAAAAACCAGTTTCAGGTACAGAGAGGAAAGACATTAAATTTGGTTCAGATGTATTTCATTTGAAGGCATCCATGGCATCCCACCAGAGGTGTCTTTTAAGGAGCTGTAAGTGTGTTTTTGGAAGTTGTTGGAGAAGCACTGGAAGTTGGATTTAAGATTCATTTGAACTAAGGCTTACGTCAGACAGGCATCAGAAGAAAAATTCCAACAATGGTTCTCCACAATGCGACTGCAGGTGATACTCATCTTTTTTGCTTGTTCAAAATTGTTTATAATATGCTCAAACCATGTACTCTCAAATGTATACTCAAATTTTGTATAGCAAATATGTATTACTTCTATTTACACAAAATTAAGAACAAGGAAAAATATGGTTAAGATTCAGAGAGGACACATATAATGCAAAGAGAGGGCAAACAAAAGTAAAAACCCGGGGAAACCATTTACCAAAAAGAAAAGAGTAGCTAGCTAAAGAAATAAGGATGTTAACACTGAGTGATACAAGATTACAGCGACTTTGAAAGCAAAGTGAGCAGCCTGGAAACAGGACTAAATGCTGCAGAGAAATGGAGTAAGATGAGAAATAAAGAAACCACTGATAATTAGGAGATGATTACTGACCATAACAAGAGGTTTAGGAAAATGATTGGGATAAAAGCCAGACTATATAGTGAGTTGAAAAAAAAGAGTAGAAAGATGAAGAAATAAAGGTAAAGGGTCTGGTTGTGAAAAGGAGGTCAGAAAAAAAATTATAGCTGAAAAGAAGGTCAGGGTTAAGGACTGGTCTGCGTGTGTGTGTACCCAGCAGAGAACGGAGAACTTCACTACTAACAAGTTGAATGAGTCACATCATTCTCCCTGTCCTGTCAAAGTCATCAGCTACTGCTGCAGAAGAAATAAACTCAAATAGGATAGGTCAGCCAGTCTCACAATCCTTGTTCCTTTTAGCACCTTTTGTTTCTCTGGAGGGAAAAAAAGAAAAAAATGTAAAGGAAAGGGAAGAAAAGAAGAGAAAAGAAGGGAAGGGAAGGGAAGAGAAAAAAGAAAAATATAGGGGTCCCCAAAGTTTGCCGAAGCACTACTAGTCTAAAAGAATTATTACTTAGTTCTAAAGGCAAACATGTTAAGTCAATCAAATTCCCATCACTTCCCACCAAAAAAAGAAAAATGCAATTAAAGTTAGCTATTTTGCTGGATTTTTCTTTTAAGAAATATAATTTCAACTAGTAAATGAAACTAATGGATACATTTAATTGTCCTTCCAAATGAATACCAACATTATTCACATCTAGAGCATAAACAAGCGCTCATCACCATGAACTAAAAAAGTCCTTATTTTAGCCTGTGAATGCTTGGTGGGAGGTCCTCCTTTGTCCCCTGTACTCTGCCAAACATTAAATGATAATGAAATGATCTATAGGCAGACAGGCAGGCAAGTGGAAGTAATTCCAACAAGCCTATCTGACTGACTAACCGAATGATTAGCTTTTCAAAAAATCAAGACTTATCTGAAATAGCACTAAATACTGAGTAAAACAGAAAACTAAATTACCTCCCAGAATATCTCAGAACGCCAACAGTCCTTTCACGCTTACATTTACATTTTAGGCTGCCGCTGCCGAATTTTATAAACAACCTATTTGAAATGCTTGCTAATGAGTTCTTGATATTCATAGATTACATTATCATACTGGAGCTTAAGCATATCAAATACCATGATTAGAACTACAGTATGTTAAAAATAGATGGGTATATGTGGTATAGCCATACAATGGAATGCTACTCAGCAATAAAAAGGAACAAAGGAACAAACTATTGAACACACCACAACATGATCAATCTCAAAATCATTATGCTAAGTGAAGAGAGCCAGGCCAAAAAAAAAAGAGAGAGAGAGAGAGAGAAAGAGTGCATGCCATTGGATTCTATTTATGTGAAATTCTAGAGAATTCAAGTGAATCCACAGTGAGAGAAAGCTGATCAGGGCCTGCCTAGGGACAGGGCAGATGAAGGGGTGTATTACAAAGGGGGAGCAGGAAACCTTTGGGGGTATTAGAAAAGGCTATCGTGATTATGTTACTGGTTTCTAAGTGTATACATGTATCAAAACTGACCAAATTACATACTGCGTATTTATGCAGTTCAATGTGCTTCAATTAATCTTCAATAAACGTCACAAAAATGTTGAGACAATTGTGTAACCTTCCCATAAAATATCTGAATAACACCTTAAAACAGTATCATTTACATAAGAAGGAGTGGACTAATAAAATGATCGCTTTTAAATGAGTTAATACGTGCCCAACACTTAGAACCATGCCTGGACCCTGTAACTGTGATGTAAGTCTTTAATGAAAGAGGGAATAGAGAACAAAAACATTAAAATCGTTTTGATAAAATGATAGAACTATAGCCCATTGATTCTAATTCTGAGTTGTCCTTGGTATAGAGTGTTTTTTCCAACAACAGAGTTTGGCCTTTTACATCTGAAGGCTGATAGGCTTCTGCTTTAAGATGTCGTCAGACCACCCCCCCCCCAACTCCGGCTTACCTCTTCTCAGTTCTCTCTTCCCACAACTGCACACCTCAAGACAGGGACAGAACATGCCCTACATCCAGGGCCTGTCATGTGTGTTTACTGTGGAAGAACGATAGAGAACTCTGCTTTTTTCCTTCTTAAAAAAATTCTTATAAAATTTTCCCATGCAAGAATCTAGTAGAGAGAGAATGAGCTCCCACCAACCCCACCTCAGGTGATCAGTGTACCAGGGGAATAAAGTTTGCCAGACAAGAGAAATTGGACTAGAAATTGGACTCTGCACAGACCCCACATCCTCGAGAAAAGAGGACCAATGGTCACGGCCACGTATGCCCTTGTATACTGGTGAAACACAATAGGAAAGGGACCTCTTTTTGTTAAAACATGTGCAATGCTAACATCTACCTTGGAGCAGAGATAGCAATCGGAAACACATGAGGAAAGGATTACTGTATTGAGACAAAGCAATCTAAAAACGATTGACTTAAAGTGAAAAACATTATAAAGAGGTGTTGGGTGCAAGTAAGATCCAGTACGAAGCCTGAGAGAAGCAGGTGTAGAAAGCTGTAAGTGTAGACCCATTCTGGCTAGGCAGACTGGGAGGCAATGAAGGTCAGTGGAAAGCGAGGTTTCCGGGGACACAGGTAACCCAGCCTTATGGCTCACTACCTCTGACTTCTTTCTCAAGTTATACATTGCCTCTGAGCTTCACTTTCCACAAGCTTTACTTTCCTAAAGGCAGAGGAAGGGATGGCTGTACGGATTACTGTGACTATAACTAAAGTGCTTCACGCATTTAACTGCTCAATAAGTGGAATTTGTTATCAAGAAAATCGAAGATAATTAAGAAAATACTAGAATTAACAAGACCACTGTATAAGAGACTAGATATACAACTAATTTCCAAAAACCAATGGCTTTTCAACCTATCAGGGAAAACTCCATTAAAAAATGGTAAGGGACAGCTGCCAGAAAAAATAGTAACAAAAAATACTTAGGAATACAAAGTCAGTGCTCATGAAAAGTACAGAATATTCCAAGCACCAAAGCAAACTAGGTCTTCAAACACAATGATAAGTGTATAAGGATGATAATTTTTTCCAAATAACCTAAAAGATTCCACAGAATCCAACAAGCTTTTTTAAACTTCTCAAAGTTATTCTGAAGTTGAACCTGAAGACTAAATGAAGTGAGAGCAGCTAAGAAATCTTTGAAAGAAAAGCAAGAAGTATCTTATAAAATCATATTATAAAGTCCTGTGTGCAATCTTGGTAGAAAAAAAAAAAATCAATAGTATAGAAAGCAGGGCACCTGGGTGGCTCAGTCATTAAGAGTCTGCCTTCGTCTCAGGTCATGATCCCAGGGTCCTGGGACTGAGCCCCACATTGAGCTCCCTGCTGGGTGGGAAGCCTGCCTCTCTCCCCTACCCCCCACCCCTGGCTTGTGTTCCCTCTCTCACTGTGTCTCTCTCTGTCAAATAAACAAAAAAAAAAATCTTTAAAAAAAAAAAAAAAAGTATAGAAAGTAGCCCAAAAGAAATCAAATGTTTTTGAGTATATATATGTCTCATATTATATATAAAATAATAGATTAAGAATCTATCTATATGCACCCAGTAGATGGTATAGAAAACAAATCAATGGTGAAAGGATGAATTATAGATCGTTCAAACTACTATTTAAGAAAACTGGTTATTCAGGAAATCAAGTCAGAGTCTTACCTTACATTAAGCACTGTATAAAATTCTAGGAGTCAAACTGAGGGGATAGGTTCACAGCAAATTGTTAAATGCAAAAAAAAAAAAAAAGAAGATTACCAAACTGTGCAGAATATTCCCATTTTGTAAACATACATGTATATTCATAATGAAATATATGCAGAGACGTCTGATATATGTGATGTAGACAGAGCAGCCTAAAGGTTATGAGTATTGGTACTGGGGCCACAGCTGGGGCTCACAAATAGTAATTCAACCATGTGGGAAGTATCAGGACCAACTTCATTAGAGTCTGGAGGATGAGTTAATTAATTAATCAAGGAAAAGCCCTAAAAGTGTACCTTACTATTGTTCTTTTTATTTATCACTCCTATTACAAATGCTACGGTGTTAAGAGTAGTGTGTTTACTTGGCGGGATTATGAGTATTTTTATTGCCTCATTTTTCTAGAACGCACACATACTGCATTTAATTTTCAGAAGGTCAAATGTAAAAAAAGGAGTCATAAAAAAATTGAGCAAATAGTGTTAATATTTATCTGCTCTTTAGATAGGGAAGTATTTCCTTAGCATACCAAGCTCAGATATGTGTAAGCATTTCCTGTTATTTTGGCTCAAGTTATTTCCCAGTATGCATTATTGATATGCCCAAGAATTACCAAATAGAAGTCAAACTTAAATTTCAAATGGCCGATTTTTTCAACTCTCAATTTTAAGATGTTAAACACCAAAGGCATTGTTTTGTGTTTACACTGTTGCAATCTTAGAATAAAGTGCTAAATATGACAAATTAAGAATGAATGTGTCCTAGAACTAAAGCACCAAGGATAAAGATTTATCTTCTTGCCTGTTACAACAGGAATGTATGTAACCTTGAGCAGTCATTGAACTGCCCCTTAGATCCACCATAGGAATATAGGCACAGTATAGCAAACCAGAACTCATTAGATGTGACCTAGGCCATCAGTCTGTCCAAAACAGGAACCCTGCAGATTTCAAAGTACAAAGAAGCAGTTCATGACTCTATAGATATAAAACACCTTCTTGGAAAAAATTTTTAAAAATAAAAATAAAAAAGATGGGCACCTGGGTGGCTTAGTCATTAAGTGTTAGCCTTTGGCTTGGCTCATGATCTCAGGATCCTAGGATTGAGCCCCATATCGGGCTCCCTGCTTGGCAGGAAGCCTGCTTCTCCCTCTCCTACTCCCCCTGCTTGTGTTCCTTCTCTCACTGTCTCTCTCTGTCAATTAAATAGATGAAATCTTCAAAATAAAATTAAATTAAATATAAAAAAGAAGTAAAACACCTTCTTGGATGAACTAAATTCAGCATTCTTTGGTCTACTACCCACTAATCCTAATTTCATCCTCTAAATGAGCATTATATCAATGCCTCTTACACATGACTGCACATAATACATTTGAAGTTCACGATCATGATGCCTGTAAGTCTCCTCAGAGCTAAGCAGTCTCAATTCCTTCGGTCAGTCCTCAAGTATTTGGACATACTTTCCAAATAGTTCATTTCCTAATTGGCACGTCAAGTCAACATCTCCATATATCAATATCCCTCTTCAAATATTACACCTAAGTTGAATCACTAACCTAAGTTAAATGTCTACCTTCTCGGAGCCAAGCACTCTGCTCATATTAATAGAGCCTAAGACACATTACCCTATCATTGCTTTTAGCAGCCATGTGACATCTATGGCTTTAAAAGTACTTTTAAGCAAGACTTCCTCATCCTAGGCTTAAACATCTAAATTTCAGAAGCAAAAAGAACAGTCGACATTTAACAATTATGTTTGCCCATTTTTCTAGCCTTTCAAATCATCTTAAATCCCAATTCTGCTTTCCAACTCATTAGGCATCTTTCCCAGCTTTCTGACTTTACAAAATTTGGTTAAGACTTCCCAAAACCAAAACATGGATTAAATAGTGAAACAACAACAGCTCAGAGATAACATATTAATACCACAGGTATAGGAGGCCCCTCTATCCGTGGTTCTTCCACGTCCAAAAGCAGACAATCCCCCCTCCTGATGTAGTCAGAAGGTCAACAGCAGTCTAATGCTACGTGACTCACCTCACTTCACCTGATCACGCATGCATTTTATCCTCTCACCCCATCACAAGAAGAGTGAGTACAGTACAGAGAGCTATTCGGAGAGACCACATTCACATAACTTTCCCTACAGTATATTTTTGTAATTGTTACATTTTATTATTGTTGTTGTCAATCTCTTACTGAGCCTAATTTTTAACTTAAACTTTGTCACAGGAGTGTATGTACAGGAAAAAACATAATATATACAGGATTCAGTACTGTCCAGGATTTCCAGCATCCACTGGATGTCTTAGAATGTATCCCCTGTGAATGGGGGGGGGGGACTAGAGCATTATACTGAAGACCTTCCTCCAGATTAGCATGAATTCCTTAAATTAATATATGTTAGGGTACGTTTGTTCAAATAGTCAATGATCTGCTTGTTATACCATCCTTCAGCATATACCCCCGCTTCTTGGCATACAAAGACACAACACTGCAAATGCCTTCCTGAACATCCAGGAACACCACATGCCTCTCATTCTCCACACTTACCAGCCAGCTACCCTCAGCCAGCTTCTGTGCAATCGCTCTACCGGCTGCCCCTTCTCAGGCTCATTCTCCATTGCTTCTCACTCTGTTGATTTTGTTGTTTTGTTTTGTTTTGAAGATTTATTTATTTATCTGACAGAGGGTGGGGGAGGAGGAAGAGAGAGAGAGTCTCAAGCAGACTCCCCACCAAGCGCAGGGCCGGACCACTGAGATCATGACCTGAGCTGAAGTCAAGAGTTGCACCCTTAACCCACTAAACCTCCCAGGGGGGCCCATTGGCCTGCTTTTTAAACTCCGGTATTTCCCTGTGCCCTCTCCTCAACACACTGCTCCCGCTCTGTGTTCACAGCCCAGGAGACCTCATCAACATCAGTGGCCTCAAGAACCTCTCCCTGGGCTCCTGGCTCGAGAGGTGTCTGTGGCACTGGCAGACTTGCAGCTGTCTCGGGGAGAGCCCAGTGTGGATGTCCCTGGGGCACCTGAAACTCTGGATGTCAATAATGAACTCATGCTCTTTCTTCCAGCCACCCAGCCACCGCCTCCTCCTAAATGTTCCATCTCAATGAAAGACGGAGCATCCATCCAGTAGCCCAAGGCAGAAAACCTAGCAGCCACCGGAGCCTGCAAATGTCCCATCCAGCGCCACCCTCCCCCTCCACTCTGTCAGTCGCTTAGCTCTGGATTTTATTCTCCCCTTGGGAGAGGCAGCAGTCCCCCAACCGACCGTCTGGCCTCCATTAAGATCCCTGTTTTATCGTCCTCCATTCAACAACAGAACAGCCCTTCCCATCTGGTGTCAGTGGCTCCACAGAGCTTTCCTGCTTTCTTCACAGCTTCCTCATCCCCTGCCACTCCTACCCATCTGCCTTCCCTCTAGCCCTTGAAATGTTCCCAAGAGTTCGTGCCACTGGACCATCACACAGCCCACTTGCTTTGACTAAGGTGGCTGGCCTCTGTGCATGCTGGGATGCACTTCTGGAAATCTCAAAACTCAGCTCAAACAGGACTTTCTCTGAAGCCAGGGCTCCTTAATCTGATTGACCGGCCCCCCTCTCTGTGCTTCTGCTGAACCCAGCGCACGACTCCGCACAACACTTAATGGTCTGTGGTATAATCAAAGACTGACATATTATTAGCTTTCCCGTGAGAGAAACACAACATATGAACTCATTAAATGCTAGACGAATGGACAAACATGTGAATGGCCACTGAAAATGAGGAACAAAGAATGAAGTAGGGCAGTCTTAAAATTTCAAAAACAGAATCTTAGAACAAAAGACTGTCAATCCAAGCCCAAGAATTCTTAGTCACTTCTCAGTTGCTTCAGTATTTTTGTCAGCCAAACACATGAGACTTCATTTACTGTAGGAATTTAATAAGACACTATGTGCCAAACAACAGTCTTGTTAAAAATTAAATTTATTCCTATTTGATATGTTAAGGGAAGCAATTCCATCTACATTTTTATGGTATAAGTAATTACTCTGGTAATTATTCTTAATTATTCTCTCAAAACATGTGGACAGGAAAAAAAATCAAGGAAAAAATATTTTCAATGTATATTGAATGTTATCCTTACTACAATGAAGAGATCATATATGTAAGAAAAACACTGAGTGAAAAACCTAAACAGAGAATTGCCCAAAAAGTGAAATATAAAAAGTAAGTGATATGAAAAATACTGACCCTCAGTAGCCATCAAGGAAACATAAATTGCGTCAATGAGACAGCATTTTCCACCATCAAGTTAGTAACAGTAAGTTACAGTTTTCACTGTCGGCCAGGATATAGTCCATATCCTTCGACCTAAGAGTTCCCACGCAAGTGATCTAGCTTCAATAATAAGAAATTCAGACATGGTTTATGTAATTATAACATTTTTTAAAATTACAATTAAAAACCTCAGTGCCCCAAATTAAATTTACTTATTCATTCAATAAACATTTATTAAGCGTTTACTGTGTCAAGCACTGTTTGAGGTACCAGGGAAAAAGTAGCTTATTTTGAAAGAGAGAAAAAAAAAGGGAGGGAAGCTGGGAGAGAGGAAGGAATATAGATACAGGCCTATCTTTATGGAGCTCGCAATTTATTGAGGGGGAGTCATAAATATTTTTTAAAAACCCAAATAACTAGAATATATATTATCATGGATGCTGAAAAGTGCTATGGAGAATAATAAAAGCACGAAATGAGGAAAGAAGGAGGAGGGTGCTATTTTCAACAGGTGCCCAGAGAAGGTCCTACTGAGAAGATGAGAACTGAGCAGAAACCAGAAGCACATGAGGGAGAAAGCCAGGCAAACACCTGAGTGAAGGAAGGTCCAAGCAGAGCCAAGAGGCAGCTCCTGAGAAAGGAGCTCACACAACCATATTCCACAAAGAGCAAGGAGACTGCGGAGGCTGAATCCAAGAGAAGAACGGAGGGAGCAGTAAGAGACAGGCTTTCTTAAGCTTCACTGGGGGCTTAGTGGATGCTGGACCACACTGGGTCCTGTAAGCCACCCTCAGAGCTTTGATTGGGAATGAAGCCTTCCCAGAGCTCTGAGCAGTACAGTAACACTGTTTTGGACTCAGGTTTTAGGTGATCTCTTACCGCTCTGTTGAGATCAGACTAAAGGAAGTCTAAATGGGAGGTTATAATCCAGGCGAGAGATGACTATGGTGTGGTCCAGAAGGTGAAAATTTCTAGAGCTAAATGTCTTGAAGCAGAGACAAGAATGTCCTATATCCAGACAGACTGGATATAGGATGTGGGAGAAAAAGAAGTCTGTGGAGACTCCCACATTTTATAGGCCTGAGGAACGGGAAGGGAGGAGCTGTCATTAAAGGAAATGGGGAAGGGGTAAGTTTGGGGCATTGTCAGGAGATGAACTTCAGATATGTCAGATATGTGAGGTAACTACCCACGTGAAGACACACAGGCTGTGCTTGCTGGGAATCCAGGGAAAGCTCTGCCCCAGAAATGTCAACCTGAGAGCTGTCCACACGTAGATGGTATTTAAAGCCGAGAAACTGGATGAAATCACCAAGAGTGTGAGGATGACAAAAAAGACAGAAGGGCCAAGGAAGAAGGGCTGGAAAGCCCCAGTGTAAAGAAGTCAGGGAGATGAGACAGAACCAGGAATGACTGAGAAGAATCACCGTGAAGAGAAAAGCCATGGGAGTGAGGTGTGCCAGAAGCCAAGTACAAGTTTCAGCCATGACAGAGCAATCAGATCCAGGGCCTCTGACCAAGCAGGTAAAAAAGAGGAATGAGAGCAGGATTTAGTGAAGAAGAGGTCATTGTTGACCTAGAAGAGAGCATCGTCAGTGAAATGAAGTAAATGACTCATAAGTGAACAGTGGCAGACATTCAAATGATGCACTATTTTGCAATATATTACATATTAAAATATTTTATAACTATTATGGAAATATTTACAAAAAAGTGTTAGGGTCATTGGGAAATGGTTACAACAAGAGAGAAAAAGACACTCTGGGCTTACTTGTAGTTTTGAAAAAAGAAATGCATAAGTAGAAAATGAGCTAATACTTTAATGCGAGATATCTCCAAGTGGAAGAACTAGGGCTGAATTTTTAAATACATTCTATTGTTTTCTAAAATTTTCACCATGCACAACTTGCATAATTAGGAAAAATACTCCTATAAAATACTTTCATAAGTAAACAAATTTCCTTTCCACTTCCTAGCCCTTTTACACTTCAATCCATCCTTTCAGAAACACTGTTTCTTAGACAAGCATAGTAACTACTATCTGGCATTGCATTAAAATTTACAAAGCATCTTCAAATGCATTAGATTCTCCCAGTAACTCGAACGTGGATAAGGCAGGAGTTACTGTCTCCATTTTCAGACAAAGAACGATTCAAAGAAGTTGATTTGCACAAGGTCCCATAAACCAGTGGCAGAGCCCAGATGTGACTACATTCTTCAATCACCTCTGATCCTATGTCTACTATAATAAGAAGACACTTTGCAATTGGAGCAAAATATACACAACAATCTCCTTCCCATAACTAGCAAACATTGGCAAACATTTACGAAGAAGCCTGACCATACTTTCTTAATATTACCATGTTTTTTTTTTTTTTCTATTCCAATGTCTATTGCAGGGAGAAACACTCATTAATTTCCATGAATGCATGCTTCTTTCTTCCCTCAGGCCTCAGGCTCCTAGAGAGGGATGACAATGTCCTCTGCATTCTGTATTATCAGCAGCATTCTGCCTAGTACCTGGTGTGTGAAAGATAACAGAGAAATGCTTGCTGATACATGGTAATGGGAGGTGCTTGTGCTCCATTTGATGTGTTTATTGTAGGAGTTTCAGAGATGCCCTGCAGAAACAGCAAGTCCGCTTGAGTTACAGCTAAGAAGCATTAACAATGAAACAAGTCCCTGGGTTTCAGGCAACTAAACTATATTCCTCACCTTATACCTAGAGCAGTGATTCTCCTACTTCAGGGTACAATCCCCTGGGGAGATGGTTCTAAGACAGACTGCTGTGCAAAGCACAAGAACTTGCATTTCTAACAAGTTCCCAGGTAATTTTTTTTTAAAGATTCTTTTTATTTATTTGACAGAGAGAGGGAGCAAGCAAGCACAAGCAGAGGGAGCAGCAGAGGGAGAAGCAGGAAGCCTGTTGATCTTGATCCCAGGGCCAGGGGATCATGACCTGAGCCAGAGGCAGATTTTTAACCAACTGAGCCACCCAGGCACCTGTTCCCATGTAATGTTAACACTGCTAGTCCTAGGATCCCACTCTGAGAACCACTGACCTAGAGAAAAAAACTTTAAAAGTGAAGGTTTGAATAAGCAATAAATAGTATCCTGAGCTCCAGAGCTATTAACCGAGTTGAGAGTAAACTTCAATATATTCTAATCACTGGGTTTTTATTGCAGTCTTAAATCTGGTATAACTGAGAGAAGATGTCAATTAAGATTAAATGTACTATAAAGATCAATCTCTTTTTATAATGGAAAAAGTGGAGGCCACCCACATTACTTTATTTTCAAGGCAGTGATTAGTGCAATCAGAAAAGATTGTATGAAATTTAAAGAGTAGTATGTCCTACTCCTCTTTAAAGCACCTAAGGTGTCTTAAACATAAAGATATCTAATCACTGTTTGCTGAGTAACATGACGAAATCCTTTCCTCCACGAGCATATCATGGACTTGGGTGGGATGGAAAAGGGAAGGGTGCTCAGAGCCTCTGGTAAAGCACATGGACCTTTACAGGACTTAGAAAATGGTGCACCTTTGGACCTATGAAGCAGGAGAAGAAACTCCTTCCTGCAGATGGACACAGACCTGTGCCAGGATTGCTGGCTGGCCACACACATACTGGAAGGGTTCCACTCTTACCTGTCCCCACTGCTGTGTGCTCTTCTATAGTACACAACCCTCCCATCCTTACAGGGTGGTCCTGAGTGTGTGAAGCACTTGTAGAATGGTAAACACACGCCCGGGAGCAAACGACAGGCTATGACTACAATCCTGAGAAAAGATCCTTTGTCTTTAGCAGTTAAAGGGTTGAGGGGTTAAAGGAGGATACAGAAATTGCTCCCTACCAGGAGGCTTCCTTTGTTTGAGATGTTCTATCACCACCAAGCTTAACCTCCATCCAACAAACTCCCACTCATCCTTAATGTCTGAGCTTAAACGTCTTTTGCTTGGGAATCCCCCCAACCCCAGAGTAGAATGGCCATATACTCCCACTGCACACAAAATTTTCCATCATACCACTATGGCAAACATGCTTAATGGTGAGTGGTGTTTTGATTCTGCCCCCACAAGCCTGTAAAGCTTAATGTGGGCACAGCCATATGTTTTCTTCATTGTTCTACCACCAGTATCTGGTACTTAAGTACACAATAAACATGGGTTTAATACCGAAATAGTACACATAGCTTAGATTCAGGGACGAGAATTATCCATGGTTTCTTCAGGAGGAAGGAAAAGTCACCAAAATTTGACTGGTGTTTTCTGACAATAAGGAATTATTATAAGATCCAAGACACTTCTAAGGAATACTCTATGATAGGCAAATGTGCCACTCTATACTATGCTCTATTTCCATCCCTTGTGCTAAAATATGACACTTCACAGAACTGTCAACTCTTAGTTTTACATTGTAAATATTGATGGTGTGAATACTTGTTCACATTTGCCTAAAACATGAGAAACGGTTCTGAGCTTAAGAGCTTGAAATGGAAAATCACCTCCACAAGCCTCACAGGCAAGATTAATTATCGTAACCGCCTGAAAACGAAGGCTGAGTCCTAACCCCTTTCAAAACAGTGTGACTTTAGAAGCTCTGCCACCCTTACCCACAGCCCATGACCTTTGGAGACTGCCTGCTGAAAGGGCATTTCTCAACTGTTGCCCTCCAAGTCTGAAACAGAAGATAGGGCCCTTTGCCACTCTTCTGATTTGCGTGGACTTGAAAGACCCAATCTCTTACCCAATCTACAAAGGTTATTTAATAAAATTCTCCTCTTATCACTACGCCCACTGCCTCACCTCCCAGTTACTACTCAAGCCATCCCCACCATTCCACAGGGACCACATAGCATTGAGTACCAGCAACCCATAGTCAGATTCAATCTTCCCTTTTTGGTCCTCATCTTATTTGAGTTTCTTTGGCCGAAGGACACTACAACCACCCCTTTTATCCTTCAAAGTCTTTTCTCACCTTCCTCATACTCTGTACAGTCCATCTCTCTTACTCTAGCATTACTTGCATGTTTCCTTTGTGGACGCCCCCAATTCTGCCACAGTTAATGTTGGTAAAACCCATTTTACCCTTTATCCCCTCTGTTCTCACTCCTTGGACGATTGCATCCTATAAAGCAGTTTCAACCATGTCTTTTGTCCAAGTGATTTCCATATCAATACAGACCAGGCCCCTGAGCGACACGGCCTGATACCCAACTCCCTACTGGTCAACTCTACTTGAAGTCAACCTCTCCAGAACCAAGCTCCTCATCTGCTCTTCAAGCCAGGATCTTTCATTTCCTCATCCTCCACATCCACTTACCGTCAATTCTGACCTTGCACCAGCATGCCCTCTTTGCCATCTTCACTGCTCCTCCTCAAGGAGGTCTGTCCTCCTTTACCTGGATTACTGCAACTGTTCCTAGCAGATCTCACCTCTGTCTCCTCCCTGACTGAGATGGATTCTACACCATTGCCAAACTTAAGCGTATTTTGCTGCTCCTGATATTTCCATTATCCCGTTGCTCCCCAACATCTATCAGGTGAACACCAGCTTCTCAGCATACACACAGCTCCCCAGGATCAAGCTTTTCCCGCTTACCTCACAAACTCATCTCTCACTAAGCTCTCCATGCTGTATCCCAGCTACACCCTGTTATAAGACAACAGTTTTATCTCTCTGCCCTTTCTCGAGCTGTGTTCTACACCGGATGTCCTCCTGGCCCACAGGTACACCTGACCTTTGTCTGCTTGGCATATTCCTTATCTTTCAGGTCCCACTCACTTCCTCTATAGGGCCTTTTCTGACCTTTCTCACTGCATAGGACCTCCCCTTTCTTCTCTCATGGCCCCAAGTCACTTCATTGCAATTGTTGACATTTCTGTCTCATCCTTACCCAATTAAATTTTTTTTTTAATTTGTAATTTCACATCACCCAACATGTCACCTGGCACATTCAATAAATGTCTGTGGAATAAAAACTGCTGGCACAAAGGCATCTTTCTCAAGATTCGGAGACTGGTAGAAAATCGTATTATGTAGGATTTCAGAGCTGTGAACTAAGAATCAAGCTATTTTGTGATTTAATTTTCCAAATTTAAATAATGCATACATAATCCACTTAGTTCTGTTCTTTTTACTCTCATGCACTCTATCTTCTAATACCTTACTCCACCTCTGAATCATCTGTTGGCCTTTATCATTTTTTTCCTCTGGCACTCCCATTAAGTCCTATTATTCAATGAGTCAAAAATTCCAGTCCATTCCATTCTTGGATAAGTCTATCCTCTGAGCCTCTGAAATCTCCCCGTAGACCTTTCCTGAACTATCAGGATCCAGGCCTACTAACTCAGCAATAATCAACTCTAACATTTACATAGATTGTTTTCCTTTAATGTATATTAATCTCATCAATTTTTATTTCTATCCTTTTACAAGTAAAACACTGGTGCCAAGAAACCCAGAGGATGCTTATCCTTCCTAAGTTTCCCCACGCATAAGCCTGAGAAATTAATTCTGCACTTTCTGACATCTAGTCTTCGTACTTTTTTCCCTTCAACACCACCAACCAAAGTCACATCCTCTTGTCCTTCCTCTCTGACACACTGACTTTACTTTTTTTTTCTGTCTCCCCAACTACAGCCTTCCTGTTTGTGCTTGTGCTGATCTGATCACCAGCTGAACATTCATTCCAAAAGTTCTCACTTTCTCCCCTCTTCAGCTCCATAATCCAATGACTTGACAAAGGAAGCCATACTTCATGAGTTTCACCCAAGAGTCCCAGTATCTACAAAAACCTAAGTGAAACTTTACCCATAACTCAATTGTCTTTTTGAAGGTTTTTTTTCTGAACTCCAGTGATTGTAACTTGATTAGTCCCAGACCAATTTTCTGTTTCTTTTTCCTTCCCCTGCTTTCTTCTAAGGAGCAAGCAAGGAAAATTGAAGTTTACATAATGTAATCATGTCTACTTTTATAAAAATACTGGTCGATAAGGGTGAAACTCAAACTACTAGGGAGGTGGGGGGAGGAGGTTAGAATCACAGACTTTTCCATCCTTTTCAATATTGTCTCCTATTATTAAGAGGCTGGCCTTAGTTTCCAGCTGCTGACACTCACTGTACTCTCTCACTCTGCTCCGCAGTACACAGCTCTGTTCTGGGGTATGGCATTCACTTCCTTTTCTTTTACTCAATCATGGACAGGGATAAACAGGTAAGAGTGAACACAAAATAATTATTTTATATCTTTGTCCACAAGAGTTGGCCTAGAATTCCACAGCTCCACCTCAAAGGACAACAGACCCTTACCCTCAGAGCCTGGAAAATACCTGCTCCTCTCCCTTTCCTCTTCAAAACAATGTCTTAGAGAAACAGCGATCAATTCTAGAAAACTGTCTCAGCTAGTTAGACCAGATGCGCTGAAGCAGATTCAGCCCCTGTGAGACTGCTTGGCCTCTCCTATTTCCAGAGGAGCCTCTAACTTTCAGTCAGTCATCATACAAGTGTTGTCAGTCATCAGGAAGACTATCAACGCATCCGTGCATCACCATTTCTAAAAAGACAACCAGCCACAGGCAAGCTCAATACGATCCCTCCACAGGAGTCATGCATTCCCACTTTTGGGGGGCAAATTCAAAGGAGACCTCAAGGAACTGAATCACATGCAATTTCTAAAGTCGGAGCAACAAACGAGCTGGGATTAATTGAAGAGAGTGTTCCTGAACTTTGTCATCTTCCTCCTTCTCGTGTCACTATTTCTTTGTTAGGCTGCAGACTCTTACTCTGTTCCTCCTAGGTGTACATGCCTGGTGCGTGTGATCGTCCAAATGATCAGTTTAGTCATAGTGACCAAAAATCATCAGTCCACTGGCCCCAAATCTCACCCTGGCATTTCAAGTAGATCCTTCACTACTAAGAATTAGGGTGACAAAAACCTCAAGATGTTTCATTCCATTTCAGAAGAAGTATGGTGTGCCCATTGAGGCTGGGGTCTGGAAGCAAAGCTTTACATTTGTCAGGTTAGAACAGTTCAATCTGAGGATGTCCAAGAAGCAGCTTTCTGTGGAAAACTGGAAGAATGGATCATTCCCAGGTGAAAGGTAAAGTTGGAGAACACAGATTAAACTACTAATTACATTGATCAACTCCGAAGTTAAACACAGCTGTTTCTTGAGAGCTTGCCCTCATTTCCCCCATTGCAACACTCCCATGCACTCCCACACATGCCTTTGATCTGTTTCTCTCTCATTTCAGTCTGTCCTGGGACTTGTACTATGAGAGAAGAAGATGAAAATCCAAGGATGATGGATGATATCCAGAACGCAGATAATCTATAATTCAAGCCTGGGTGAAATTCAAAAGTTACAGCATCACACACAAAGGAACAGGGTCTGGCCTTTCTTCCCAGAGGGGCTATTGGCTAACCTATTTTTGCTACAAAAATTAAAATGACCCATCACCCTGATTCCTAGCAATCTCCCTAAAAACAGTATCTACTCCCCATATCCTGCCGAACATAATCACTCAAAGTAGGTCAGAAATGTTGCTTCCTTCCCCTCATTGATTTTCGTTAAGAGGCTGCACTTTCTGGAAGACTAAAAGGAAAGATAAACACCCACTACAAGAACCAATGACACCCCCTGTAAATTTTTGGCACCTTAAGTCCAGTTCTCCTAAAAGCGGGAGAAAATCTCATCACCCACAATTTCTTCCTTTTGGCTAGAAGTCAACAATAATCTCGAAGTACAAAATAAACAGTGGCGATGCTTCAGCCAGATGAACACCCCCCAAAAGGAGCACATTCACTCTGTCTTTTCTAATTTTCTAGATCACCAACCTGCCTCTTCCCTAAGTACACACTCCTTTATTCTAATTCATATCCGTATTTTGCCAGAAGGATGCCAAGTGATACCACACAGTGGCTCAGCAAGTCCCCAGGGCCTTATCAGGAAGCTGAGTACGGGCGAGTGGGAGAACGGGGTTTGTAGAGACCCCTACAGGGTCTAGGGGAAGAGAAGGCGACGGAGAAACGGGGAGGAGGGACATGGGGGTGGGGGAAGCGGGAAACCCTCCTGTGGCAACATCTGGCTCTCCAGAAGAGCTGTGAAGGGATGGGTCTCCAAATGCCACTAGCTGGGCTTCCCCAGTCTCCCCGCCACCCCACTTGCTGAAATCTCTGCCAAGGCCCAAGTCCTCAAGCCTGGCACTCTGAAGAGGGCGCCGCAAAGTCCTTCAGAGCCCTCAAAGCGGGAGCGCGAACAGAAAAGCAGCCCCCAAAAGACAGCAAAGCCACACACCCTCTGTCGGCCAGCCTCCCGGGGCGGGCAACTTCATCCCCGCAACACACGAAAGCCCCCGTCCTCCAAGGAAGGCACAAGGCGACGGCAGGGAGGGACACCCGGGCACCCGCCTCGCCCCTCGCCTCCCGCTCCGTCCTCCCCCTCCCCCGCAAACTCCAGGTAAAGGACCAGGTGCGGCTCACCTCCAGGCAAGGAGGAAGCGGGCGGCCGGAGGAGGAGGGGGGCAGGTCCCCAGCCCAGGCCGCCCGGCAGCCGGCGAGCGCCCAGCAGCAAATCCAGGCGGGGCTCCAGGGCGGCGAGAGCCCGCAGCGGGGAGCCCCCGCCCGCCGCCCCCGGCCCCTCCCCCGCGCCGGACCCGGGGCGAGGAGCCGCATCTCGGTCCCGCGGCGGTCCGCCAGCCAGCAGGAAGGCAGCCTCCCCGGGTGCGGCGCGCTCGGCTCGCCGCTCGCTCGCCCCCTGCCCGTCCGCCCGCTGACGGCTCGGCTGCGCTCAGGGCCGGGCAGCCGGCGCCGGTGCTCCCGTCACGCCGGAGGGAGGGACCGCGGGGCGCGGGCGCGGGCGCGGCGCGGGGGCGGGACGCGGGGCGGGGACGCAGGAGCCCGGGCGCAGGTGGCGCGGGCGGGGGCTGCGGCCCGGCCCAGCGGGTCCAGAGGGGATGCGCCGCCGCCGGGCCCGAGGCTCGCCGCGCAGGGGAGGGCGAGAGACGCCGCGGTCCCCCGTGGTATCCCCGGTCCCCGTGGCCCGCCAGGAGGGGCGCTCCAGGCGTGAAGCCAGAGTAAAACACAGGACATCAGGATATTGTTTACCCCGCGGCGGGTCTTTAAAATCTCCCTGCTTCCAGCATCACACACACTCACAGACGCGCCCTAGGGACGGCCCTTGGTGAGGATCCAAGCTAGCTAGCGTCAGAGCGAATTTTGGGGTCATCAGGATCTGCCTAAAATTGCAGGGAGGAAAGGAGAGCGAAATATTGATGCAGCTGGTGACTCAGTTTCCTCACTTCTTTAACGCAGATAGTAACAACATCTACCCTATAGGGTTGTTAGGAGGGTTAAGTGAATTGATGCACCATAAAGCACCTGGGGGAGTGCCTGGCAAGCAGTAGATAGCGATAGGTGTTGGTAGTAGTAGTAAGCCCAAGTACTGCTACTATTGGTGTCATTTCATGGGGAAAAACGTGTAATCTTGGGCAAGAAAGCCCTTTTGTTTCTGGAGGAAGCAGTTTTTCTATACGTACAGTGAACTGGGGTAGTCTTCGTATTTTCTTTCATTGTAAATATACTGAACTGGGTAATGGGCACCAACTGGTGAACCAAATGGGCACAGTGCCTTCCTGTTGTGGGGATCGCAAAGGTCCCTTCTTGCTCTATAATTCTGTGATGATGTAAATTCTCCCGTTGTTCAAAAGAAGTGCCGAAGTTTCTGATACTTGATTACCTGCAGAAAGGTACCTGGCAGACTCATAAATTGACCTGAATTTATCTTTGTCTCTATCTTTAATATTTTTTAATAAACATTTCCACATGGAATGTGGAAGTTTCCCTCTCTCACCCTCTCTCTCATTCTGATTATTATTATAATGTATGTTTATTGTAAAAATCTGGAAAAATTCTTAAAAGTATTAGGAAGAATGTAAAAATTACTAGGGATCCCACCAATAAGACATAACACCATTAATGGTATTGGCATCTTGAAGAATTTCCTTCATGGTCTTTTAACCGCTTGTGTACTTTGAAACTAGAATTGTAATTTTTAACCTGCTTCTCTTCTTCCCTTAACAACACGAATGTTTTCTCAAGTCAGTGAAGTCTCTGACAAAACAGCTTTAATAATTGTCTAACAACATCTACACTTTGGAGATACATAATTTACTATTGGATATTGGGCATTTTTTCCTCAGGTATTTGATGTTATGAATAGTTCTGGAATGATTGCCTTTGGTATATAATCTGTTCACACTTCTACTTTTAATTTTCTATGATGCTTTTCTAGAATTGAAATCATTGGGTAGCAATGTATGTGTATTTTTAGGTTTTGTTTAATAGTGCACAAATTCCCTCCAACAATTTTATATCAATTGTTTCCAGCTGTTTGAGTATTTAACATCATTCTAGATTTAATGATACTTTAGATACTTACCATTTTGGCAAATGGTAAAATTAGAATTTTAGCAAAATGCTAATAAGATAGCATTTCTAAATGTATTTTTATAATTTGTGTCATTGAATAATTTTTCTTTATATATTATTATATATGTTTATATATGACATATGATTATATATTTCCTTCTCTTGTCAGGAAATATAAATTCTTGTGTGAATTTTCCACTGACACTTCGGCTATTTTCCTATTAAAGCTCCATCTTTTTTTTTTTTAAGATTTTATTTATTTATTTGACAGACAGAGATCACAAGTACACAAAGAGGCAGGCAGAGAGAGAGGAGGAAGCAGGCTCCCTGCTGAGCAGAGAGCCCAATGTGGGGCTTGATCCCAGGACCCCAGGATCATGACCTGAACCAAAGGCAGAGGCTTTAACCCACTGAGCCACCCAGGCACCCCAAGCCCCATCTTTTTCTATTACTTTGTAAGCAATCTTTTAAGTTTTCTGTACTACACATTGTTTACCATATCTGTCACAAATACATTTCTGAGTTTGTAGTCTTTTAATTTTGTTTCAGGAGGACTTTTTTGCAAAAGATTGTCATTTTTATGTACTCAAATATAAAATTTCCTTTTGGGATTTCTTCCTTTATTTATCCTTAGAGACACCTGTGCATCTATAGATCCTATAAATACCTATAATTTCTTATTTAGTCATTTTCTTTTTGTATATTTTTATTCTTTAATGCATCCAAAATGTATGAGTCAGATTATATTTTTTCATCTGAGCAAGACTTAACAACATGGCTAATGGTTAGTTTCTTTCCTTGTAAAAATAAGGATTGTCCTATACAATGCACATAAATTAAATGACAATTACAGATTTTCTCGTCATTGTCAATAAATAACTTTTTCACTAACAACAAAGTCACAGAAAGAGAAATTCAAAAGAAATTTTTAAAATAATACCATTTAAGGGGCACCAAGGTGGCTCAGAACACCTAGGACAGTTCAGGGTCTGACTTTTGATTTTGGGTCAGGTCATTATCTCTGACTTCTGAGATGGAGACCCACTTTGGGGCTCAGCCACTCAGCACAAAGTTGGCTTGAGATTCTCTCTCTCTCTCTCTTCTCCTTACCCCGCTTGCCTGTGCACTCTTTCTTTCTCTCTCTCTCTCTCTCAAATAAATAAATAAATAAAATATTTTTAAGAAATAAAATAAATAATACCATTTATTATTGGACCAAAAAGAAGAAAACACTGAGGAATAAACTTAACCAACAGAGTGAAAGACCTGTACTCTGAAAACTTAAAACACTGATGAGGGAAATTGAAAATGACACAAACAAATGGAAAGATATCCCATGCTCATGGATTGGAAGAATTAATACTGTCAAAATGTCCATATACACAAAGTAATCTACAGATTCAATGCAATACCTATCAAAACAACAAATAGCATTAAAATTTATATGGAATCAGAGAAGACCTCAAATAGCCAAAGCAATTCTGAGGAAGAAGAACGGAAGTGGAGGTATCACAATTCCAGATCTCAAGATACACTATAAAGCTGTAGTAGTCAAAACAGTATGGTAACTGGCACAAAAACAAACACAAAGATCAATGGATCAGAATAGAGATCTTAGAAGTAAATCCACATTTGTGTGGCCAATTAATCTATGATAAAGGAGGCAAGAATATACAATGGGGAAAAGTGTCTTTTCAATAAATGATGCTGGGAAAAGTGGACAGCTTCATGCAAAAGAATGAAACTGAACTACTCTCTAATACCATATTCAAAAATAAACTCCCAACTGGATTAAAGACCTAAATGTGAGATCTGAAACCATAAAAGTCCTATAAGAGACCATAAGCAGTAGCTTCTCTGACATTAGCCATAGCAACATTTTTCTAGATACCTCTCCTAAGACATGGAAACAAAAGCAAACATAAACTTTCACACAGCACAGTAAATTGAAAACTTTTGCATAGCAAAGAAAACCAGTAAGAAAGCAAAAAGATAACATGCTGAATGGGAGAAGATATTTGCAAACAATACATCTGATAAGGGGTTAACACCCAAATACATAAAGAACTTCTACAACTCACACCAAAACAAACAACCCGATTAAAAAATGGGCAGAAAACCTGAGTAGACATTTTTCCATAGAAGACATACAGATGGCCAACAGACAAATGAAAACATGTTCATCATCACTCATCAGGAGGGAAATGCAAATCAAAACCACAATGAGATTTCACCTCACACCTGTTAGATTGGCTGAAATCAAGAAGACAAGAAACAAAAGCACTGATGAGGATGTAGAGAAAACACTTGTGCACTATTGATGGGAATGTAAATTGGTACAACCACCGTGGAAAACAGTATAGAGGTTCCTCAAAAAGTTAAATGTAGAACTACTATCTGATCCAGTAATTCCACTACTGGGTATTCACCCAAAGAATATAAAAACACAAATTTAAAAAGATATATGCACCCTTATGTTTATTGCAGCATTATTTACAATAGCCAAGACATGGATATAACCTAAGTGTCCATCAGTAGACAAATAGATTTAAAAAAAAAAAAAAAGGTGTGATATATATATATTTTTTTTCCACATCCTTTTTTTAAATCTCTTTGTAATATTATGGAATATTACATAGCCATAAAAATGATATCATGCCATTTGAGACAACATGGATGGACCTAGGGAAGATTATGCTACGTAAATTAAGTCAGACTGAGAAAGACAAACACCATACGATTCCACTCATAAATGGAATCTAAAAAAAAAAAAAGAAGGGCACCTGGGTGGCTCAGTTGGTTAAGTGTCTGCCTTCAGCTCAGGTCATGATCCCAGGGTCCTGGGATCCAGCCCTGCATCAGGTTCCCTGATCAGCGGAGAGCTGCTTCTCTCTCCCTCTGCCTGGGTTCTCCCTGCTTGTGCTCTCTCTGTGTCAAATAAATAAATAAAATCTTAAAAAATAAATAAAAATAAATTTTATAAAAAATGAATAAACAAACCAAGAGCAGAAGCAGAACTATAAATAATACAAAACAAATTGATGGTTGCCAGAAGGGAGGTGGTGGGCGGTTGGACAAATGGGAGAAGGGGAGAGGGAGATACAGGCCTTTGATTATGGAATAAGTAAGTCACAGGAATAAAAAGCAGAACATAAGGAATACAGTTGATGATATTTTATGAGCGATGTAATTGGACAGATGGTAGCTACAGTGGTGGTGAGCATAGCATAATGTGTAAACTTGTCAAATCACTAAGTTGTACACCTGAAACTAATGTAACATGGTAGGTCAACTATACTCACAAATATTAATAATCATCATTTTCTCATAGCAGTTTTACTTATAGAAAAGATCTTGACCTTAGGTGATTAAAAGCAGCACACAGACTAACAGAGAAAGGAAATTTTCAAGAAAACACTGGTTCCCTTGCACCTTTCTCGAATTTAATATCAGATTATTCAAATGGTTTATGATTATCAGATCAATAACTTTATTTTTAAAACCCTAGTTTTAAAAAAACACTTTAATACAAAATTCTTAATGAAATTTGGGGTGCAGGGTGAGGTTCAACCATGAAGGCTTAAATAACTTAAAGTCACTAGACAGTCATCAATTTACCACTTTCATTTATGCAGTATGTACCTGAAAATTGAACCAAACTTTGCTAATCAACAAAAGTCATTGCTATACCCAAAAGATGCTAAACACATAGATTTTTAAAATTTTTCTTTTTTAACTTAAAGCAGATGGTGGTATAACAACCCTAAATTTCAGAAATTGTCTAAGTACACAAAGGTTAGAAAAAAAAAATCTAAATGAACTCAAGTAACGAATTTTCTAGAAATCCATTTTAAACAGTCAATGAAAAAATTAACAATTCTGTATCTAATTAGCAAAGCAATAATAGTTTTGGCAAATGTACGTTCTGCACTATACACTCAGGAGAAGAGGTCTTTTGTAAATCAATCTAACAATAGACATTAAGTGTCTTTAATGTATTTGTGCCTTAATGCATTAATTTTTACTTTCATGACTCTATTTAAGGAACTAATAAGGAAGGAGCACAAAGTTCTGTATAAGAATAGTCACTATTGTCAAATACAATTAAAAATGAAATAGCCCAGGGGCGCCTGGGTGGCTCAGTGGGTTAAGCCGCTGCCTTCAGCTCAGGTCATGATCTCAGGGTCCTGGGATCGAGTCCCGCATCGGGCTCTCTGCTCAGCAAGAAGCCTGCTTGCTTCCCTCTTTCTCTCTGCCTGACTCTCCATCTACTTGTGATCTCTGTCTGTCAAATAAATAAATAAAATCTTTAAAAAAAAAAAAAAATGAAATAGCCCACATGTCTTCAATAGAGGAATGGTTATATGAATTATGCTACTTCACAAGGTAGAATTATATAGACACTGAAAATTATGTTTCCCAAAGAATACTAAATGAGTCAAGGAAATGTTATCACATAATGTTAACATAAAAAAGCAAAAAGAAACTTTCATAAACAATGTATTCCCAAGTACAGTGTGTAGGTAGGGCAGGAGACAGTGTCTAAAGTATGATTTTATAGAAGGAATATGACTAGAAATAAGTATGTTGACAGTGATAATCTTTTAACATTGGCATACAGATATTTTTCTTTTATTTTTACAGATTTGTTTTCAATTTTTTCATAATTAACATGTATTATTTTCCTAATCAATCAGGCATTCTGATTCTCAGGATCATCTGCTTAGGAGGTTAGTTTTATTACCCTCAGTATTTCTCTTTATTTTTGAAATACTTAAAAATTTAAATTTTTACATTGAACATAATCTTTTACTAGTTTTTAAAACTCCATATTAAAAAGACTGAAGGGGGATGCCTAGGTGGCTCAGTCAGTTAAGCATCGGCCTTCTGCTCAGGTCAGATTCCAAAGTCCTGGGATCCAACCCCACATCGGGTTCCTTCCTCGGCTGGGAGCCTACTTCTCCCTCTGCTTGCCACTCCCCCTGCTTGTGTACTCTTTCTTTCTCTCTGTCTCTGAACAATAGATAAATAAAATCTTTAAAAATATATAAATAAATAAAATTAAAATTAAAATTAAAATACTGAAAGGGTTGTTAGACCAAATTATTCACAACAGAAAATACATATTGGTTCAGGTTTCAAAGAAGAAAGCTGAGGTGTATTAAAAAGGAGTGTGATCCTTAAGCTATTCTTCTACCATAGCCTATATTTTATATATCAATTTTTATCAATTTATATATCAATTTTTTAAATAACTAGTAAGGGAAGAAGAAGGGGGGTTGGGAAGGATAAATGGAAAGGATTCAAAACGGAACAAAAAAATTATTCAAAAAATGAGAAATAGGTCATATGAGGAAAGGCTAAATTAGGGTGTCTTGATTTATTGTCTCTAAGTCCAGAAAGACTTTTACCACTGGTACCTATGTCCCTTGCTCTCCATTTCCTTCAAGGATCAAAACAAAACTATTTTTAGTAAAAGGAGGAAATTTTTTCACTTGCAGTTGAACCTTCTGTGAGAGGTTGTAGAGATATTAAATAAAAAGATTGTGAAGTCAGGCAAACCCGCATTTAAAAATCAAAACTCCATTGTTTGCTGGCTTCTCCCTACACACCAGCCACACTGGCGTCCTTGCAGTTCCTTCAACCTCCTGGATGTGCTTATACCTTAGGGCCTTTGTATTTGTTGTTCCTTCAGCCCAGAATGTTCCTTCTTCTTGAGGTCCTCACTCAAATGTCATCTTCCCAGTAAAGACTTCTCTGGCCACCATTTCTAACATCCTTGACATTCCCTATGCCCTTTCCTTGCTTTACTTGTCTCCCCAGCAGTATCATCATCTTGCATGTTGCCTATTTTACTTACTATTTCTCCTCACTAAAATGGAAGTTCCATGAAAATAGGTTTTGCTTTTGCTTTTATTTTTTTTTAGATTTTATTTATTTATTTGAGAGAGAGAGAGAGCACAAGCAGGAGGAGGGGCACAGGGAGACACAGACTCCCCACCAAGCAGGGAGCTCCATGCGGGCTTGATCCCAGGACCTTGAGTCAAAGGCAGATGCCCAACCAGCTGAGCCACTCAGGCACCCCATGCTTTTGCTGCTAATTGTTGTGTTTCTAGATCTAGTACATAGGCACTCAATAAACACAGGTGGCATGAATGAATGCATTATTAGATGACCATAAGCGAGAGAAATTCATTTGTTACCATTAATATGAAATCTTTCAGATGCACAGCAATTAATTTAATAGTTTCTAAAAATTATCCAAAGATGAACTTGAGGGGAATCCCCAAATTCTCAGTTGAGAAACAAAGGAGGAGTCTCCAATAACGGTATCCACTTTATCCAGTTTAAGGAGAAAGGAACTTATTACACAGTATTGGCTACTTTGCAAAATTTCCTGAGGGACCAGGGAAAAAAGCTTGGATCTACACAGCCAGGAGACTCACAGCTATGAGTGATACCCTACCATCCCATAACACGACTGTGGTGGAAACCCCCTGCAGCCTTCACATACCACTCAGCACACAGGATGCTTAAAAACTCAACATCAAAAAAAAAAAAAAAAAAAAAAAAAAAAAAAAAAAAACCCTATACACCAAAACCTCTGTGCCTACTAGAGCAGAAGACAAATGCCCGTGTTGCCATGTCAGCTGGAAGAATTAATCTACACTCACACAGCTGCTATCTCACATGGCTCACTCCCTCCTTCCGAATCTCATGTGAGGATATTCCCTTGGCAAAATCTAGTTTTAATGTACAATCTGGTTACAAGGGAGTCTTGGGAATGTTTTAGCTAGCTGTCCTTCCTCTTTGTTTCAGGAAGGCAGGCTAAAAGTAGGACAGATTGGGTAAAAGTGAGTCAAAGTATATTTTCCACAGCAGTTCCCCCTCCTGCCACACAACCTACATAAACACTCTCATCCCTACATTAAAACTTCCATCTCTGAGGGATGTTCATTGCTCTTCTAACTCAGGGACGATCCACACCTTGATATCTTTAAATCTATCAGATAAATTACAAAGTTAACTACCACCAATCCACCATATATTAAAAACTGGGCATTACTATTCAGTAATAAAAAGAAATGAACCATTTTTTTTTGAAGATTTTATTTATTTGACAGAGAGATAGAGAGAGAGGGAACACAAGCAGGGGGAGTGGCAGAGGGAGAAGCAGACTCCCTGCTGAGCAGAGAGCGATACAGGGCTTGGTCCCAGGACCCTGGGATCATGACCTGAGCTGAAGGCAGACGCTAAACGATTGAGCCACCCAGGCTCCCCAAAGAAACGAACTACTGAAATCATTATAACTTGGATAAATCTCATAGGCCTTATGCTAAGGGAAAGAAGCCAGGCTCAAAAGCATACATAGTGTATGATTCCATTTATATGGCACTCTCAAAAAGACAAACCTATTGTGATAGAAATTAAATCAGTGGTTGTCAGGAATTACAGTGTTAGTAGGGAAATTGTGACTTAAAGGAATAACTCAAGGGAGATTTGCGGGGAGTGATGAAATTGTTCTGTATCTTGATTGTGATGGTGGTCACACAAATCTACATATGCATTAAAACATAGAATTGCACACCAAAAAAACCTCAATTTTTTAAATATTTTTATTGATTTGAGAGAGATGCAGAGAGAGCACAAGTCGGGGGAGGGGCAAAGGGAGAGGGACAAGCAGACTTCTCACTGGCTGGGGAGCCTGAGACGGGGCTYGATCCCAGAAAACCTGAGAACATGACCTGAGCTGAAGGCAGACACTCAACCCACTGAGCCACCCAGGCACCCCAAGAGTTGTTTTTTTTTTAAATACCATAACCCAGTGACTACTGAAGTTAATAACCACTAAAGTTGACAATAGGTTAGGTTTTGTAGACATTAGATACTTAATAATTTTGGGGAAAAAACTAGGGAAACAGGAAAAACAATATGGAAAACACTATATTATTATTATATACTCATATTTTCTTGTTTTTGTATTATATACAAAAACAAGAAAATATGATCAGGGACAATAATTTTCATTTCTGCAATTGCTTCAACATTACCTTTGGTATTGATGACTTTCTTCACATTCCCTTTGTGCTCAGACGGCAGTTCCGCAGTCATGGTTGTTTGGCGCAGCAATCCAAAAGTAAATTTCTGAACATTCTGAAACTTGGTGACCCTAACTACATGGGGTCTTCCATTAACTGTTATCATTGGCTATTACAATACTAGGAGGCGTTCCAGAGGCATTCCTGAGCTCCATCGCTGAAAATCATAGTACACTTTTTGGGTTTTTTTTTTGCCTCCTGGCTCTGTTGTCAGGAGGAGCCCAAAAAAGGCCACAGGGGTGTCTTATCATGTCAACGCCCAGTTCAATTGTCTCCTCTGGCAGAATACTTCTCCACTAAATACCAAGACCTCCAAATTAGCAGAATCTAAAGGAATGGACTTGGGAAGGAGAAGTTTTTGCTTTGTTCATTCAGTGTAATGAGAAATACTACCCCCACTTCACTCATAATTTCTGGACCAGGGCAGTCTGGTTTTGGAAGAAACAACATCATATATTAGTCACTAGTTCAGAGAACATGCTTTATCCTGATGGACCATGCTGACGTCAAAAGGTACTGTCTCCCAGTTGACACAGTAAATCACTTCCTTAGGTCGTTCTGCTGTGCCGTAAGCCAGGCGCTCTGGGTGAACATTTTGTGGAAATACCCGCCACGAGCACTGGACTTAATTATTTTACTGTAAAATGAACTTCTTGATTAAAAGCAATATAGTGTGAGAAAGCAATATTGTATTATGTAATCCGACATGATGTAAATAAGGCATTAAGTCAACAGAAGCAGCATACTAGACCAAGAAAATAAACAATCCAGATTGTGTATTTCAGTAAGGATAAAACACTGTTCGTTCTATAATGTAGGGGACCCAATATAATCAGCGACAGTGAGGTTGGTCCCCCCATTATATCACACAATTTCAAGAGCTCACTATTGTTCTCTACTGCTGGCAGATTGAGCATTCACCCATGGTAGGGATCCAGGTCAACCTTGGAGACAGGCAGTTGATTTTTTTATTAAGACATGAACAATTCTTATCACTGCTGTGATGGACCATTGTTTATGAGCTCACGGACACAGTAAGATAACCAGCCAAAGGAGTTGACTGACATGAGCAGAGTGAATCATCTGGTTCACCTGGTTATTGAGCATTTGGTAAAAATTCACATGAGACATTAATAGTCCTAGCCACTAGGCTCTTTCCAAGAGACTGATTTACATAATTCTCAATCCTCTTTATCAGCAAACCTCCGATCTTGCTCCTCCCAACTCCTTCACCGTATGCCAAATCCTTCACTGTGACCCGTGAACTGGTGCAGATTAGAGATCATGTCACCTTCTTCCAGGCCATGTTTACCATGAGGTTGTATCTGTTGGAAAATTCCCTTTTCCATTGTCCTTCAGAGCCACATATGATTTATTTGTTAATCATATAGAATTCTTCAACACTAAGGCCAAGAGGCGTAATCTAAAAATCAAAGAAAAATTAAACCACTTGGAAGCAGACTCTTATGCCAAATGAGGTAGTAAATGTCAATACAACTTTTTCCTACGAGACTCCTTGTTCAAAGAATTCTCTGCAATAACAAGCTTGCTTATGAATCGCATACACAATATTTGCATGCCTATTAACTAATATTGACATTACTTGGGACAAGACATTGCTGGCTCATAAAGCTGAGCCATCAGAAATCCTGTGACCTGACAATTCTTTAACCATTTTGTCAACTTCCCTCTTTTAAAAAGAAATGCAAGTATGATTGGCATGTGCAGATTCTGCAAATCCATTCACCCAGATAACGTAGATAAGAGCAGTGAAGGAAATAAATGTTAGTCCTGAAAGGTCAGGGATATGCAATTCTTACTTCAGGTGAGATGCTTCAGTCAAATAGTTTTTTGAAAGAGAAGACTGGGTGACTGGACACAGATTTTTTAAAAGATTTTAAATGTTAAGCACTGTAAAGGAGTCAACAGCTGCAGAACCACAGAACCTTAAGAGAGGATTGGCCTTTAAAGATCACTGAGCCAAATCCCATCTCAAATCCCTGAATCCCCGAATCCCTGCAACTCTCCATCAAATGACTTTTCAGACCTAAAAAAAAAACTTCTGTCAAGAGCCATCACTCCTTTCCCAGGCAGGCATCCTACCTTGGTAGAGCTCTCCCAGGAAGAAAGTCTTCAGGGGAACAAAAAAAACATGTCTCACTGTCATAATCCTAACTCCAGGGCCCACACAGAGCGAGCTTTGTTCCTCTTCCCATGAGGACCCTTCCAACAGCTTCCTCCCATCACAATCTTCTCTTCTTCAGAATAAACATCTCCAGTCGCGGCCATCATTTTGCACATCATTTGATTTTTTTGTTGTTATTCAATTTTCCAAGGTTCCTCTTAAAAAGTATACATTTAAAGTGAAGTAATAGCATAGATTCCATCCATAATAGAGTACAAGTATAACTTCCCTTATTCTAAACAGGCTATAGTTCTATTTTTGCAATTTCATTCCAGGTAGACTCTCTGCAAGTCATATTAATGTTCCCTGTAACTGCTACCGCTCATTAGGGGTCACTACGTGTCAAGCACCTCAAAGAAGGCCTCACATACGTCATCTCACTTTTTTCTCTCGACAACCACCTCTGAGGTAGGTACTATTTCTATCCCAATTTTCAAAAGAAGAAAATGAGGCTTAGAAAATAAGGCTTACAAAGAATAAGTATCTTACCCAAGTTTAGATACCCTATAGGTGACAGAATTCATTGGGGTTTTTTGAAAACCCCAATGGGGGGAGGGGCAGAGGGAGAGAGAGTCTCAGGCAGGCGCCCCGCTGAGAAGGGAGCCCTACTCAGGGCTTGGTCCCACGACCCTGAGATCATGACCTGAGCTAAAATCAAGAGTGGAAGCCCAACCCACTGATCCACCCAGGTGCCCCATAAGTGGCAGAATTTGGATTCTATCCCAGGATTTCTGGAAAAGTAGTATCTAACACCTATTGAGAACTATGTGCCAGCACTGTTCCAGCCTTACCTCAAACTGTTAAACCTAGTATTATTATTCCCATCTTACACATAGGGGAACTGAGGCTGAGAGAGGTTTAACAAAGTGATTAGAAATTAAAAACTAGCTTATCCGAACAGGATTCGAGATTCAGGATTTTATGTTTATCTCTTATAAAATTTATCTTACTGGATTCCATCCATCCCTCTACTCTGTCAAAATTTTTTAGAGATACTGATTTGATCTGAAGTATTTTTATACTTGCTACTTTTTTATAACCACAGTCTTATGAGAAAGGTTTCCATGTATTCAAGTTACCAACAAATTACACTACACAGAATAAGGCCTAGGAAAGGGTTCTCTCCAGATGCCATCAATCCATTCATCAGACCATATCCACCCAGTCATTCGACCTCTGATACACTAGCTAATCTAGGCCATATTTCTTCATTTTTGTCCACAGGAATACAATGAGTTTGTTAAGTGTTCTACTGAAATATAAATTTGTTACCCTATCTCAAGCTTAGCAACCCTTTCAAGAAAGAATATTATATTCGTGTGAATTAATTTAGAAATAGTAAATCCATCTTGGATCTTAGTCATTACCATTTTTGCTTTTAAGAATTTATTATGTTTTCTAAAACAAAACACTAAATTAAATATATATTACATTGCTTTCATGCTCATGGTACTATATTTTTATTCACGTAATTGGAGACAGCCCTTTCCCCATCATCAAAATGCAATTTGAGTTCCAGTGTCTTCCCACTCAGTCTTCTGAGTTGATTTTGGTCAGGCAGTGTGACAATATGTTGCTTTTTATAAATCTAAGCTTGTGATCTTGGCTCTTGGGCATCTTTTAGATTGACAGTATTATTTTAGGGTTTTGTTTGCATTTCTTATTTGGTTAAGCTGATAGTTTCACTTTTTCCTTAATTGAATTACCCGTCACTGTAAGTGAATTATCTTCTCTTGAGAGTCATCCAGAAGCTTTTGATAGATAGATACTTGCTTGGCACCTGAGTAATAATCCTTTAGGACCACAAATCTGTCACTCAATCTTTCCTGGCTTTGAAAGGCCAGTAGATCTGGCAGTTTTCTGTTACCTTTGATTTCATTGTTCACTGTTTAATTGTCCTTCTTTGTATAAAATAATGTTTTCTTTCAGTTCTGTGTTACACTGTTGTGTCTTTTAAACTTTTAAAGCACCATTACAGATTCAAAACTTAATTCACGCTTTGAATCCTACCACATATGACTGTGTCATCACTCACAAAGATAAGGAGCACTAAGACGAGTAGGAAACGGGGCACGTTCTTTTTTGACATGGCTGTTTAGGGAACACCCAGATTTCAAATATGTCAAAATATGAAAAACAGCTACTTCCGAAAAGAAACAATAGTTATGCTAATTATTGAGGAGTTCAGGTTATAAATTGCGCCCATATTTCAAAGCAGTACAAAACAGAATTTTTAAGCATTTTTCTGTCCTCCATTCCTTATCTACAACCTATAACAGAAGATAAAGTTGTTTGGTTGGAAGTGATTAAGGTCACATATCTAATATTATGAATGCTTTGTATTACATGCTATATATTTTTTTAACTGAATACCAAATTTGCCCCCATATTTTTGTAAATCTGGTAGCCTGTCCCAATTAGCTTTATCTTAAATATATCTGTATGGGACGCCTGGGTGGCTCAGTTGGTTAAGCAGCTGCCTTCGGCTCAGGTCATGATCCCAGCGTCCTGGGATCGAGTCCCACATCGGGCTCCTTGCTCTGCAGGGAGCCTGCTTCTCCCTCTGCCTCTGCCTGCCATTCTGTCTGCCTGTGCTCGCTCTCTCTCTCTCTCTCTCATAAATAAATAAAATCTTAAAAAAAAAAAAAAAAAAAAAAAAACTTTCTTAAAAAAAAAAAAAAACTTGCTTAAAAAAAAAAAAAAACAAATATATCTGTATGGTTCTTAGCCCTCTGAGAGATACAAAAGTTCACTTTCCTTTTCTAAAATATGGAATTATTCAACAGAGCTTAATAACTGCACTACTAATGTAATTCTTACTATACCTCTGAGAGAAAATGCTGCTTGAGATAGATTTGGAGCAACTTTCATTTGTAATGTTAATGCATTTTGCCTGAGAAAGCCTCAGATGTGTCACTTCCCCACAAGCTGGTCAGAACCTAATGAGGTTTTGGTACTGGAGTGGAGAAAGACACATTCTCATTTTTCTTTCTTCCTTTCTTTTTTTTTTTTTTTTAAGATTTATTTATCTATCTATCTATTTATTTATTTATGACAGAAAGAGATATCAAGAGAGGGAACATAAGCACGAGGGAGCTAGAGAGGGAGAAGCAGGCTCTTGCTGAGCAGGGAGCCAGATATAGGGCTCTATCCCAGGATGCTGGGATCAAGACTGGAGCGGAAGACAGACTCGACAGACTCTTAACGACTAAGCTACCCAGGTGCCCCTTACACATTCTCATTTTTCATCTCAGTTCAGAAATAAAAATTACATTATCCATTTGTAGTATGTCTATTAATATTCCTTTGATAATTTTATGATCCTTAGCATTTTTAAGCAGACCTTGAATTTTGATATCACAAATCCTAATTGGCATTTAATGATTCTTTTTCTTATTAGCAAAATGAGTGGACCTAAGAAATTTATAGGGATGCTCTGTTAAACTAATATCATGACCAAAAAAATAAGATAAAATGATCAAAACTGTTCGAGTAAGAACCAGCCCAGTAAAATGAGGGAAATATTCGTTCCTAAATATTGTGTCCTTAGAGTTATAACTTGGGCTTGAATCTTAACTCATGGAAGGAAATATCAAGACGTTGGTTCAAACCTATTCAGAAAATAAATATTTTTTATTCTAAGCAATGGAAGTAATTATGTAAATAACATCCCACTATCCTCAGGAACCAGAATAAAATATCCATATTTTGCTGTCTGGCACTCCCATACTTCAGCGCAGCCTCTTTTACCCCTGTTTATTTATTTTATATATTTGCTTTATTTTTTATTTATTTTCTCACTATTATGTTCCATTAGCCAGCATATCATACATCATTAGTTTACCTGTTTATAATTGCAAGAGATTAACTGAGTAAGTCTTGATTCCACTATCAGCCTCCCATAAATTACACATTTTAAAACTATATAAAACTGAGAGGTTTATCTATTAATAACTCAGTCCCCCTACTAATTTAAGTTCAAATTGCTTGGCCTAGAATTCATGGCCCTTCACACTCTGGCCTCAGCCTGACTTTCCCTTCTTATCATTAACCATTTCCTTAAAGTCATTATGATCCAGTCAAGCATATAGTTATCCAAAATCATTCCATGCTTTTTTAACTCTACACCTTTTTTCAGGCTCTTTGGTCCTTCTACCAGGAATGAAAGGCCATTCATCTCTCTCTCTGTCTATCCTATAGATTAAGATAAAGTATCACTTTCTGCAGTGATTTGTTTCAGTTCCCCAGTTGGGTATGAGTATTTAGTTTATATCACTTTTATGGAATTTATCATTATATCTATAAATGATATAAACAATCTCTAAAGTCCAGGGACCATTCTGTATACTTACTGATCTCCTCTGCAGTGTAACACAGCACCTCACAGAATGCCCAGTGAATATGTATAAAAGAGTGAATAATTGAATAAGTGTTTAGTCTCTGATCTTATATTTATACTATGTATTATTCATAAAGATACCCCCATTCTTTTCATACCAATGCAACTTTATTATAGGGATAGTTATTTTCAAAGACCCTAAGAAATCCATTTTCCAGTAATATGACACACTTGACACATGACCAACCCTCCCACTAAAAATAACTAAAATAATTTTTAAATTTTTAAATACATCCCTATATTAGCAAGAGAGTAAGGATGCTCAGAAACCAAAAACCAAATGAATATAGGAATCCAGAGAAGTAACCTGAGCTTTGAATCTGGCTTTCACTTTGAGGACATTTGCCTGTGAAGGTGAACTTGAGCGTCTGTATTTATAGGTAACAGGAGACAAATCCTAAGAGGCACCTGACCAAGATGAGAAATCTAACAGGAGATGCCTTAATAAATCAGGTACCCCAGAGCCTAAACCCTCAAGGTATATGTGAACTAAAAATAAATCCAGAAGACAATCAGGAAAATGGCTTATTATAAAATGTGGTATTAGGTAGAAGGAAACATTAAATTCTCCCTTGGAATTCCTATCCACAAGCTGGCCTTCACCTGAGCTCATACTACCTGGGAATATCAAAAAATAAAATGAAATAAAAAATAAAAAACAAAAAATCCTCAAGCAAGAAAATCTAAAGTGTTTCTATGTTGGTAGCGTTCCCCAATGTTTGGCAAAGCAAATGCAAATAGTCACTGGAGGTATAAATTGCCAATACAGGCCTCAAAAAGTTTGAACAGATA
Source organism: Lontra canadensis (assembly GCF_010015895.1). NCBI lineage: Eukaryota > Metazoa > Chordata > Mammalia > Carnivora > Mustelidae > Lontra > Lontra canadensis. The sequence continues at coordinate 68,059,339 of NW_022630996.1, read as the reverse complement.
GGGATGCCTGGGTGGCTCAGTTGGTTAAGCATCTGTCTTTGGCTCAGGTCATGATCCCAGGGTCCTGGGATTCACCCTGGCATCAGGTTCCCTGCTTCTCCCTTCCCCCCACCCCATACTCTCTCTCTCTCTCTCTCTGTCTCTCAAATAAATAAATAAAACATTAAAAAAAGACTAAATTGGTTTTAAAAGAGACAATGAGAGAGAGAGGAAGGAGGTAGGATGGAACTAAATAGGACACTTGGAAATTAAAAATATAAAAGTTGGAATTAAAAACTCAGTGAAGTTTTCTTTCCCCTTTTCCTTTCTCTTATTCCAGCCCAACAATTCAGCCTTGGCTTTTTTTTTTTTTTTTTAATTAGCAAACTTTCTTCACCCAATTTACCAAAAAAACTACCACTAAACATCATACTTAATAATAAAAAACATTCCATTTGAGATCAAGACAATGACTAGAATGTCCACTTTTTCTCAACTTCGTGTTGGAGTCTCTAGCTAGTATCTAAAGGGAATAAAGGAAATAAACACTAGAAAGATGGGAAGAAATTAAAATATTATCATTTTTAAGTGGTATGGCTATTATGAAAATCCAACAGAATCTATATAGATAATTTCTAGAATAAGAAGAAAGTTTATTAAATGTGCAGAGTAAAACTCTATTGCATTTTATGGGGCACGTGGCTGGCACAGTCAGTCAAGCATCCAACTCTTGGTTTCAGCTCAGGTCATGATCTCAGGGCTTTGAGATTGAGCCCCACATTGGACTCTGCACTTAGTGCAGAGTCTGGTCCAGACTCTCTCTGCTCCTCCCTGCAGTGTGTTTGCTCTGAAATAAATAAATCTTTTTTAAAAAATCAATTGCATTTTATATACCAATAATACAGAGTTGAAAAGTAGATTTTTAAAAACTAAAATAAAAATACATGAAATACTCAGAAGGAAGTTTAATAAAAATATGTAAAACCATTATAGACAAAAATATAAATCTTTACTTAAATATATTAAAGACCTAAATAAATCAACAAGTATACCACGCTCATGAACTAAAAGACTTATATCACAAAGTTCATAGCTCATAGTAATTGTAGAAATTCATAGTAATTGTTATGTAAATTTGAAACAGTTGCAACAACAATCCCATCAGCTGTGTATGTATGCATTAACAGGTTTAGTCCAAAATTTAATATTTTTTAAAAAGGTTTTATTTATTTATTTATTTATTTAACAGAGAGAGAGAAATCACAGTAGGCAGAGAGGAAGACAGAGGGGGAGGGGGAAGCAGGCTCCCCGGGGAGCAGAGAGCCCGACACGGGGCTCAATCCCAGGACTCTGAGATCATGACCTGAGCTGAAGGCAGAGGCCTAACCCACTGAGACACCCAGGCACCCCTAGTTTAAAATTTATATTGAAGTTCAAGGATCAAAAAATTGTCAAGATGCTATTCTACTGAAGGAGAAGAAAAACAGTTTGGAAAACTTGACCTATTACATATATTTTTATGAACTTACAGAAATTAAAATTAGGTGGTGTTGACACAGACTGACAATCAGAGAAATGAAATCTAGTAAAAAGCTCAGAAATAAAGTCCTACATTTATCACATGATATATGGTCAAGATGGTACTAAAAATCGATGAGAGAAAAATGGACTTTTAAAGGTGGTACTGGAACAATTGAGTATCCATAAGAGGTATAAATGATGGTGTATCCTTACCTGATAGCGTTACACAACATTAAATTTCAGATGGATTAAATATCTATATGTAATGGTTAAAACTGTAATTAGAATACAATATAGCAAAGTAGTTTCATGACCTCACTGTCCAGAAAAATTTCTTAAAATGGGCAAACATAAAGAATATAATTGAAAGACTTAACTATATAAAAATTAAGAGCATCTGTTCCTCAAATACACCATAAAAAGATTTAAAATAATAACAGTTCCCCCCCACACACACATCCTGGGAGAAGGATTCATATCCAGAATATATAAAGAATTCCTATGAAACACTAAGAATGTGGAAACCAACAAAGTTTATTAAAAACATCCCTCCAAAGTATAAATACTTTGTAAATCAATACATGTCGCCACATCAATTTTAAAGAATTTAACATTGAAATAATCGTTTTTCCTAAACCCAGAGTTACCCAACATCAAAACCTGTAGTCACATGCAGAAAAATGAAATTGGATCATTTCCTTACACCACACACGAAAATAGACTCAAAATGGATGAAGGACCTCAATGTGAGAAAGGAATCCATCAAAATCCTTGAGGAGAACACAGGCAGCAACCTCTTCGACCTCAGCCGCAGCAACGTCTTCCTAGCAACATCACCAAAGGCAAGGGAAGCAAGGGCAAAAATGAACTATTGGGATTTCATCAAGATCAAAAGCTTTTGCACAACAAAGGAAACAGTTAACAAAACCAAAAGACAACTGACAGAATGGGAGAAGATATTTGCAAATGACATATCAGATAAAGGGCTAGTGTCCAAAATCTATAAAGAACTTAGCAAACTCAACACCCAAAGAACAAATAATCCAATCAAGAAATGGGCAGAAGACATGAACAGACATTTCTGCAAAGAAGACATCCAGATGGCCAACGGACACATGAAAAAGTGCTCCATATCACTCGGCATCAGGGAAATACAAATCAAAACCACAATGAGATATCACCTCACACCAGTCAGAATGGCTAAAATTAACAAGGCTGGAAATGACAGATGCTGGCGAGGATGTGGAGAAAGGGGAACCCTCCTACACTTTTGGTGGGAATGCAAGCTGGTGCAGCCACTCTGGAAAACAGCATGGAGGTTCCTCAAAATGTTGAAAATAAAACTACCCTATGACCCAGCAATTACACTACTGGGTATTTACCCTAAAGATACAAACGTAGTGGTCCGAAGGGGCACGTACACCCAAATGTTTATAGAAGCAATGTCTACAATAGCCAAACTATGGAAAGAACCTAGATGTCCATCAACAGACGAATGGATAAAGAAGATGTGGTATATATACACAATAGAATACTATGCAGCCATCAAAAGAAATGAAATCTTGCCTTTTGCGATGATGTGTATGGCACTAGAGGGTATCATGCTTAGTGAAATAAGTCAATCGGAGAAAGACAACTATCATATGATCTCCCTGATATGAGGAAGTGGAGATGCAACATGGGGGGTTAGGGGGGTAGGAGAAGAACAAATGAAACAAGATGGGGTTGGGAGGGAGACAAACCATAAGTGACTCTTAATCTCACAAAACAAACTGAGGGTTGCTGGGGGGAGGGGGGTCGGGAGAGGGGGGTGGGGTTATGGACATTGGGTAGGGTATGTGCTATGGTGAGTGCTGTGGAGTGTGTAAACCTGGTGATTCACAGACCTGTACCCCTGGGGATAAAAATACATTATATGTTTATAAAATAAATAAATTAAAAAAAAAAACCTGTAGTCACACTTACCACTTACCTTATTTTGCGTTCCATATCCATTTGTTTGACAAATACATTCAGTTCTTCCTCTTCAAGTTTTCTCACATTTTTTGTCCTTTCCCTTACTCTGTCACTGTCACAATTCAAAACTTCATTTGTTTAAATTTGTGATAAGTTTTTAACTGGTCTCCTTTCATCAAAGTTATCTTTTACACCCTTCCTGTTTCCTGCTCACCAGATCTAGATTAATTCAACTTAAAAACCACTTTAGTTTTTTTTTTTTTTAAGATTTTATTTATTTACTTATTTGACAGACAGAGATCACAACTAGGCAGAGAGGCAGGCAGAGAGAGGATGTGGGGGGAAGCAGGCTCCCTGCTGAGCAGAAAGCCCAATTCGGGCTCAATTCCAGGACCCCGAGATCATGACCTGAGCCGAAGGCAGAGGCTTAACCACTGAGCCACCCAGGCGCCCCCACACTTTAGTTTTCAACAAAAACACATTTAATCACAACTACATAATAACAGGCTGAAAATATTCTAAAAATGGGGAGCTTCTTTTAGGTTATACAAGTCATAAAACCTGATATATGAAAGAACACCCCAATTTGATGGATACTAATTTCTGAACCATATGGAAAAAAATAAATTATATTTCTAAAGCACACATATATATTAAGAAAATCATGTATTAAAAAATGAAACATTTTTGAAGATATAAGAGACTATCTTTACAACCTTAGAGTAGAAAAGTTTTCTTAACTACAATACAATAAGTACAAACTACACAGGAAAAGATAATAAATTTGACTAGATTAACATTTAATACTTGTATTTACTAAAAAATCCATTTAGAAAATGAAAAGATAAATCATACCCTGAAAGAAAAGATTTGTGTCACAAAGTACTGTCAATGGATTACTATCTCGAAAATATGTTAAAAAAATTGTCCAAGTCAATGATAAAAAGACGAATAACCCAGTGGAAAATGGGCAAGGGTCCTGGGTAGTAATAGAGGTGGAAACATGAAGAACCAAAAAGCATAAGAAACCATGTTCAATCTTATCATTACTCAAGGATATACAAGTTTAAACTACACTGACTGACCAGACTAGCAAGAGTCAAGTGACAAGAACAAGTGTAAGATGCGGTTGTGGGGCAAATAAAACTGTTCCACATCTGGGCGCCTGGGTGGCTCAGTGGGTTAAGGCTCTGCCTTCGGATCAGGTCATGATCTCAGAGTCCTGGGATTGAGCCCGGAATTGGGCTCTCTGCTCAGCAAGGAGCCTGCTTCCCTTCCTCTCTCTCTGCCTGCCTCTCTGCCTACTTGTGATCTCTGTCTGTCAAATAAATAAATAAAATCTTAAAAAAAAAAAAAAAAAAACCTCTTCCATGGCTATAGCATCACTATAGACTTGTCCAATCACAACGTTGTATATCTGAAACTAATGTAACACTGTGTGTTAACCCTACCTCAATCAATCAATCAAATCTGTTACATGGCTGTAGGGAGTGTAAATTAACACAACACTCACTCTGGAAAAACACTATGACATTATCCAATAGAGCTGATGCCCTTACTCTATGACTCAGCAATTATACTCCTAAGAACATATATCCCCTACAGAAACACTCACATATGTGCACCTTGATACCTGTAAAAAAACGTTCACACCAGAACTTTTTGTTATGGCAAAAACCTGGAAACAGCCTAAATGTCTGTCAACAATAAAAAGGATGAACAAATAGTGGCATATGTGTAGAATGGAATTTTCATATACAGCAGTAAAAATAAAAGAACTACAGATTACACAAAACAACATGGATAGATCCCAAGAACATAATATCAAACCCAAAAGCTGGCTATGGAAAATGGAAATAATATGATTCCATTTATATGAGGCACAAAAGCATGTCCTACCTACATGGATATTTTTCTATTACCAATGTCGTCGGTTCTTCACAATCTGGGTGCAAGCAATCTATTTAGTTGGAAATTTGAAAACAGTTTTACATTATTACTTTCCTGGGAGTCAGCCAAGAACTTCCATCAAAGCTTTTCCAGAAATTGATGAGATATAAATTAGAAAGGAAGAGAAAGAGAATGAGAGCCTGAACGGTAGAGTGAGAGGTACACATATTTTTGTGATGCCAAATCAATACATTTCAACATTTCACCTTTCTTTCATTTTTTTTAGAGTTCAAGTAAACAATCTTTTATTTTACTTTACATCGCTTTATAAACTGTTCAAAATATCAACCATCTCTGGATGACAATAACCAGTTAAATTTATATCACCATTTTAATGTAAACCCTTTACCATGTCCAAAGACTTGGTTTCTAGCTCCAATTCCACAGTTAGTCATGTGTCCTTCATTAAGTTACACCCCTTCACTGGGCTTCAGTCTTCTTTTCTGTTAAAACAGGGATAATCATGTCTGCCTCAGAGCATCCTCATGAGAATTAAATAGTAAACATTTTTTTAAGCGTCATTGTGGTTCCCAACATATAATAGGCATTCGATAAATAGTAATTCCCCACTACCATCACTGGGCTACTTGACTATCTGAATCATTTAAAAATAAGAATGGGAAAAAAAATTAAAAAATTAAAAAATTAAAAAAAAATAAGAATGGGGGTTGGGGGAAGGGACAGAATTAAACCTCAGAAGGCAAGCAGCTATTTAAATGCTTGGTCATCAAGTCTATTGAAAATATACTTGTGTCTATTGCAGCAAAAAAAAAAAAAGTCATAGTAATTTCTAACTTGTGTTTTCTCTTCTTTAATCATAAAGATCATCACATATTCCATAATCACAGTAGTTCACTGCTCCCCTTATTTTATAGAACAGTTCTTGCCAATTTGATGGCAATGATCATGTCCTGTCACTTCTTTCTGTTTGTTTATATAGTTTTCTCGTGACCCAGATCCCTAGCCCCGATCCCATCCTCCTTTAGGTTGTCACTGACTGCCTAACACACAGTTATCTTTCTTTATGCTTAGGCAAAGAATTAGCCTGTTAACTGGCATACCCAATTCCCTACCCTGCTTTCGCCCACCCCTTTCTGTCACTTCAGCTGTTGAACATGGAGGATGGTCTGCAATCTAGGGATCTAGGCACCTAATATTTGAACCCAGAAAACATGCTATCTGATACACACACTATAATTTATACCTCACATCCAGGGTTAAATATACGAAACAGAAACAAACGAAACAGAAAAACTAACCTGCATTGGAGCATTGGACTCGACCTATTACTAAATGATTTACATAAGGGCACCTGGGTGCTGCCTGCCTTTGGTTCAGGTCATGATCCCAGGGTCCTGGAATCGAGTCCCACATCAGGGCAGTCCCCCATCAGGGTCCAAGCTCAGCAGGGTCTTTTTCTCCCTCTACCTCCCCACCCCTACTGTGCACGTTCTCTCTCTCTCAAGTAAATAAAATCTTAAAAAAAAAAAAAAAAGATTTACTTAAAAAGAATGAGTCTTCTTGCCTGAACACTTCTCTAGATCCTTGCAAGGGAATTTTGACTTCCTGTTTTCATGGTGCTTAATACAAAGATATGCACCAAGCTGATTACCAATAAGTACTGTTGACTGACAGATTCTTATTAAAGAAAATGACAGCGACAATGGGAAGATCATATTTCCCCACCTTTTGCATGTAAGTCAGACTGTGTAACTAGTTTCGGCCAAAGAAATATGGGTGGTGATATACCTCACTTTCTGGCCTCTTAAAACATCCCCTGGGGTCCTCCACACTCTGCTAGCCAGCTGCCAAAATGAAGGGTACCCACTGAAGGAGTCTGGGGGTCTTACTGAAAAGTAGAACCACCACATGGAAGGACCCTGGGTCCCTGACTCAACGTGGGGTGTGGGGGTGGAGAATCCGCAACGGAGCCATCTGAACTACTCTGTTCTGTGATTGAATAAGAAAAGAAACTTTTTTTTTCTTTAAAGGTTTTATTTATTTATTTGACAGAGAGAGAGATCACAAGCAGGTAGGGAGGCAGGCAGAGATAGAGGGGGAAGCAAGCTTCCTGCCGAGCAGAGAGCCCTATGTGGGACTCGATCCCAGGACCCTGAGATCATGACCTGAGCTGAAGGCAGAGGCTTAACCCACTGAGCCACCCACGCACCCCAAAATGAAACTTTTTTGTATTAAGCTATGAAACTTGTGAATTATTTGCTATAGTGGCTAATGTTAATTACCCTTGACTAATATTAGGAGTTACTTTACTACCTGACAGTTTACATGTCAGAATAAAAGACAAAATACAGCCATGAAATACTCCTAGAAGGAATTCGTCAATTCAGGTAAATGCAGTCTTTAGATCATTATGGTCCTAGACAAGACAATATCTGTGTGTTACAAACATCATACAGTTGTAATCTTCCTAAGTTTTAAATAGAAAAGGTATAAAAATTTAAAAAATAAGTAATTTGGGCAATATTTGGGTGATAGCAAGCCAATATATTTTATCCTTAATAATCCCTAGTTTCTAGTATTCTGAAGCTCTTGTAACAATAGTCAAGCCTAGGAAACACTGATTATAATTTCTTCCACAATGCAGAAATAATACATCCTCTACCTTTAAGGCTGAGCTATAAAAAATGCTTACGGGTTAGAGATGTGTGTGTTAGGAGACAATTCTCCACGAATCTTCACTTTCTTCACATCACATCACAGTAGAGGCACTGACCATATTCTAATTCTGGACTATCTTTCTATGATACTTTACAAAGAACAGTCTTGAAAGATAGAAGTAATGTGTTCCTCTGGAGCAAAGTAGTTTTGTTTGCTGCCTAGTAAAATGAAAATAATGTTTCCCTCTGATTCAAAGTTTGGGAAGATTTGGAGTTTCCTAAGCTTGCAGTTCCTCACCTGTGACATAAATCCACTGTGTACACAGCACTCATGTAGGGCCATCAACGTTTCTCCCATGGGACCTGGAGCACGTGGAAAAGTGGGCACTAGCAAAAAGTTCATACTACCTCACGTGCGTTGAGTAATAAAGCCCCCAGTCTCTGACTCAGATGTCTTATGTCTTCAGCCAGATGTCATGAAGTTGTGGCAAGCTCACTTGCTGGGTTGAGAGCAGGGTAAAATCTCAGACCCTTCACCAGTCCTGAGAACATGATACAGGAGAAGTTCACTGCAGAGAGAAGGAGGACAAAAGAAAGCCCACACTTACTGTCCAGGGAGAGTGCAGAAAATGAAATGACAAGGAAATAAAGAAAAAACACCAAATGACTATGCCCCTTCTTTTGCCTCTCAGGGCAGACCGCCTAGACAGAGTGGGGAAATGGAGACACAGTAGAAATATCCAGATGGATGAGGGCGGATCCCAAGTGTGTCATTTGGGAGTCAGGAGTAGCTAATGGCATGTTTCCCCAGGATAGTGAATGCTATGGTGTGGTCCCCAGTTCCTCCCTCCTCCAATACTAATGCACTCATTTCCCTAGGTGGTGACAGTATTGATGTCTGACAGTTCACAGCTAAATATTTCTCAGGAAACTGCTTTCAGCTGAAGAGAGCCCCACTGTGCAAGGGAATGACCCTGGGGGGCAGGTGAGCAGGAAGCAAGTCTCACCCAGGGAGTGGTCAATGCAGGTCTAATACTGATCCAGTACTGGTCAATAGAGGATTCCTAGCCCCCTTGCCTTAATTCAGGACACCTTGATAGTTTATTTCAGCTCCAAAGCCTCTCTACAGGATTAGGAGACTTTGTGGCATTCCATCACACTTCTATCCTGCTCTGATCATTCCTCTACCACTTCCACCCAGCTGTAGGCTCTGGGAGCCCTCCTCAACAAACTTCTGCATGCAAATCTCCACCTCAGAGTGTGTCTCCTGGAAATCTTACCTGCAACACTTGAAAGATTTTATGCCTCTAGTTGGGGTGCCACATACAACCTCATCCAGAATGATGCAGAAGAAATAATGCTGCAGAGAGCCTGAAACAGCACGCAGGTCTCCGCAGCCCCCACACAGGAGGGAAGCAGGAGACCTAGGGGTTTCCGCACGCTCTGATAAAGGGACCAAAATCTGAGAGCTGGGAACGCAGCTTTCCCGCGAAAGCTTGGGAACACAAAGCCAAAATGCATGGCTTTCTCCTCTAGAAACATATGTTTGGGACCAGGATATATACCAGCATGTGTCCAAATGACCACACAGGCATTTCAGCAGATGTCTAAGAAGAAAGCCAGAATGGCCACGCCACAGCGAAGACTAGCTAAAATCCACAGGCCCGTGTAGCCTCCTACAATCATGTGGTCACATAAGCCTCATCCCCAAATACAACCAAATACCATTCTAGAAGTATAGAGAAGGAGGGAAGATCAATTTTACACCTAAGAATCTGAATCATGCAGAGAAGAATATTCAAACCAGAAGACATTAGGTAATGGCAAATTTGAAGTTTATGTCTCACGACTTCCTCCCCAAATTCTGCAACCAGAAGGTATAAGAAATTTGAAGGCTACATTCCCCTGGCACATTTGTACTAGTAAATTTGCAACCATTGGTGAATAGAGGTCCGTAGCAATTCCATAAAGAAAAATTCTAGTTTTAAACCCTAATTTTGTGAATGATAGTATAGCTAAAAAGGACTAGAACTTACATGGGTGGTTTGAAAGTCCTCTGGTCCAATAATATGAATTTTCAATGGACCAGATTAACAACTTACTGAGAACTGAACTTTCCTTTCTGAATTCCCCTAGTGACTAGCATAGCATATGATGAGTAAATATTTGAATATAATTTACCATCAGTGTATTACCGATTTTGGATCTTATAGCTCCATTACATGTCCTAAAGACTTAGAAGTCTTTTAATTTTCAAAAACTGTTTGATAATGTAAAAATATCTGTAGGAGCATCATTTTTTTAGCTCCTATTACAAAATACCTTATCAGGATTAGTTGAAGACTACAAGTAAGAAAAGAGAGCAGAGTTCTGGGAGGGAAGAAATAGGACTCAGGGAGGGTGAGGGGGGATAGACAGGCCAAACTAATTCATTTGCAGGTTCACAATTTGCCTCAGGCCAGCTATGAAAAGGGGCATACAAGAACAGTAATTTTATCCCCAAAACGTATTCTATCCTGTGACAGCTGAAGTAGCAAACTAGTATGACTGAGAAATAGCAACAGGAAAACAAAATCTCCCCAATGATTCTGGTCCATTTCAGACATTATCTACTCTTTTGAGTGAAACTGTTTGTGGCAGGCAGGGTAATACGCCCACCAGGAAGACGCCCACGTCCTAATCCCCAAGAACCTGTGAATGCGCTGCCTCACATACCCGATGGGACTTTGAACTGTACTTAAGCTGTAATTAAATGAAGAATCTTGACCTGGGAGACTTCACCATGGGTCATCCATGGTGGGCTCAACGTAATCATGAGAGACCTTAAATGTGCAGGGAGCCCACAGTGTCGGTGTCAGTGTATTGCGACGTGAGAAAGACGGAACAGGCCATTGCTGGTTTTGAAGATGGAAGGGGAATGAAGTGGAAACTGGAAAAAGCGGGAAAACAGATGCTCCCGAGAGGCCTCCAGAAAAGAATACAGCCCTGCAGTCACCTTGATTTCCAACTAGTGAGAACCAGTCTGGACTTCCGACTTCCAAAAATTCCAAGCTAATAGATGTGTGTCACTTTAAGCCATTGAACTTGAGGTGATTTATTTCAGCAACGGGACACTAACACAGTGTTCATTGAAGCAGAGGGGATCAAAGCTGAAGGAAGAATCAAATCACCATTCAATTAGTATACGTGTTTAATCACTTGAGAAAAGGCATTGGAGTAGGTCTTCAGACTGACACAGTACCCATTGTCCATCCATCAGGAAGCATTCTTATGTGGTGTTTTTTGGGAAGAAAAATCTGACCAAGACGACGTGATGGAGTTCCACAGGAAAGACAGAAGCTAGACGAGGGAGTGCGTCAGAGCAGCCATAAAATGGAGACAGATCCTAGGGACTTTTTTTGTTTCTATTTCCCTGAGAGATTTTTTAAAATATGAATGGTGAAAAAGAACACAACAGTAAATATTCAGGCTGGTGGGATAATGAAAAAAATCAATCATCTCAAAACAACTTCATCTTCAGGGTGACTTCAGTAATTTAGGAAATAATAGCCTGTCCTGGATATGAGCATGTTTCTTGACTTTTGGAAATTACATGCAATCTTACATTCCTCAAGAAAAAAATGAGGGAGGTGACAACTAATTATTTATTGACTACATATGCTATAAATATTACATGTGGGGCTAAGCTAGAAACAATCAGAGAATAATGAATGCCTCCATTTAGTCTTTGTATTTATCTAGCATTTTTCAACAAAAACTAATGCTCATCAAGAACCCATATTAACAATAACAATGGTTGTCTTTAGGTGGTTGGTCTACAGAGTTATATTGAAGGAGGTGTTTTTTTTTTTTTAATATAGTGAACGTTGGGGCACGTGGGTGGCTCAGTCAGTTGGGCATCTCATTCATGGTTTTGGCTCAGGTCATGATCTCAAGGTTGTGAAATCAAGCCCCACACGGGGCCCCACACTCCATGAGGCGTATGCTTGAGATTGTCTCACTTTCCCTCTCCCTCTGTCCCTCCCCTGCTCATTCTCTCTCTCTCTCTCAAATAAATAAATAAATCTTTAACAATATAGATAGTGAATGTTAGCAATTATAAAAGTAAATTTTCCTCTTAATCATCAAGATTAAGGGGGCATCAGGAGGCAGCTCTGCATTGTACCAGTGACCTGTAAAAGTTCTCTCTGGTATTATACTCTTTAAGATTCATCTGTGAAAAGGGAGGCAAGAGTGCCTGGGCGGCTCAGTCAATTAAGCATCTGACTCTTGATCTCAGCTCAGGTCTTGATTTCAGGTTTGTGAGTTCAAGCCCCATGTTGGGCTCCACACTAGGTATGGAGCCTACTTTTAAAAGGTGGGGAGGGGCGCCTGGGTGGCTCAGTCAGTTGAGCCTCTAACACTTGATTTCAGCTCAGGTCATGATCTCAGGGTTGTGGGATCAAACCCTGCATCAGGCTCCATGCTCAGCATGGAGTCTGCTTGAGAATCTCTCTCTCCCTCTGCCCCTTCCTTGCTTGTGCTCTCTCTCTCTTCCCTAAATAAATAAAATTTTTAAATAAATTAATTAAATAAAATTTAAAAATTAAAAAAGGGGAGACAAAGTAGCCCACCTTCTCAAGGAGTCAGTCATTCTGTTCAGTCTTCTGGAAAAATTGTCCCCATCATTCTTAATGACCAGAGAAATCACAGATTATTTAAATTGACAAATAATCTATAAACACAAAAACACAGTATTATCAAATTTATGCTGACAAAAGGAAGAGTGATCACCTGAAACTTAAGCTTTATCTGCAGTGGGCTTTTTTTTTTTTAATTTTATTTATTTATTTGAGAGAGAGAGTGAGAGAGTATTAAAGGGGAGGTCAGAGAGAAAGCAGAATCCCCATGGAGTTGGGAGCCTGATGTGGGACCCAATCCCAGGACTCTGGGATCATGACCTGAGCTGAAGGCAGTCACTTAACCAAATGAGCCACCCAGGCACCCCTATCTGCAGTGTTTTTATTTTTAGAGCAGGGGTAGGCAAACTTTTCCCATCGAGGGCAGATGGTAAACTTTTCAGGCTTTGTAGGTCATAGGATCTCTTACAATCACTCAGTGCTGCCTTTGTAGCTGGATAGCAGCAAAAACATGCACACCGCCACTAGTATAGGGACTGCCCTGTTTGGTTGTGGATGTTAGAGTTTGTCTCAGTATTTTCTCCTCATAAGTCAAAAGCGAGGAAGAAAACAAGTACGTGTGAATATATACATGTAAAACCAAAGTGACCTTGAGTCTTGAAGTATATGCCAGAACAGGTTTGATGGATTTGGACCTAATGAGGCTTAATGAAGGGGTCTCAGACTGGAAATCAAGAGATACAGGTTCTGGTTCTACTTCTACTCCCAACAAACTTAAATTTGAGGGGCCTCACTGTCTTCCTGTGTCAAGAGAGTCAAAGCATTCTGATGCCTTTATCCCTAGCCTCCAGAGAACATCTACCACAGTCATGCAGTCTTTAACAGATGCTAAAGCTCCTCTTACTGATGTATCTCTCCATGCCTACGTGAAGGAAGTCATCACTGGGCCCTCTGTAGGATTAGAGTGAAGCGGGTGGAGAAGTATGAGGCTGTCTATGATTAATCTACTCCAAAGTTTGCAACTCTGTAAACCTTTGGATTTCTTCTGCAAAACTACTTCCAAAAGCTTTGACATCTCAACCTCATTGAATGTAGACAACCAGTGAGCGCGAGTTTCAGTCAATCGGCCAAACAAACAGTTACAGCCACTTTCAGCTGCCTGAGATAACACACTGAATCCAGACTCTCTGTGAACTCACTTCAGTAAATTTAGCCTAACCCAATGTTATATTTCATTCCTCTCAATCTAACAATCAGAAAACCCATTCCCACATAAATTAGCCATGTTTCTGCAAATATGTAATAACACAATTTTGCAATTATTTTTATCATAACTATACCCTCCCAACTCATACCGTGTACTTGTTCTGACTCAAGTTATAGAGACCGTGAGGGGTGGTGCTGGTAGGTGTTGACAAGGTGAGGTGGGAGGAGTTGATTTTGGTGGTAAGAGAGTCTCAGAAAAACTCAAGGGTTCAAGACTCTCAGCTTTGAGTTTACATAGATACCCCATTCCAGGTCTTACTCCTTCCCAATCTTTCCAGTAAGAAGTTGGCAGGTTATAAATCCAATTGGTATTGTAATTCTGCAGCCTACCCAATTAAATTATGGACTAATCTGCAGCAAAGTCAGCTTAGTAGCTACAGAAAAATAAGGGAGTCTTCTGGGGCTGCCAAAGAAACTCTGGTCATCCAACAGTGTCTTTAGTTGAAAGTTTAAAGGCTGGAAGTTGGTCATTTTTTCTCTCAGTCAACTCACCAGTGCAGTCAAAAGCAGCTACCCTCCCTTCTAGAGTTGGCAGTTTTCATTCGATTCAAAACAAAACAAAAAAGTATTAGCTACTTGGTCTCCCAGGCATTGGCTTCAGCAAACACTGCATCACAATCAACCACAAGAGGTCATTTACCTAATCATGATACCAATGCATGTCATGGATTATTAGTGACCCCCCGCCTTTTTTTTTCCCAAGGAGTTAAGTAATGTATTTAGGATTTTTTTTTTTTTAAGATTTTAGTTATTTGACAGAGAGAGATACAGCGAGAGAGGGAACACAGGTAGAGGGGGCAGGAGAGGGAGAAGCTGGCTTCCTGCTGAGCAGGGAGCCCAATGTGGGACTCGATCCCAGGACCCCGGGATCATGACCTGAGCGGAAGGCAGACGATTAACCGACTGAGCCACCCAGTGCCCCTAAGCAGTGTATTTAAAGCCAAGAAACATAACTGAACCAATTCCAGAAATCTATCTTTTAGGATATGTTTCCTGGAACCAATCCTATTATTACATATTAAGGTCTAGCCGGGAAGAGAATTAAATATAAGAAATTGATTACACAAGTGTTTGCTGGCCGAAAGAGCAAAATAGAAACACTGAGGTAACGCAGAGATCCTAAATGCGGCTACCAGCTTATATTATCAGAGCCTAGAAGCTCAAAGGAAGGAGACCTGGCTGCTCTAGGTTCCTCTGAGGAGACACGCAAGAAAAGTAGTACAAGAAGCTGGAGACCATGACAAAATGCTGATATAGGGGCCTTTCTAAGAGGAACTACAAGCCAGCAGGATGAAAATCCCTTCTCTCCTCCTCCTGACTCCCAATTCCTTTGTAGGGCCTGCTACCTGAGGAGCCTAACAGGCAGAGAATTCTGGGAAATGTAGTTTGCAAAGTCCTGGCTGCATCATCACAGAGCTGCACAGAGATGGCTAAATTTAGAGTGAAATAATAATAGCTCAGTCCCTGGTACTCTGCCATGTCCCAAGGGAGGACTCCTATTAACCCACTCAGAAGACCGCAGTATTCAAAACCAAATGCCAACATAGTATTACACAATAAAAATAATTGCCAAAAAGCCAGAAGGCTTAGTCAATAGGCTCAGCATATTTTCTCCCTGGAGGCAAACCTCCATGAGGGTAAACAGGAACTTTAACCCTCAGTTCCAATTCAGCCTTTACTCTTTGAGCTTTAGATATGCGTAAATACTAACAGCTTCCATGATTCTGATGTCAAAATCCTAATTTATCTTCTAATAAGTAGTCTGTCTAAACACCACCTGAGCCTTTGCCCTCCAAAATCAGGAAAATGAAGTCGTCTACTTTTTCAATTCTTAAGGTTCCCTGGAAATCTCTCCTTGTATTTAACAGAAAAAGAAATTATATTCCCCAAATTATGTGGCCTGATTTATCAGGACTCTTTCTGCCTACACATTACAAAAATTTAACTCAAAGTGGCTTAAGTTAAAAAAAAAAAAAAGTGGAATTCATTAGCACATGCCAATTAGTCAATATGTGTGTAGTAGATACACTTGTATTTAGTTCTTCAGGAGTGAAGAGATACAGTGACAAGCTCTTCCTCATTGTTCTGGCCTGCTCTGACCTCAGGTGCCTGCCCTTCATGCTTATTAGTCTGCTTGTGACCTTATGAAAAGACTCTACCTTCTTCTCTGCTCTAGTCCTCTCTTCCCACCTACCTTCAGGTTTCTGGCTGAGTAAAACATAACATAAATTAAGTTAAAAGAAGACTGGGGCGCCTGGGTGGCCTAGTCAATTAAGTGTCTGCCTTCAGCTTGGGTCATGATCCCAGGGTCCTGGGATCAAGCTTCCTGCTGGGCAAGGAGTCTGCTTCTCCCTCTCCCTCTGTCCCTCCTACTGTTCCTGTTCACTCTCTCTCTCAAATAAATAAAATCCTAAACAAACAAACAAACAAAAAAACAAAAAAACCCCACAAACGACTGATAAACTGGAGAAAACTTTAGCATTATATATAAAATTAACTAGGAGTTAATCTCCAGATAATATCCTTAATATAAGATCTCTTTAAATAAAACACTTTGAAAGAGATGAAGAACCCAAACAAATATATAAAGGACATAAACAGGCGATTCACAAAATAAGTGAAATATTCAAGACACCAAACTATATCCAGGAGAAA
Organism: Lontra canadensis; assembly: GCF_010015895.1. Lineage (NCBI taxonomy): Eukaryota > Metazoa > Chordata > Mammalia > Carnivora > Mustelidae > Lontra > Lontra canadensis. The sequence continues at coordinate 68,042,775 of NW_022630996.1, read as the reverse complement.
AAGGTATCCATCAACCCATGGGGAAAGCGAAATTTTGTCAGTTTAACAATGAGTATGAAACCATAAAATCTGTACCTTTTTTTGCCTAATAATTTCTCTTCTAATCTAGCCTGAGGGAATCATTAGAAAAGTGTAGATGTATAAAGGTGTTGATTGTGATGCTTATATAGCAGTAAACACGCAATGTAGGTTAGTGTTTCTTTACGTTTAGTGTTCTTTAAGAATACTATGAACACAGCATTACTAATTTTTTCATTTCTTTTGCCCCATGCTCCAATATGCTGAGCATGAAGCTGTTACTGATCCTATTGCTCTTTAAACTTTTGATATTTGGGGCATTGATTTTTTGCATTACTTTCAATTTTTTTTTAAAAAATACTGCATTCAGATACTATTTATTTTGATTAGTAAGGGCCTTTTTTTTCGTGGTGCCCTTTAAATGTGCTGAGGCAAGTGCTTCATTTGCTTCACCCTCTTCCCAGCTTTAAGAGAAATGGAGATTAATTTTACATGTGTGTATTGGTTTGCTAGGGCTAGTGCCACAAACTGGATGGCTTAAGAGAAATTTATTGTATCACAGGTCTAGAATCTAGAAGCCCAAGATGTGGGTGCCTGGGTGGCTCAATAGGTTAAGCATCTGCCCTTGGTTCAGGTCAAGATCCCAGGGTCCTGGGATGGAACCCCACATCAGGCTCCCAGATCAGCAGGGAGTCTGCTTCTCCCTCTCCCTCTGCCCCTCCCCCTGGCTCATGCTCTCTCTTTCTCTCAAATAAATAAAATCTTAAAAAAAAAAAAAAAAACTGAAGAAAAGGAAAAAAAATAGAAGCCCAAGATGGAGATGTTAGCAAGCTTGGTTCCTTCTGGGGACTGTGCTGCAGAATGTGTTCCATGCTTCTCTCCCAGCTTATGGTGATCTGCTGAAAATCTTTGGTGATCTGTACTTCATAGATGCCTGAACTTGATCCCTGCTTTCATGTTTACATGGTGTTCTCCGTGTGTGTGTGTGTGTGTGTGCGCGCGCGCACGTCCAAATTTCCCCTTTTTATAAAGACACTGGTCATCTTGGATTAAAGGCCCGCCCTCCTTCTTTATTATCTCATCTTGACTAACTCCATCTACAATCATCCTATTTCCAAATAAGTTACCTTCTAAGGTACTGAGGGTTAGGATGGCAGCATATGAATTTGGGAGTGGGAGTAGGAAACCCAATTAAACCTCTAACACCACGTTTAGTAAATCTTCTCTTTGCTTTAGTTTAATATCCCAGAATCTTTGCTCTGCATTCAGTAAGGAGCAGGATTGACTTAGAGCATCTGGCTTCCTTTTGACTACAATTCTCTACCTACCCAGATGCTAGCATCTTCTAGGCTGATAGATGTGTAACACTTCAGGATTGCCTACTCACCAGTCCATTACTGCTGACTCTTACATCTACGGCTCTGGAACAAAAGGAAGCAAAGAAAAGTTGAAAAGCCAGTGAGCAATATGAACTCTAGGAGATACAGGAAATCCTAGGTACCTCCATGCCATCTCCAGTCATATACTCATCCCCTGCTCCCTATCACTCATCTACATTCCCTCAGAAAAGAAGCATCATGATTTATATTTGAACTTGTACCTACATCACTAAAATAAGAGTGAGCAGCCTTAGTTGAGTGTCTTTACAGACATGATTTAATTTAATCATCATGACAGCTTTAGGAAGTATTACAAAGGTGGAAACGGAGAATTGGAGTTCACACAGAGTACGTGGCCGACCCAGGATTTACACCAAGATCTCCTACATCAGAGCCCTGACACGAGGAGCTCTACTGCATGACAGATATAGACCTTTGACCTAATTCTAAGGTTCTGCCAAACCATAGTAAAGCCATTAGACAAATGACTCTCCAAAAAAAACTCACTTCTGCCCTTTTCGGCTGCTCATGGAAAATGCCCACTGCTGCCCTCCCTCTTTCCAACCACCTGGAGTAGAGATTTAGAGCTCTTTGTAACCACACTTCACTTTGTCAGTAACTTTCTAACAGATACTGTAACATATATCTCTTAGTAGGAAACTAGTACAGTATATACTCTCCAGTTAATGTGAACATTGTTTTCTTAAAGGTGAGAGACAGTGTAGCTCTAGCCATAATCTCACTCAAACTATGTTAGAGCACTGTGGGGAGTCATCGTGAGCCAACGATTATCGCGGAGTTCCTCAACTGTGTTTGTGCAGAGTCTATAATCTATAAGCTTCTCTCCTCTTTCCTCATCAAGATCTTTGTACAGATGGCTGTTCCTAAGGAGAGTTTGCAAGGATGGTATATAAATGAGCAGAACTCACAAGTGTTTTTCACCCTGATATAATTTAATGTTTTAATGATGCCACTTAATGATGTGCAACAGAGAGCAGAACGTGTGTCTCTACAACTCATGATAATTAATTCAAGGGGTAAACAACTAGAGTATTAACTAATGTTGTCCCAAGGCCAAGCAAAAGGGAAAAAGAGGAATGTGAGAAAGAAATGCAAAGCCTGAGAGATTTCAAAACGGCAACAAAATTAAGAAAGAATAACAAACAGCCTATCTCCCAGTTATTTGCTTTTTTTTATTGCCATCTTTTCATGAAAACATGAAATTATACATGGTGGGTGATGGGAAAAATTGGTCTATGTGTTAAAGAACATTCCATGCATACTCAATTATCTGTGCCATGCTGAACTGTACTAAGCTTTGTCATCATTGAAGCCTTAATGCTGTCATCCTCCAAATCATTGTTTGCACATTCCCTAGAAAGCATCATTCTAGAATTTTCAGGAAAGGAGAATAAAATGCCCACTCTTAAAGTAGTCTTCTTTCCCATCATTGTCGTCCCCTTACAGTTTTACATTACCTACTCTCTCTTTCCATTATGCCACCATCTCTTAATCTAGTTTCGGTCAAAGCATGAGAATTCTATGACATAAAGTGAGATCACTTCACTGCTGTCTGCCGTGATTTCCCAGTGCCTGTCATACTTTTTGCCTCTAACCTTCCAGAGATACATAAGTTGTTATCTAAATCTTACACAGAAAAGTAATTCTGGAATCATTTTGGAGCTTTGAAATAAACCATACAACCAAAAATTAAATATAAAAATAAATATGTCTGAAGTTAAAATTTACTCTGATAGAAAAAACATCTGTTCATTTTGAACTGTGCTCATCTCTGCTTATTATATTATCTCTGATAGGCTACATACAACCACACCGGAGAAATAAACATTTACTTGGGGCAAATCCATCCTTGGACCATACTCTCTCAGTTCTCCTTGTTACTCACAAAGTGGGCTAGGTAACACTCCACTCCTGTTTCCTGTAATCTTCGCCTCTTTACTTCTTCTCTGCTAGGAAGAAAGAGGTGTGACTATCTATACCCAAGGAGGAATCCACTCACTAAGAAAGTACAAGTGCACCTAGCTTAAAAAAAAAACAAAAACAAAAAAACCTTGGTAAAATAAAATGGAAACTTACATGAAACAAAATAATGCACTACAGAGCTTTAATTATGATTCAACTCCTTATAAAATAATATTTACAAATAAATTTTCAGTTATCATTAAAAGGAATATATCTATAATTAGGGGAGTAAGGTCCTGGACCTTCAGATCCTACCACCACCTCATCAGCCACAAGCAAAGTAATTAGTGACCTACAAATCATTAGCTGTAATAATAGGTTCTTTAGAAAAAAATTATATTCATTCTTCCTGTTTGGAAGAGAAATCACTACATTTCCATCTAATGAGTGTCTTTTTTAAAAAATTATAAATATCTTGGTGAAAGAGCAATTTTCCCAAATAGAAAATGAACAAATGCCTACAGTCACTGCTAACACATCAAGCCCTTTCTCCCTAAGTATCAGGTCCCTCCAGAGTCTTCTGGAATACAACATGAACACAGATAAGGCTCTGGCAGGTAGAACCTTTGGAACTATTATGCAATTAAGCCTACTGGCATGATGGGAATATATAATGAGATGCTCAAAACCCACTCAAAGGCACACATTCTTGCAAAGTTCATATTTGAGTTAAGAACCTGTCCACAGGGGCAACTGGGTGGCTCAGTGGGTTAAAGCCTCTGCCTTCGGCTCAGGTCATGATCCCACGGTCCTGGGATCCAGCCCCGCATTGGGCTCTCTGCTCAGCAGGGAGCCTGCCTCCCCCTATCTCTCTGCCTGCCTCTCTGCCTACTTGTGATCTCTGTCAGTCAAATAAATAAATCAAATTAAAAAAAAAAAAAAGAACCTGTCCACATTTCATTACATATTTAGAGTTCAATACCACACTAATTACCATTACCACCTGCCATACTAAGCACGAGGATATAAGGAGATGGGTGGGGTAAGGGCAATCTCACAAAGTGGTTTCCATCTGGCTGGGGAATGTGAGGTCTCGGTCAGTGACGTCATCTTCTTCCTGAGGTATTCTAGCATCTTGTGGAGCCTTAGCCCTTAACACAAGAAAAAGGCCCCAGATAGAGAAGAGTACTCCTAACGTCACATCACGCATGTATGTCACTTAGATTATATGTGGCCTTCCAAGATTTTGTTTAAAAAAAAATCGCAATTACAGAAAAACAGTACAGAAAGACAAAAGGGAGGGGAACACACCAAGGTGGTTTAAAAGAGCCCATGTCTTCAGACGTCTGTTGATGAAACTGAGTTCTAGCATTTCTACTTGGAAATCTCTCTTTTTAAACTCAGTCCAGATATAGAAGAGAAAATACATCTGCCACTCTACCCACCTTATGCCAAACCCTTTCTTCTCCCTGAGGAAAGAGGAATTGCTAACCAGATTGATAAGGCTCAAAATATTCATGTGGCCACACTTAAAAGTATGAGAATTCACTGTACATTTAAAGCGCTTAAGGCACACACGGATTCTCCCTTGGATTCCTTTCTTCTTGGCGCTGGGGGTGTAAATACTTGGAATTGCCATTCAGATAGGGCAGGTCCTGCCAGGTCTTGGGGATTTGGTCTTGACTTCTCAGTACTGTAACTTGTGGCTGCCCAGAGGGTGGTGATGACAAGCTACAGACCAGGGTTGGGAGCAGCAGGCTTACACAAATGCCTTTAAAAGAAACACTGATAAACTGGAGTGTGTCCAGAGGTACAGAAAGGTACAAAAGTCACCCTTTGAGAAACACTCTTCTAGGCTATGCAGATCAGATAAACAACCTTGGGCCACCTATGTTTCCCCTTCTCATCTCTTGTTGAAAGATGAATTGGAATGCGGGGAAGCACCCATGGGGGTGTGAGGCAGGAGTTGGTTCTGCCGGCAAGTCAGACCCGAGTCTTACCCATGAGCACTCAGTGTGAGCCCACCTTATTCTCAACCACCCAGCGCAGCTGCGGAAACTGCCTCTCCCTCCCTGCCTTGCACTGTCCGCGGGTGGGCTGGTCTTTTTAGCAGCTTTTTGCCACCAAAGCCGTCTGTGTTCCTCATGACCTGATAGCACTAGGTTAACAGGACTGGTGGGGCAGAGAAGGGGACATGCAATAAGGTCTGCTTTAGGCCCTGTCCCTGTTGCCCCACTCCTAGGACTGCCCACTTACTAGAACTACTTAGAAAAAATTCAATCAATAATGCATTAGCCAGCCTTTTGAAATTTCTTATGGGTCAGCCGGCATGGGCCCTGTTGAATTTTACACTTGAGAAGTTAAATGACTCTTGTTATTATTTCAAAAGTCAGAGTAATAAGGGAACTACTTCTTCCTTTTCCAGGAAATTCATTTAAAAATTGGCGTCTCACATAGAATAATATCACTTACAGTAAGTCTGAAGCTAAAGTAAAAAGAATAGTGTTTTCTCTCTAGGAATTGTCTTATTGACTTTTGAAAATCCTCAGGTATTAATGTTAATTAACAACATCTGCCCCCCCCACCAGCAATAATAGTCACATAATACGGTGACTCTGGAAAATGATGTTCAAATATGTGTGTACTGGAAATATTAAAAATGTTGAAGTAAGAGAGAAACAGAAGTACTCCAAGATACCATGATTGTATACATGCTGCACTTTTGAAAAGGCAAATTCTTGGAATCAAAAGCAAACTACCCATCCGTAGGAGACTCGGTAAATGAATCACAGTACATCCACAAAAGAGTATTACATTCTGCCTTTTGCTTTTTTATTTTTAGCTAAATTTTATATCCTACAGATCTTTAAGCCATAAAGAAAAAAAGAAAAGAAAAAAAAGCTAGGTAGATCAACGTCTGTTTTTCTGGAAAAATCTCAAAGATACGTAACTAATTTTGTATTTAAAGATAGCATGATTCTATTGGCATAAATATCTTTGTGTGTGTGTCTTCATACTTGCATCTGTGTGTGTATATGTTTGTGTGTCCTCGGGAAGGTATATTCATTCATTCAACAAATATGCACCAGGCACCAATCTTTTCTAGGTATTATAGGAACATAGACGAAAAAGACAAGGTCCTTACTCTCATGGAATCTACTTGTGTGTGGAGGAGAAATACAATGTACAATTTTTTAAAAGATTTTATTTATTTATTTTGACACAGAGAGAGAGAGAGAGATCACAGGTAGGCAGAGAGGCAGGCAAAGAGAGAGAAAGAAGCAGGCTCCCTGCTGAGCAGAGAGCCCAATGTGGCGCTCCATCCCAGGACACTGGGATCATGACCTGAGCCGAAGATAGAGGCTTAACCCACTGAGACACCCAGGCACCTCTATACTGCACAATTAAACAGAGAGATACTTTGGGAGAGCTACCAGCACCCTAAAGAAAATAAACCACACTAAAGGAGACATTGTATAAATTAGCTGAGGAAAGCCCTGAAAGCCAGATTTGATCTTTCAAGCCGAGAAATCATCCAGTGCAAGAACCTGGAGACAGCACCAAGCCAGGGAGGTGAAATTGGGCTAAAGGAGACGGTAGAAAAAAGTTAAAGAAGTGGGCAGGACCAGATCATGAAGAGTCTTTTTGATCATGTGAAGGAGTTTACATTTTATTCTGTATGCAGTGGAAAACTAACGAGGCTAAGTTTAGGGGAAAGAGGGAGGTCAGCTCAAATGACTTATATATCTTAAAAAGTACACAAACATTCCCCTTGCCAGTCACCAGGATGCATTCGAAACATCTAATATTGAAAGAGAAACTCTTCATTGTTTTATTTTTTAACTATGTACATATAATATTTGAAATTTTTGATGAAAAAATAGGCTAAGAATATAAGGTAGTAAACTAATACTGAGCTTTGTTTCTTGATTTAACGTGCAACACTTTTTTTTTCATGTTCAGTCAGCCAACATATAGTACCTCATTCGTTTTTGATGTAGTGTCCAATGATTCATTAGTTGCATATAACACCCAGTATTCAATACTTTTTTTAAAGCATACTCAGCATGTCATCAGTCCTCACCAAAATGAGCAAGAACAGTGTCACATTAATATTAACTAAGATCTCCAAGCTTCTAAACTCCCCACCAATTCAGGCAGAAATTACTTTGTTGTTGTTGTTGTTAGAAATTACTTTTTTTAAGTTCCTCCCCATCTTCCAGCCCAATCTGAACCAATCACTTAACCTCTAGAAATCCCAGCCTGGGATTCTGTAATGTCAGCAATGATATCCACCTCAAGTACAGTGAGTTAATGCAAGGAGAGCTGAAACTTGAGTACATATTGGAGTACTACTACCTGGAGAGTTAAAAAAGGATACAGACCCTCACTGAAGTAGGATAAAACTTGAAAACCTGCATTGTGTGCAAAGTTCGCAGGTGATTCTGACCCAACACTGAGAACCACCAATATATTCGGCCAATCTAGTGCAATTTCTGGCTATGCAAGCCCTGATAAGACAGGGCTTTTCTCCTCACCTTTCCCTCTTCTGCCTGAACTACAGACTAGGGGGGCTTCCTTCCTATTATCCTACTCACCAACTCTAAACAGACAAAATGAAAACTGACCAACATAAAATAGATCATCTTGCATAAATAAAAAGTTACTTGTGTAACTAGTAAATATTACATGTCATATGATTGTAGTCAGTTTTTACATCTATTTTTAGAATGTGTATATGCATGAGATGGGTGGGAATTGCATGAGACCCAGTCCTCTCAGTGAGGGGCAGTTGATGGTACTGGATCTGTTCCAATAGGGACAATGAGGCACTTGTGTCCAGATTTATCCATGCCGTTGGCAGTGTGTTCCAATAGCACTAGCTGACCCAGTCTCCCCAGATTTTTTTAAGGGCCAAGCACTGGCATGCCTGCTGCTGTGCTCTCTGTTACAGAGCCACCACAGTTCCTGTGTCCCTTCCAGACAAGAAGGGACCCACTGAGGTTCTGGCTCTTCCCAACACCCCAGAGCAGAAAATGAGCTACATGGGTCCCCAGTGGAGGGGCCAAATAAAAACAACTCACACATTTGGAGAAGGTTACATATTCTAAGAGATGAAACACTTAAAAAGGAACCAGCAGATAAATACCTTGGCCTTCTTGGTCCTCCCCTTCCCCCTCACTGTGTGCCTAACTCTAGCCCCCGATTCTACTTCACATATCAACTTGATGTTCTGTCAGTCAGCCCCTAAAGCCATCCTCAATCACCCCAAACTCACACCAACTAGAAGTGAGCCATTAAAACAGAGCAGCAGACCTCACCTCTGGTCATGAAATATAATGGATAAGGAGGATTCCCTACTCCCACCTCAGCAAGTACCAGTTGCTGCAGAATGAAACAACAGAGATTTCCTGGAAAACAAAACCAGGGTCTGCTAGATTGGCAGCGACTTCCCTGACCTCGCAGAGAGTGCTTGCTACTCCCACCCATCAGGATTCGATATTTGTTGTGGACCAGGGAAAGCTGGATGTTTTTTGTTTTTACTGTCTCTCTCCAAACAGAAGCTTATATTGCAGTTTTTCCTGTTGCTTCTTAATTATAGCATATGACTATGTTGAGAACCGATAACTTGTCTTTTAGTCTGTATGTCACTTGAGCCCAGGGAAACACAAGGAGACCTGAAGCAGTGGAGTGAACATCACCCAGAGATCTGGACTTTGAGAACAGAAGGACAGGTTATATATATGAAAAGAAAAACGTGATGTTGGGTACCAAAGAGGTGGACTATGAAAATTCACCTTTACCGGCATGATAACTGTTACTTTCAGTTCCTGAATCCCTGCTTGCAGTAGCTGTTAACACCATTTAAAACATATACCAATCTGGCAGGTAAAAAGCAATATGTCAGTGTTAATTTAGTTTGCATTTTTATGAACTACTATTGCGTTAGACCATCTTTTAATATACTTATCAGCTGTTTGGATTTGCCCTTGTGAGCTGCAGATTTATATCCTTGGTCTATTTCTCTAACAAGTGGTCTTTTTTGTCAAATTGTAGAAGCGGAGTATTATAGTTATTAACCCTTACTTAATCCATCATCAGCTTTGCAAATATTTGTTCCAAATCTAAGGACTGTCTGCAAGCATTGCTTATAGTTTATTTTTTATACAAGACTTTTAATATTTATGTTCTCAGATATGTAATTTTAATCTAGGATTTTAATCATTATGGTCTTTCTCTCTCCCTAGATTGTATGTTATCTCCTAAATTTCTTTCTAAAATTCTTAACATTTTAATTTTTATATTTAAGTATTTGAACTGGAATTGACTTTTGTATATACGAAATGTCAGAATCTAATTTCATACTCCTATAGGTGGGCAATCAGTTTTACCAGCACCAACTGTTAAGTGAATCTTTCCTCCATGAATTAAAATAATCTTGTCATATGTTATATTTTAATGCTTCCTGCTCTGTATCTGGATGAACAATTTGTCTATTCCTATACCAGTTCCATATTGCTTGGGTTTTAGTGGCTTTAGACTACATTCTGATATATGGGATGCCCTGGTCACTATTCTTTTAGATAAATTTCCTGGATGTTTTTAAGATTTTTTTTTTTTTGTCTTCCAACTGAACTCTAAGGCTATTGGGTCCAGTTCTACAAAACATATCCAAGTTGGTATTCTAACTGTAATTATATGAAACATATAAATTGATTTGGGAATAATTAGCTTCTTACAATTAAATCCTCTCATCCAAGAACATGGTATGCCTCTTCATTTGTTCAGATCTTGATTTTACATTGAAATTACTATAGTCTTCCTCATGTAGAGCCTTCATTTGTTTTGTTTTTGTTTTTGTCTTTTGGTAAATTGATTGTGTAATGTCATCATAGAGAGAGACTATCTTTTCTACCTCGTGAAACTTGCTTTGACCAAAACAGGCAGGCAAAAGTGAGAAAATGTAAGTTCCAAGCCTAGGCCTCAATATGCCTTACATGTTTCTGGTGCTTCTCTTCTCTACTGTTGCCATGGCCATGAAAGGAGCTTCCTCTACAGACACTGACCCTGCAGCCTAAAGGCAGATCTTATAGCAGTACCACTCAGCCAAGCCCAGCCAAGAGCAGTAGGTGACGAAGCCATGTGTCAAGAGTCAAGGCTCAAAGCAGAAGCTCGGCGGGGGGGGGGCGCCGCCCACACGCTACCTCTCAGTGGTGACCTTGGACGAGCTACTTTCCCTCTCTGCCTGTTTCCTCACCTGTGGAAAGTTGGGGAACAAGTACCCACCCTCAGGCTGGCTGGGGGGCCTGAGCCACAGGAAAAAGGACGCAGCTCCCGTGCTGGGGTAAGTCCTACACGCCAAGCTGCGCCAGGTGGTTTCCAGAGGTAGGTGGTTTCCCACCTACCAAGATGGGCCACTCAAAGGTCCTATTTGCCATTCCCACTGTGCTCTTGTGAGGAGAGCAGCCCCCTGCCATCTCTGCTGTGCCTTATACCACGTACTTCAAGAACAACCAACCCTACCACTTAGAGCACAGCAGATTGGACTGGATATTCTTGTCCATGCTAAAAGCAGACAGGGTAAGCTTAACATTAGGAAGAGCGAATCCTCTGAGAAACTTGCAGTGAAACTCTGCCCACTTGGGATGCTCTGCATCAGATGGTAACGTATCAACACACTCTGTTCCTCTTGTGAAGGATGAGATAATATGCACTCAGAAGTGGGTCTCACAGGCACCGTATAATAAACAATTGCTCCCTTCTTCCTGTAGCTTGTTCACAGACCAATCTGGGAAGTGCTGACTACTAGCCTCTTTGGGTTTGGCCTATGAATGTCAACAAATCTCTATACTTTAACTTTTTATTTTCCAGCAACAAAAATAATAACTGAAATATTTTAGTATTTATCATAAACAAGACAAATAATACCAAAGAAATCTGCTATTTTATAACACTTATCGGTCTTACTTTGTTTAATCCCAATGAAGTAATCTATTATTCTTTCCCTTTTACAGGTAAGGAAACTGAGCCTTAGAGAGGTAAAGTAACTAGTTCAGTGACATACAGCTTGGAAGTAGAGGAACTGGGATATAGATCCAGACCTGTCTGGTTACAAAGGTGGTCTCCTATGCTTCCTGTAACAGTGGTTCTCAATGTGTGGTCCCCAGACCAGCAGCATCAGCCTCTCCTGGGCACTGGTTAGAAATGCACATTCTTGGGGCATCTGGGGGGCTCAGTCGGTTAAGTGTCTGCCTTTGGCTCAGGTCATGATCCCAGGGTCCTGGGACTGAGCCCCCGCATTGGGCTCCCTTCTCAGCGGAGAGCCTGCTTCTCCCTCTCTTTCTGTCTGCCACTCTGCCTAATTGTGCTCACTCACTCTCTCTCTGTGTCAAATAAATAAATCTTTTTTAAAAAAGAAAAAAAGAAAGAAAGAAAAAAAAATGCACATTTTTGGGTCCCACTCAGATCTATTGAATCAAAAGCTCTGAGAATGGAGCCCAGAAACCTGTTTTAATCAAGCCCTCACGTGAGGATTCCAATGCCTGCTTAAGGTTGAGAACCCTATGCTCTACGCCATACCATCTCCATAAAATGATTTTAAAGGAAAGAAGGAATTCTGTGAGCAGAAGTGATCTAAAAGACTTCCTAAAGAAGATGTACTATAAGCTGAACTTTAGAGAATGGAAGAATAGAAGTGGGTGTAAAGAAGAGATGGGGAAAGCTAAACCTACTTTTACCATATGATCCCACAACTGCACTTCAAATGAGCTGGAAATTTATGTCCACACAAAAACCTGCACACGAATACGTATAGCAGTTTTGTTCATGCTGGCCAAAATTTGGAAGCAACCAAGATGCCCTTCAGTAGGTTAATGGACAAATAAACTGTGGTACTTCCCGACAATGGAATACTGACCAGTGCTAAAAAGAAATGAGCTATCAAGCCATGAAAAGTCATAGAGGAAGCTGAAATGCATGCTACTAAGCAAAAGAAGCCAATTTTAAAAAGCTATTTACTTACAGTTTTATGACTCTAACCATATGACATTCTGGACGTGGGCAAAACTGTGGAGACAGTTAAAAAGATCAGTAGTTGGGGGCTTGAGAGTAAAAGCAGACATTTTTAGTATTTAGTGAAAATGCTCTGTGTGCTACTACGATGATAGATGCATATCATTACACAATTGTCCAAACCTACAGAATATATAACTTCAAGAGTGAATCCTAATGTAAACTATGGACTTCAGATGGTTATGATGTGTAATTCAAGGTTCATCATTTATAACAACATATCAGTCTGTTGGGGGATACTGATAATGGGAGAAATTATATGTGTGGGAAGGTGGGGGTATAAGAGAAATTTCTGTACCTTCCCCTTAATTTTGCCAATGAACCTAAAACTGCTCTAAAAAATAGTCTTAAATAAGTTATCTAAAATACTAAGTACCAAAAGCACTTTGCTTAGGGAAGTCTGAAGTCAAAAGAGGGATTATTTGGATGGAAAGGCCAACACTAGCTTGCATAGAGGAAATAATCATTAAAAGAGGCCATAAAGAGTTTGGTATTGGAACAGAGGGAAAGTACTATTCAGGTAGGGTTTCTTAAACCTAGAAATGTTTTGGGAGAGACAATTATCTGTCCTGGAGGGGCTGTCCTGTGTATTGTAGCAGCATTCCTAATCTCTACCTGCTAGATGCCAGTTATCCTCTAGCTGTGACAACCAAAAGCCTCCAGACATTGCTAAATGTCCCTGGTGAGGGGAAGAGGGAAAAGACAAGATGGCCCTGGTTAAGAACCAGTTAAACAACCAAGTGAAGGGAACAGCACATGGAAAGGCATGCAGGCAAATAGCATAAGGAAAGGGAACTGTTTGGTTGAAATACAGTATTGTAACCACTATTCATTATAAAAGGTGGGACTGAAAAGTAATAAAGTAATGAAAGATGGGGTTAGAAAAGTCTTCTGGGAACACAACTTTTCATACTTCTGGTTTAAAAGTTTGAGGTATATTATACACAAAGATAAACTCGAAATGGATGAAAGACCTCCATGTAAGACAGGAATCCATCAAAATCCTAGAGAAGAACATAAGCAGTAACCTCTTCAACATCGGTCACAGCGACTTCTTTCAAGACACATCTCCAAAGGCCAGGGAAACAAAAGCAAAAATGAACTTTTGGGACTTCATCAAGATAAAAAGCTTCTGCACAGCAAAGGAAACAGTCAATAAAGCAAAGAGGCAACCCACAGAATGGAAGAAGAGATTTGCAAATGACACTACAGACAAAGGGCTGATATCTAAGATCTATAAAGAGCTCCTCAAACTCAACACCCAAAAAAACACATAATCAAGTCAAAGAATGGGCAGAAGACATGAGCAGGCACTTCTACAAAGAAGACATACAAATGGCTAGCAGACACATGAAAAAAATGCTCATCATTAGCCACCAGGGAAATTCAAGTCAAAACAACATTGATGTGGTCCATATACACTACGGAGTATTATGCCTCCATCAGAAAGGATAAATACCCAATGTTTTTAGCAACATGGACAGGACTGGAAGAGATTATGCTGAGCGAAATAAGTCAAGCAGAGAGAGTCAATTATCATACGGTTTCACTAATTTGTGGAGCATAACAAATAACTTGGAGGACATGGGGAGATGGAGAGGAGAAGGGAGTTGAGGGAAATTGGAAGGGGAGGTGAACCATGAGAGACTATGGACTCTGAAAAACAACCTGAGGGTTTTGAAGGGGCAGGGGGTGGGAGGTTGGGGGATCCAGGTGGTGGGCATTAAGGAGGGCACGTATTGCATGGAGCACTGGGTGTGGTGCAAAAACAATGAATACTCTTACGCTGAAAAGAAATAAAAAAAGAAAAAAATATTCAAAAACAAACAAACAAACAAACAAACAAACCAACATTGAGATACCACCTTACACCAGTCAGAATGACAAAAACTGACAAGGCAAGCAACAACAAATGTTAGAGAAGCTGTGGAGAAAGGGGAGAAACTGTGGAGAAAGCTGAAGAACAGTGTGGAGGTTCCACAAAAAATTAGAAATAGAATAACCCTATGACCCAGCAATTGCACTACTGGGTATTTACCGCAAAGATACAGATGTGGTGAAAAGAAGGGCCATGTGCACCCCAATGTTTATAGCAGCAGTGGCCACAATAGCCAAACTGTGGAAAGAGCCAAGATGCCCTTCAACAGACAAACAGATAAAGAAGATATGGTCCATATGCACAATGGAATATTACTCAGCCATCAGAAAGGATGAATATTCAACTTTTGCATCAACTTGGTCAGGACCACAAGAGATTATGCTGAGTGAAATAAGTCACACAGAGAAAGTCAATTATCATATAGTTTCACTTATTTGTGGAACATAAGGAATAGCATGGAGGACATTAGGAGAAGGGAAAAATGAAGGGGGAGAAATCAGAGTGGGAGATGAACCATGAGAGACTATGGACTCTGGGAAATAAGTGGGGAGTGTTAGAAGGGGGGAGGATTGTGTGAGCCTGGTGATGGGTATTAAGGAGGGCACAGGTTGCATGGAGTATGGGGTGTTATACACAAACAATGAATCATGGAACACTACATCAAAAACTAATGATGTACTGTATGGTGACTAACATAATAAACAATAAATTAAATAAATTAATTAAATAAAAGTTTGAGGTATATTCTGTAAACAAAGAGGAACTACTGGAAGTCTTTGATCTGGGAGCAACAGGTTTAGAGCACTAGGACTTTCAGATAAGGTTGTTTGGGAGGGGTTAAAAAGACTGGTTTGTGTCCTTTAGTGAGAGAATTCTAAAGAACTGTCACCTAGTTAAGCCATTTACACTAAATATTGTCTTCATTAACTAAAAGGTGGTGAATGTTTTTTGGTCAAAAGTTTATACATGTGCAATATATTTCATAATAAAATTTTCTCCTTAGGGGCACCTGGGAGGTTCCATCAGTGAAGCATCTGACTTTTGATTTTGGCTCAGATCACGATCTCAGGGTTGTGAGATCAAACCCCAGGAAGGGCTCTGTGTTCAGCAGGAGTCTGCTTGAGATTCAGTTTGTCTCTCCTCCAGGTTGCCCCTCTCTCAGCTTGTGTGTGCACTCTCCCTCTAAAGGAAATAAATAAATCTTAAAAGAAGAAAAAGCCTTCTTCTGGGACACCTGGGTGGCTCAGTTGGTTCAGTATCTGCCTTTGGCTCAGGTTATAATCCCAGGGTCCTGAGATCGAGGCCCGCATCAGGCTCCTTGCTCAGCGGGCAGTATGCTTCTCCTCCTTTTGCCTGCTGCTCTGTCTGCTTGTGCTCTCTGTCTCTCTGTGTGTCAAATAAATAAATAAAATCTTTTTAAAAATATTCTTAAAAAGCTCATCTGAGATAAAGAAAGATGGCACTATTTCAAGCCATTTACTCCTGTTTTCTCTATCATACCACGAGCTCTGCAGGAAGTGACAATTCTCAGCTGAGAACTGGCACATATGGACACTCAATGCATTTTGTTCAATGAATAAAATATTCAACAAAGGATAATGAAATACATTTTTTATTCTAGAATTTAAGAGAAATTGATTTTTGTACTCTTGCATTATCTATGTACAGTGATTATATTTCAAGGGGTTTGTCTTTAGAATCAACCTCTGGACCTAGACTCTTCAGGACAAAATGTTCATGCCCTTATCTCCCATGCCTCTCTGCATATATGCCATGTGCTCCCGGGGCACTGTGACAATACTATGGTCAGTACTGCTCAGTCAGCTTTAGCAACAAGTGGATTACTGCCTGAACAGATGAAAGAGGACACTCCAAATTTTGACTTGTTAAACAGAAAACTTCCAAGAACTGGGGAAAATCAAATCATATGGAAATCAAAAATAATACCTTTTATAGAATATAACATAACTTATTAAAATCCGAAGTGGACACAAATTCAATAAGCAGAAGGTTTTAAGTGGCATCCCATTATAATCATATAATGCTGAACTAAAACGTTAAGGTTGTCAATTCTCTTCTGTTAGAGATAATCCGATTATTGCAGGTCACATAATAGAAATGGGATATGCAGGCTTTCCACAGCAGCAATTCCCTTGGTGTGATTTTGACCAGCACATCTTTAGTTATGCATTAATACATAAATAATAAAACAATTTTGAATTTATAGAGTTCTCCCAGAATCACATGACCTGAAGAATTATACCCAAAATAACCCTGAGTGGTAAAGATTTTCCTTTTTCACAAAATGTCCTCCAACTCCCAAGAATAACTGGGAAATAAAAACAACAAAGAAGTAAGAGGCAGACAAGGCACATGAATCAAATATAACTATGAAGTCTGAAATACTTTGCAACATTTTTTGAAAGACAGTAGAGATGTCTTTAGGAAGATGGTTATTTTTATTAATATATAAATATGCATTACGACTTCCTGTAGGATATTTTAAAAGGGGGTCTGGTTTGATTGAATCCAACCAATTAGAAAAGAAGTAGTTCAAAGCTAAAATGAATAAACAAAATAAAAAGGGTAGAGATAAATATCTGTGGAATTTTAGATGCTTTGAGTCAACCAGCAAAGGCTATCCTATCCCGTGACTTAGGACAGAGAAGTCCTATTTACAGCAAATAAGAAATGCACTGATGCAGGCAGTTAAGCTTTATAATCTCCTCCCCCTGGGCATGGGCTGTGTTAGTGACTTGCTTCTAACAAATAGAGTAAGGTAAAAAGTGATGGCCTAGGGGCACCTGGGTGGCTCAGTGGGTTGGGCCTCTGCCTTCAGCTCAGGTCATAATCCCAGGGTCCTGGGATCGAGTCCTGCATCCAGCTATCTCCCCTCAGCAGGGAGCCTACTTCCCCCTCTCTGCCTGCCTCTCTGCCTACTTGTGATGTCTCTCTGTCAAATAAATAAAATCTTTAAAAAAAAAAAAACTGATGGCCTAAAATCTGAGATTAGAGTACAGAAAGACCGTGGCTTCCATCCTGGGAGCTCTCTCCCATTCTCTTACACCCTCATTCTGGGGCAAGTCAGCTGACATGTGAGGACCAGCCCTCTGGAGATGCACAGCTTACAAGTAGAGGTACACAGCAAAGAACTGACCAACAGCCAGCAAAGAAGCCCTCCGCCCAACACCCCAAGAGGAACTGAATCCAGCGGACGACCACATAAAGGAACTTGGACGTGTATCCTTCCCAGTCAAGCCTGACAGGAGACGATGGCCCCATCTGACAACTTAACTACAACCTCAACAGAGACTTAGAACCAGAGACATTGAGCATCTGACTCAGAGAAATTGTGAGATAATACATGTTTGTTATTTTAAGCAACTGAATTTTACAAGCTGAAATAGAAGGGACAACTAGAACTTGGCATTGGTGCAATGGCTGAAAGAATGTATTTTTAAAGTGTGTAACTCAGAGACTGATCCTTAGACAAGAGATAAGATCTTGAGACCAAAGGGTAATGATGGCAGAGGAGACTGGGAAAGATATATCAAGGTTCCAAAGCCCTCTCAAGTAACCCAGTGAAGTGAGAATTTGCTTTTAATTTTGCTTAAAATATACGCCTTTCTTTGTGAAATGAAAACATTTAGTTCTGCCTTAGAACCAACTCTTCCGGACTGTACTTTAAAAGGCAGAGAGGGAAATGGGGAGCTATCAAAGGAAATGAAAAATGAGGGAGAGATCAGAGCTTAGCCTTTAATAGAGATAGTTCCCTGCTTGGGGTTTATAAAAAAAAAAAAAAAAAGTTAAAGTTCCACAATAGCACTTATTCTATATTGCGGTTACTGGTTTATCTGTCTTCTGTGCATACTCTGAGAAACTTGGGTAGAAACTGGGTCTTATTTATATTTGTATTCCAACACCTTTTTTTAGGGTATGGAACAGAGTAGGCATTCAACTATTTAGTGAATAAAGAAATCAATCTATAGGTAACTCCAGGGGATTAAGTTTCCTTGTATCACAGTACATATTGAATATATGATCACACAGGAAGGGGGTATCTCAATTTAAAAGATACATTTAAAGAGTTTCTGATTTCACATAAGTTGCTGTAAGCCCACTACACCCTAGCTCACCTGGTGATTATAACTAGAAGTCCTGCCAGAATGCAGACAGCAATATCCCAGGACTCTGAAAATAAATCAGAGCAGACATATTAGGGAAGGAATCCAAAACTTAAACAACAATGTATGCAACATGTTTGCAGCTTAGACTTGAGAGCAGCCCAAAGTCTACTGGGCAGTACACGTAGACGTGAAAATCTCCAACAGAAATACTTACTTTCTCATCACAGGATGAGGTAGTAGCTTGATAGCATGCAAAAAATCTTTATTTTTTTTTTTTTCTTTCTCTCTGTCCCAGCCTTCCCTACAGCAAACTCCGGTGAAAGTTAAGGTCTTACAGGCTCCTAAAACTCAGAGAGAAACGCTTATCTCCAGGCAGAAGACGGGGGAGGTCCTGCTCCCCATACCAGAATGTAAGAGAAACCCAAGATATTTCTCTCACATTTTTTTTCTTTGATCTTTTATCCTCTTGTCCTTCTGTCCCAGTTATGGGACGTGCACAATAGTTGTGGGGAGGCTAAAACTCTAAGAGAAACTGCAGCTTTCTAGCGAGGGGACAGGGATAGGGTATCCTTGGAAGACGGGAAATCATAGAAGAGGAAGCTATAGGAGAAACTCTCATTCTGTGTATCCCTGTGTGAACCCACACAGGTCTCGGGCTCACCGGTGAGATGTGCATGTACAACAGAGACCCAAAACAGCTTAGTGAAGTCTTTACAACCAAACCACGGTATAGAACCCCACTCAGGTCCCAGACTGGCATGGTGGGACACACATGGGATGGGATCCAAAGAGCTGTAAAAACTAAAAATTGAATCACTGCCCACGAAGACAGGATTTGTAGTTTCAACCCAACCAGGCGGACTGTCTACTAAAACAATAATAAAATCAACATTTCTAAAGGACATTTACAGGACCCAGAGAGTTATAATGTTCCAAATGTTCAAAATAAACTCCAAAATTACTAGGCATACAAAGAACCAAGGAAATCTAAAAAGCTCTTAAGAGAAACGACAAATCATAAGTTAGCTGGAAACAGGCAGAAAAGTTCAAGAATGTAGAGGTCTCTGGTAAACCTATAATTATGCAAATTTAAGCAGTTTTGCAAACCAAAAACCATGAGATGCCTAATTTTGGAAAAGAAAGCCTCTGGGCAAAAAGTAGGAACCCCTAGACACCATCAGAAGCTTGAAGGGGGCTCTGGGTACACTCACGCTCCCTTGATGTCTAGGGTACAGACTGACAAGGGTCCATCCTGTATCCAGCAATTGCCCACTTGCCTACTTTATAATCTCGGCAATGTTAGGCTTGAGGGTTTCCTAATTTGCAAAATGGAGATAAAACAGCACCTGTTTTAAAGGTACTTAAAAGTACCTAATGTGCAAATGAAAGGAGTTAAAACAGGTAAAGCACTTAGAGCAGTTCCTGGGCAGACGACAGACTGTGCAGAAAAGGGAGGCAAATGGATGGCATTGCCTGTGTGCTTTTGTGGCTGCTGCTTTCTTCTCCCACCCCCTCAGAGCTCTTCTGATGCGGTAGGCTTTGCGCTAAGTGCTTGACATACTTCCCTCCCTTTAATCTGCACAAGGCCACTGTGGAATAGGTGCAATTATTATTTGTATTTTTCAGATGAGAAAATTGGATTGCCTTGCTTTATATGTGCATGCACTCACAAATATATACCCATACACATCACCAGTCAGGTCACCATTATGTCTTACACTTATTTCTGAGTCTTTCTGACTGGTCGGGTAGTATTTTTTACATCTGACACAGCCACCATGTACTGATTTTGTAGAATAAAGCACAAAGGAAAATACCAATTTCCATTTCAAAAAAATCTCTTGGGTGGGACCCCACTCTTGCTGCTGTATACCACCTACCTCACCACTGATTACTTTTCCCCTTTAAATATGCTATTTTATAGACTTCCATCTGGATCTAGCTCGTTTGGCTTTGTGATGGGCACACCAAGGTATATGTCCAGAAGTCTCACCAGTCCGGTGTTTCCTGCTCCGGGACTAGGCACTCTTGGAGGCAATGTGGGAACAATTTTCAGTAGCCATCTCATGTTGTAATGATAGAAATGTAGTATTAATAGATCGGGCTCTTCCTGGCATTTGAAAACAGACCTGACTCCTTTGGAATGTTTTCTTTAAAAAAGTTGATCAATTTTTCTATACTTAATGCCAATGACTGTGTCAGCATTGCTGATTTGGAGGCTAATTACATGATTTCATAGCTATTCTGGGAAAACATGAACATACTGGAAATAGAATGAGGGAGGGTATGAGAGTGTTGACCTAAAAATGGAGACAAGCCAAACTGTTAATGACTTCCATGGTGCTCAGCAGAAATCATCTCTCATGGTGTGTGTTGATATAGTTAGAATCTAGGAATTACAGATTTTCAAGTTACGGATCACTTAACAAGTGGCTATAAGAAGTCATCAAAATCCTAGAGGAGACTACAGGCAACAACCTCTTTGACCTCCATCACAGCAACTTCTTGCTAGGCATGTCTCCAGAGGCAAGGGAAACAAAAGCAAAAATGAACTATTGGGACTTCATCAAGATAAAAAGCCTTTGCACAGCAAAGGAAACAGTTGACAACACCAAAAGACAACCTACAGGATAGAAGAAGATATTTGCAAATGTCTATCAGAGATAAAGGGGTAGTATCCAAGATCTAAAAAGAACTCATCAAATTCAACACCCAAAAAACAAATTATTCGGCCAAGAAAAGCCTGAGTCAGAAGGCATGAACAGACATTTATCCAAAGAAGACACACAGATGGCCAACAGACACATGAAAAGATGCTCAACATCACTCCACATCAGGGAAATACACATCAAAGCAATAAAAAACCACCTCACACCTGTCAGAATGGCTAAAATTAACAAGTCAGGAAATGACAAATGTTGGCGAGGATGCAGAAGAAGGGGAGCCCTCCTACATTGCCAGTGGGACTGCAAGCTGGTACAGCCACTCTGGAAAATGGTACAGATATTCCTCAAAAAGTTAAAAATAGAACTATCCTATGCAATTGTACTACTAGGTATTTACCCAAAGGACACAAATGTAGTGATCTAAAGGGGCACCTGCACCCCAATGTTTATAGCAGCAATATCCACAACAGCCAAACAATGGAAAGAGCCCAGATGTCCACCGACAGATGAATGGATAAAGAAGATGTGATATACATATGTATACACACACAGACAGACAGACACACACACACACACACATATATATATATACCATGTAGTATTATTAAGCCATCAAAACAATGAAATCTTACCATTTGCCATGACGTGGATGGAACTAGACGGTATTATGCTAAGTGAAATAAATCAATCAGAGAAAGACAATTATTGTATGATCTCATTCACATGTAGAATTTAAGAAATAAAACAGAGGATCATAGGGAAGGGAGGGAAAAATAAAATAAGACGAAATCAGAGAGGGATACAAACCATAAGAGACTCTTAACTCTAGGAAAGAAACTGAAGGTTGCTGGAGGGGAGGTGGGGGGGTAACCGGGTGATGGGCATTAAGGAAGGCACATGATGTAGTGAGCACTAGGTGTTATATGCAACTGATGAATCACTGAACTCCACCTCTGAAACTAATAATACAGTATATGTTAATTAATTGAATTTAAATAAAATTAAGTTAAATTTTTAAAAAGAAGACATCTCCTCCTATAATTAAAAAAGAAATTAAGGTCTGCTTTTTATTATTTTTTTTTTTAGATTTATTTATTTATTTATTTGACAGACAGAAATCACAAGTAGGCAGAGAGGCAGGTAGAGAGGAGGAAGCAGTCTCCCCGCTGAGCAGAGAGTCCGATGCGGGGCTCGATCCCAGGACCCTGGGATCATGACCTGAGCCGAAGGCAGAGGCTTTAACCCACTGAGCCACCCAGGTGCCCCTAAGGTCTGCTTTTTATTTTTTTTTTAATTTTTTATTTATTTTTTTTTTAATATTTTATTTGTTTATTTGACAGAGAGTTAGAAAGAGAGCACAAGTAAGCAGAACGTCAGGGAGAGGGAGAGAGAGAAGCAGGCTCTCCGCTGAGCAGGGAGCCCGATGTGGGGCTCGATCCCAGGACCCTGGAATCATGACCCGAGCTGAAAGCAGCCGCTTAACCAGCTGAGCCACCCGGGCGCCCAAGGTCTGCTTTTTAAAATGGTCATTATTCAACAACATTTTATTGACAATTTTTAGCTTGGTCCCTATTTGAAGGAAGTACAGTGTATCTCATATAAAAAATTACATGTAAAGACAGAGTAATCTTTGGAAATCCTTCAAAATTAAGTCAGACATAATAGAAGTTAGGGGACACCTGGGTGGCTCAGTCAGTTAAGTGGCTGCCTTCGGATCAGGTCATGGTCCATGGTCCTGGGATTGAGACCCACATCGGGCTCCCCGCCCAGCAGAGAGCCTTTCTCCCTGTCCCTCTGCCTCCCGCTCTGCCTGCTTGGGCTCTCTCTCTATCCCTCTGTCACATAAATAAATAAAATCTTTTAAAAAACAACAACATCAACAAAAAAGAGGATAGAAATTAGGAGAGATGAGAGCAGAACAACTCACAAGGGTTAAGGAACTCAGGCCAACCATTTTATGTAGCTCCTTCCCAGGTCAATATTTATATACATGTTTAAAAATGTATATGTTAAATAATTTACATACATGTTAAATTTGTATACATGTTAAATATTTATATACATGTTAAATACATGTTATATTACATGCATTCTTAAAATAATTAAATTGTTGAATCCATTAAGCAAGTATGTATGAGACAAAAACCTACTCAAATTGGTTTTAGCAATAAAGGAGTCTATGTGATCAAAGACTCCGTTTTCTCTCCACTCTGTCCTTTGTAACATAAGCTTTATCCTCAGAATCTATATAATGGCCTTCCAGTGAAGCTTCATGGTTTCACTGCTGGTTACAGTAATACAGACACAATAAAACCAACTTTACATGTTATATCTCAGCATTTAGGACAAAAAGGATATCTTCTCTGCCATTTTCCACAATTGAATTTTTTTTCTTTACCTTTCTTTTAACAAGATAGCTCAGCAAGTTGGAGGGCTCCAGACTTACAGGGCTCCGTGCAGGTGAAGAGGGCACACAGTGCTGGGGAGAGCCCCCCCACACCCCCCTCCCCCACCAAGGGCAGGAGAAACTGCACTGGGAGGCCACGGCCTTGGTTGCCTAGACCTGCGTGGCTGCCAGTTTTACCTAGCCACACATGTGGAAATCCGGGGGAAATCCTGAAAGGAGTTCTGCATGGAACAAGGTTCAACATCGGGGACAAGATCAGGTACAGCTGCCTCCCTGGCTACGTCTTGGAAGGCCACGCGGTTCTGACCTGCATTGTCAGCCCGGGGAACGGTGCTTCGTGGGACTTTCCGGCTCCATTCTGCAGGGCTGAGGGAGCCTGTGGAGGGACCCTGCGGGGAACCAGCAGCACCATCTCCAGCCCCCACTTCCCCTCGGAATATGGGAACAACGCTGACTGCACCTGGACCATCCTGGCCGAGCCAGGGGACACCATCGCCTTAGTCTTCACCGACTTTCAACTAGAGGAAGAATACGACTTCTTAGAGATCAGTGGAACAGAAGCACCATCCATATGAGCACCTGGAATAAATAAAGTTCGACATTCAAGTGGGAGCCAAAGAAATGAGGAGAAACCCACCCCTGGTTTACTTTTACTTCATAAATCCTTGACATTTCAGAAAACCATTTATTTTAAATCCAAAATGCAGAATGTAGTCAGAGACTAACGAAATTTATTCTGAGACTCTCAACTTTGTCAATGTTGTCTTAAATAAATGTGAGTGGTGATGCTTTGAAAGTTTCAAAAAAAAAAATAGATAGATATCATTGTTCTGAACTGGTTATGCACCCATGTCTGAAAAAAATCACTGTGGTGAAAGGATGGGATGCAGAGATTGGCTTAAGTCAGCACAGCCCACATGTTCCAGAACAGAGTGATGTACCCAGCTCTACATTCATGAACCTCCAGATTTCCATTAACAGATACTTTCCCTCCTTCCCCAATCTTTAGCAACCTTTTGGGGGAACTTTAAGGACATTCTCACAATGGTCTTCCATTAGGACCAACACCACTCATTTAAGATTTTTATAACGTTAGAGCTCAAAAGAGAAGCATTGATAGTTCAATCACCACTCTCCCAGGAAGTGTCTCTTTTCACATAGGAATCACTGATCTCAGGGGTCAGCCCTTCATACCACAGAATCATGGGAGAGACTGTCCTTGTAAGTCCTTATTTCCTCCAAAGAAATAGGTTACTATTGGCTTATCTTAGAATAACTTTAAGTCTGGACAAAAGGTAAGAAGTTATATTTCTTGATCCAAAGAAAGTCAGTTATATTCACTTTTAACTTTCTGATAAATATAACAAATTAAAAAAAGAAAGATGGACAAATCACAAGCATACAGCTAAATAAATTTCATTAAGTGAATACACTTTATAACCAACATCCAAATCAAGATATAGTACATGACTATCAGCCTAGAAGTCTCTCCTCAAGCCTCTTTCAGTCACCTAACCCCTATCCACCAAGACTAATCGGTATCCTACCTTTTAACATCACAGATTGATTTTGCCTCTACTGACTTTATTTAAATAAAATTACATAGTATCTATTCTTTTCTACCCAGGCTCTATAGCTCAACACTGTTGTCTTAGGTGGTTATAGTTCCTTTCATTCTTACAAATACATTGTTAAGAAAGAAAAGCGAAGGGTGAATTTATCATTTCACTCACAGAAATAAACGAGATTTATTTTCAAGTTATATAAGCGTCTCTCAAAGATGAGGCATGAGGTTTCCAGAGATCCAAAAGACTTCCAGGTAGCCAAAACGGTGATAAGGATACCCACTCTGATTTCACCCTGACAAAAAGAACATTTAGAAGAGCAGCCAGATTCTATACTAAGTGTTTTATGTGGATTTTTTAATCCCCACAACTTTATGATGCTTTATATTTAGTAGATGAAGAAATTGAGATCTTATGTTATGAAACTTGTCTAAGGTCACAGAGGTAATCATATTACAACAGTGCATATGAATCCACTGTCTCTGGAGCTCATGTTCTCAGCCACTAAGCCATGTTCTCCTCTGAGACACAGAATAAAATAATTCACATTATTCAATGTAGTGTGCATATCTATCTCCAGTATGCTACAAATACTACTTCACATTAATAATAATAATAAAAAGAAAAATATTTTAGATGACTTCTCCCTACTGTAAAAAATATTGCCTGTACGTTCAAGGATGGTATTTGATTAAATTGACCAACATGTTAAGGAAATTATAGACTTGGCTTGTAGCCTATAGTGGGCATTCCTCCTTCTTTCTCCTCTTATAGAACCACAATTTTTATTCCAGTGTCTTACCTCTCTCATTCATTCCATATGTTTCATGTATATACACTGATGGGTTTAAGGCAAATGGTACACTCCATTACCTGGTCACAGTAATTAATTCAGGGAAGGGCCCATGAGGCAATTCACACCAATGAAAAAGGGGATGTTTGCTGGAGGCTTTAGGGAAGAAAGCATCCTTACTTTCCTGCTGAAGCTACTTGAAGATATACTTTGAATTCTTCTGATCAGTGGGTGTGTTGATGGGAGGTCTAGAACTGTAGCTGTTTTTCTATCATAAGGGGAATCAGCCCGAGAAAAGAACCAAGACACAGAGGAAGGAAAAGCCAAGAGAATCACTGATGAATGAAGACCCCTGATAAAACCACATGTGGAGGGGCACCTGGGTGGCTCAGTTGGTTAAGCATCCAACTCTTTATTTCAGCTCAGGTCATGATCTCAGGGTCGTGAGATGGAGCCCAGTATCAGGCTCCATGCTGGGCATGGAGCCTCTTAAGATTCTCTCTCTGCCCATCCCCCTTCCTCTTTCTATCTCTAAAAACAAAACAAAACAAAAACAAAAAACAAGCGTGTTTGAGTCCCCCCTCAACACCACATAACAAAGTCTCAAGACCACACTACTATGGTTAACTGATGAATTCATCTGACACTTGCAGTTGTATCTTCAATGATTATCCAACTAACTGCCCTGCTGCAAAACTAACACTCTCCATTTATTCTACAATCTTCTTTAAAACATACTTACTAAGACCCTTGTCATACTTTATAATCATCACCAATACCTCCTCTTTTATGCCCACACACTTCTTTTCCCACCAGTTGAATTATGTTGCCAACAAATCAATCAGGTTTGCTCAAACCTGTTTATTCCAGTTGAGCTTATTACTATAAACATATAATTCAGACGAATATCACAAAAAACAATTAAATATAAATGAAAAAGCAAAGTTGTTTTAATACAAATTAAGTTAAATATTTCAGAAACTCCAAGTAATAGAATTATACCGTGTCATGCACTTTAGTGAGTCAATAAACGTGAAACTCTAACAACTACTGTCTTTGAATTACAAATTGAACAGGCACTCCAAAAGATAGGTGAAGAAATCTTAAAAACAGAGGAGCTTTCTCACCATTCATTTCATAAGTATTTTCAAGTTTCCATCCCATTTTCAGGAGACAAAACTGGAAATCACAAGTGATAACACTACTGTGTTATCATGTACATACATCATGTATGTATGAAAGAGATTACAGAACTCCGATCATGAGACCCATGTGGGGGGAAAAAAAAAGGCCATAACTCTATTCCAAAAACTTGACAAAAGTATACATATTTACATTTTAGGTTTGAATTACACATTTAATATGTTAATTTTTAAAGATTCCCTGAAAAAGGGGAAAAGAAAAAATTTAAGAAAAGATTCTAGGTTTTAGCCATATTGTTGATTAGCCAACCAACTGTCCCCATCCTGGCTATATCAGGTAAGAATGTTTCTCTGTTTCTGCCATTGTTCAAAAGCAAGAAAAGTTGTACAGTGTACCAGGGTCCCCCGCAAGTACCTTGGGTCCAAAATGAGATGGAGAAACCAAGTGTGGATTACCACAAATAAATCCAAGTTTATACTGAAAACAATGCTAGCTTATGGAGTCATATCGTCTTTTATTATCTCATACGCCTAAGAACTGCAACAATGTCTCTCTCATAATAGGTGATCAAAATATTCTCGTTAAACTATTTTTCCTGGAAGTATTCTAATTTTATGGAAGACTGTCATTTCAGCCGTGGGATATTGCTAAATGATTGTCAATGATAAATCATTCCTTACTATCATACTGTAAGGGGTCTAAGATAATTCCTTATCACTTTTTCAAAAAACCAAAGAACAAGATAAAGTCAACAAAAATATATCACACTCATTCACTCACTCATTATATTCAGCCTCTCTATTAGTCTTTAGTCTTGTCCGGATAGAATCTTTCCAACGGGCTAATTACTCTAACGTACTAAATGTTCTAATTTCAGTGAATTGTCTCACTTGATATTGAACTAGTAAACAGCTACAAATTATTTGTCTATATTTCCAGGCAAGTGCCTTTTAATTTCTTTTTATTTTACTCTGAAAAGTAAGGGCACATAAAGATACTACTACATTTATTTCTATGTACAAATTACTAAAGTAAAATGCTTTTTCTTTATTGTTTTTATCGTATATTTTACTTATTTTTTCCAGTTAATTTTGTCCATTAGTTAAATGTTTGAGTTAAAATTTAAAGTTCTGGGATAGATAATTCTCAAAGTAACTAACATAATATTGAATGTGGATAAAATGCCATACCCTTACGAGGAACAGTACACAATGCATGTGTCCGGGGGCAGGCCAGAAAGCAGAATGGGCAGACCCTAGTCCAGTTTCTGCCCTCGTGAGCTTTCTTGATCCTAGCATAACAAAAATAATTCATGACAATTTGTTACCACTGAATGACTGTTACTTTAGAAAATTTAACTTTCTCAACATTAACAAAACTAAAAGTCTACCTGTTCTTGCAGTCATCCCACATGGATTTCTTTCTCGTGCTAATGTTTAAGAGTTTCACTTTACTCATTTCTGACAATAATCTAAGTGTATTCTCCCACGTGAGTATGGAATGTGATCCTTTCAAATATCCAAATAATCATCATCAATGATTTAAGCCAGCAAATATTTTACACTTAAATGACGGGAAACAGAAGCCTACACAATTTAATTATGGTCATAAAATGTCACTGAATAGTACAGCAACATAGCCAAGCTAATTACTTTGGCAATCTACAAACAGTACAGATTATGACATTGAAGAGAGTGGGTGGTAATCCACATCACAGCCATTAAAACCGTTACACATGTTGATTCAGATGTTTCCACGGAGAAAGGCTGAGATAAAAGGAAATTACCCAGGTTTCTCTTATCAACATGGAGTCAAAAATTCAGCAAAACTCAGGGGAGGTTGCCTAAATTAAATAAATAAACACATCAATTTCCTACTTTCTCACCTAACTTTGTGAGAGAAATCCCAACCCTCAAACCTAAATAGGAGCTAGCATAGATCCTTGCTCAGAAGAATACTTTTAATAATCAAGTGGAATAATAAACTATAGGATCTGTGGGCTAGACAAAACAGAGTGGTATTATCAGGCCCAGCTCCTTTCACAAGGGAAAAAAAAGAAAGAAAGAAAGAAGAAAAGCAATTTCAGGCAAACTGGCATCTGAACTTCTTTCCTAAAGTAAACAAATAAATAAAATTACATTAAAATAAATATAAAAAAGAAACAAAATTTTCCAAGCACACACCTGTTAGGAAATTCTTCCTTTCATCTGATTTCCCCTGTGAGGTCATAATATCCCTCTGTTTCCTGCTGATACTTTCACCCTGAAATGGAAGCAGGAAGGAGACCGTGAAAGTACATAGATATTAATTTTGCCATTAATACTGACACACTTAATTAATCTGAGTTATATAGGCCAGAAATCTGAAGAAAATGTGCTCACATGCATGGCAGTGGTTGGAGGAAAGACGACTGGGGAAGAGGGGTGAGCTACACATTTAGCTCCTGGTGGGCTGGCATTACCTTGATAAATCCCTCACAGGCTTGGCTCAAGAGCCTCAAAAGCTCATAAACCTGATGTCTCAATTCACCATGCATCATCCCACTAATCCAGTGCATGAAGACTGATATGTAAACTCAATTTCAAGAAATTAATTTGCAAAGAAAAGTGCTCACTGCTACTCATTGCTATGGCCCATGTATTCTTTACTTGCAGAACCACTGTATGGGCAGCTAGATTATAATCAAAAGGTTTCCTGGAGATCATAACCTCACAATGAGTAGTGTCAGTTCTATACTTCCTCTAGGTCAAGGTCTCTTTTCCCTGGATATAGTCGATCTTTGTCCCCGTGATCTTTCTTTTTCTGAAATTTCAGGGCTAGCCAAGGCCCCGCACCATCTGACTGACGCTATTTTCTTAAGCTACTAAATATATTCAATCAGTTACTGTTCAATGTTACCTGCTGAGCCACCATTCTTTCCCTTTAGAGAAGATTTTGTTATTCTGTCCTGTGATCCTTTTAAACTTTTAATTCTCAACAGACAATCTAAAGTCTGACTGAAGAGGAAAGGCATTCACCTTCACCTTCAAATATTCACAACACATAGTAATTTGAATTTTTTAAATTCCTCTTTAGTTAGCCTTTCTTCACACGTCTCCAAAGCGTCATCTGGGCAAAAGACTGTTTCAAGCAAGAATACCTCTGTGAGGGAAGGGGAGGTGACTGAGAAGCGTTAGTATTCGGATACTTGGATATGGGAATACCAGCTTATTTTAGCCCTTGTCAGTTCCCAGACCAACCTGTCAGAAGTTCAAAATCATATCTTAAATAAAAGTAGGATAAGAAAACTAAGATGAGTCAGAAACAAAAAAAAGCAAACAGAAACCACAGTTCAGCAACAGTGAACCCCAGAATAGGCTCAGGCAGAAAATGGGTGTAGGTGGGACATGAAAGAGTCAGAGGAGAACTGGGGTTGCCTCACTGGACATCCCAGAGGGCACCTTTCATACCCCCGTGCACTGTAAATGTTGCCTGTGACACTGGCCACACACATGCACAGCATCTTCAGAAGTTCTAGATCCCAGATCTCAAGAATAAGGAGAGCCAAGGGAACAGAAAGGTGAGGGCAAAGCAGGCAGGATAGAAGATGGGAGGCCTCTGCACTAAGAGGCCTTTAAAAAAAATTAAAATTGTCTCAGGGAGCTTTTCTATAGTTCTGGCAAGGTAGGAAACACATTCTTTAAGTAGGACTGGTCTATGACAGCAAATTGAAACAAGCTACACACCCTGCTAAAATAGGGAGGGGTAGGTGGGGAAGATGGCAAACCCCAAGAAGTATTGTTTCCAAGTTACACACTTGATGGAGGATGGTGTTTCCAAAGATATATTCCAATACAGCCAGGTGGACCACTGAAAAAAAGCTTGGGTAGCCAAGAAATATTTGTGAAACGAGTTAGAGTGTGTTCCCCTGGTGGGAATTTACAATTTTCAATAATTTATAACAATTCACATATAAAAGGCTCATCTGGTTGTTGGTTTTTTTTTTTTTTTTTTTGAATATGGAATTTCTTCCTGTGACATGAACAATCTGTGGAACATGCTTTAGGAACAGACACTCACTGTCATATGAAAGAGCTATTTAATTCTTCCTCAGGACTGATAGTACATTTAGGTTGAGAAATACTGTATTTCTAACCAAACAAGATGAGAGAAAAAGAGATCAGGTGAGGTAAAGTGGTTAGGGAATGGCTTAGGCTGCTCGAACTGAGGCTCAACCATAATGACTTAAACCCATTAGGCTCTCAATCTCTTTCTCTCTCTCTCTGTCACACACACACACACACACACACACACACACACACACACACACATTCTGGAACTGCACAGTCTACAAATGCTATACGGTCCTACAAAGTCATAAAGAACTTAAACTCTATCTTTTTATTCTGCCATTCTTTTTTTTTAAGATTTTATTTATTATTTGACAGACAGAGACCACAAGTAGACAGAGAGGCAGGCAGAGAGAGAGAGGAGGAAGTGGGCTCCCCACTGAGCAGAGAGCCCGACGTGGGGCTCGATCCCAGAACCCTGGGATCACGACCCAAGCAGAAGGCAGAGGCTTCAACCCACTGAGCCACCCTTATTTTGCCATTCTTAACTCATGGTTTCCATGCTCCAACTTACATAACAGTTAGGGCATAAAGTCAGCCCACCACCAGTTTTTTTTTAATTGAGTTAAAATTTGTATACAGTGAAATGCACAAATCTTACATGTACAGTTCAATGGGCATACTGTAGAACAAACACCCCAATGAAGAGAGAAAATATTTCCACAATGGCAGCAAATTACTTTGAGTTCCCACTCAATTCCATTCCCTATAGGCAACCACTGTTCTGGTCAGTTGCTATAGGTCAGTTTCTCATGTTCTTGAACTTCATATAAATGGAGTCATACAGAGTATTCTTGGCTGTATCTGGATTCTTTCATTCAGCATGATGATTTTGAGATTTATCCATGTGATAGCATATATCATTTGTTCTTTCTTTCTCCTTAAAAAAATGTTTGTTGTGCAGTATTTTATTGTATACATATACCACAATTTTCATGCACTATCCTATTAGGAGATGTTTGAGCTATTTCCAGCTTTGAGCTTTTATGAATAAAGCTGCATAACTATTCTCATATGAGTTTCTTTCTGAAGACATGCATTCACTTTTTATTCACTGAGAGGCCTGGAAACAGCAATATTCCAATAGTTATAACCACAGCTAGTACCCAGTTCTTGATTTCTAAATACCATCCTGCACTAAAATATCACGGTGGGAAATAGACACGAAAGTAATCAGGGGTGAGGTATAATCACGTTAGCAACTTACTCTCAAATGGCTTAGGAAAAAAGCTGATTATACTTACTGCCAAGTATTCTGTCAGTTCGAGATTGCTTCTATTTTACATAAAAAATAAAACCAGGGAGAAAATCCTATATACACAGATTATACTTAAGTCTTTAGAACACCATGAATAAAGTTTCTAGTACATATTAACCTGCCCAAGGACAGGTAAGAGTAAATGACAGGAGATACCATTAAATAAGAGATGCAAACTTCTGGCCCAGATTTATAAAGATTGTTCCCTGCAGGAGACAACTATGACGTTATTTTGGGTCACTTTAAATTGTCCAGTCTTCATCTCAAAAATTTCAGATGTTCCTGTCTTCAAAGTTGAGTTTAAATCCAGTTTCTGATTCTATTCTCATTGTGCTGCTCAAAGAAGGCAAATAGAGATCTTTGATCTCTTTGGGTATAGGTCATCTAAATCCAGTTCTCCGGCGGTGGTGGGGAGAAGCAGGGGAAAATAACAGATGAAAAGTAAGGCAGGTTATTCTTTTTTTTTTTTCCCAATGTAATTCTGTCCCTGCTTTTCAGAACATTCTTCCTACCTTCCATTTCTTCCCTAGTGAAAACCCAAAGCGACACATGTACTAAAATATTTGGGGAATGTACAATATGGTGGAAGAAAGAGAGAACCATCATATTTCCCTCTCCCCAACCTAAGAAAGTATAATGACATAGCCCATATATTATATAACTTTTCCACATATTGTAAGAAGTCATTCACATTACAACTTTTCACGTGAATATTTGAAGTACCAATATTTCCAGTACTCTCCGATGCATTACGTAAGATCATGGTTCTAATTTAACGTCCTTCCATTTTTGTCAACAGCTCATCGAAGTACTGACAGCTCAAACAGGCAGCATATGCTCTTCATTCATCTTGCCCCAAATAATTATTTGAGCAAACAATTATTAGTTGCTAATTTACCATTTGCCAAAAGATATTTTTATTCATTCATTTAACTATCAAATCCCTTGTTTGGAGCTCAAACTGAGATACTGCAACATGGGATAAGTACCCTTTGGATTCATGAAGCTAAATCTCCATCTTTCTCCCTCCCTTTTTCACAGCCCTCTACTTCTGCCATACACTTTATTATTTCCTCTTATTGCATTCTATTGCATCCCTGTTCAGCTGTAAAAACTCTCTGCACCTTCAAACTTTTCCAGAAGTATTTTTTGGTTATAACAACATAGTCAACATCTGGCTTTTCCCTGATGATATCTTCAACCTTGAAATCTGCCGAAATAGATTAATTCTTCTTATTCCTTCCAACTCAAAGGGAAGAGGGTTAAGCCTTAACTTACTGCCCACCACCCTTCAGTTGTCCTCATGCAAACTTCCCTTTCTGCCTTCCATATTTTATGCAATCTGTTTCCGATACACGTGCAGGCCAGTCAACATCAGCCTACGTTGATAGGGACACTTCACTGCAAATAGCTCTTAGTCATCAAAGCTGAAACAATTTGAGCAAGAAAATAAAGATCAGTATTAAATTACATCATGAGTCCATACTGATACAAATGAATTATTGAATAAATTACAGTTGACCCTTGAACAATATGGGTTTGAACTGCATGGGTCTACTTATATGTGGATTTTTTCTTTGATAAATATAGTACTGTAAATGTACTTTTTCTTGTGATTTTCCTAATAATACTTTCTTTTCTCTAGCTTACTTTACTGTAAAAAAAATACAGTATATAATACACATAACATACAAAACATGTCTTAACCAACTATTTATGTTATCAGTCAATAGTAAGCTATTAGTAGTTAAGTGTCTGGGGAGTCAAAAGAAATACATGGACCTTCAATTGTGCACCTCTAATCCTCACATTGTTTCAGGGTCAACTATAGTAAGTGGGGGAAGAAGAAATAAATCTCCCATGTAGAGTATAATTCCAAATAATTTACATAGACACTCTACCTTCAAAAAGGGGGAGAATAATGATCCACTCCTTAAGTGTGGGTTTGAGCATGGTAACTTTCTTCCAGAATATGTGGTGGGGGAAGGGGCAGGGGTAATGGATCATAGGACAGAAACTTTACAGGGAGGGACCTGATAAAAACTACCTCAACCAGGTGATCAAGATTCACATTAACAGTGGGAAGCAGTGTATCTTTGATATAATATGATGAAACTGGCACTTTATCTTTGCGGTCTTCCTTCCAAAAACCTATAATCTGATCTAATCATGAGAAAAACATCGACAAATTCCAATAGATGGGCATCCTACAAAATACCTAATCAGTACTCCTCAAAATAATCCAGGTCATTAAAAACAAGGAAAGTCCAAGAAAATGTCATAACTGAGAGGGGTCTATGAACACATGACAACTAAATGTAATATGGCATCCTGGATGGGGCCTTGGAACAGAAAAAGGACATTAGGTATACTCTAATAAAGAAATCTAGAGTCTGCTGGAAAGATGGCAGAGTAAGAGGGCCCTAAGCTCACTTCGTCCCACAAGTATAACTAGAACATTCATATCAGCTTAAATAACTCCCAGAACAAACTCCACAACTAAAGGTAGAAAGAGGTATCATCAAAGAAAGTAGGAAAAAGGTTGCCTAGGTGGTTCACTTGGTTAGGCATCTTGATTTCAGCTCAGGTCTTGATCTCAGGGTTGTGAGTTCAAGCCCTGTGTTGGGATCTGCCCTTTGCATGGAGCCTGCTTAAAAACAAACAAACAAATAAACAACAACAACAACAAAAACTAAAAAGATTTAAAAGAAGGTAGGAAGGATAAAGACATGATCTGGGAGCAAAATGGGCCAGGACCACCAGCAGTGGGTAGGGAGCCCTGGCATGGAAAAAAAACAAACTTTCACATCAGAGAATGAGAATGCACAAATGAGGAGGATGAATCCCTGTAACATTTCCCTTTGAAAGTGAGAGGGGCTGCATTTTGTGAGTTCTTACAACCAGCAGGCCTTAAAGCCCAGAACTTTAAAAATCAGAGGGCTGAGGACACCTGGCTGGCTCAGTCAGCAGAACATGCAAATCTTGATTTTGGGGTCATGAGTTCTAGCCCCATGCTGGGAGTAGAGCCCACTTAAAAAAAAAAAAAATTGCTGGTCTCAACTCTGGGAGAGCCTAAAGAGCTTTAGGAAGCGCAACTCTCACCCCTAAAGAGACAGCATCACAAACAAGCTGGGCAGATACAGCATAGAACCAGCAGTTTGAAAAATGCCTGGGGAAGATGGAAGACAGAGTGATTTATTCAGCTCAGGGCATGGCCCAGAGAGATAGGGATCACAAGACCCCTCCTGGAACAAAGGAGCTGGCAGGCACCATTCCCTCCCCCACCCACAGCATAAACAACAGCCACCTCTGGGAATTAGCAGAGTGCCTACACTGGATACATAACTTACATACACCAAGCCCCACCCCACCTCCCACCTCCACATCACCTGCCTCACCCATACCGCCCAACCGTGCTTCTGTGGATCTGCCCTTCCCATGCATGCTTCTCACTGCTGTGGGCCCATAACACCACATGTCCCAGCCCATGTATCTTGCAGGATGTTGGTTTCAGCAGCAGCAGGGGCAAGTCTCATTTCACAAGCAGACCACCACACATCTTGTTAAAAAGCACTCCACTTCTGCTGGCAACCAAACATTGCCCACAATAGGCAAAGAAAACCTCAGCAGACAACTAGGCTGAAGGAAAAAGAGGCCAAGAATCAACAGAGAACACATGTAACACATGGAGGAGACATTCCCCAAGGCACCAGGCCTTGGGGAACAGGGGAAACTGCAATGCAGGGCACTATAGTGATGTCGGAAACAAAGAGAGAAGAAAAATTATTAAATTTCCTTACTATCTACAGCCCATTGACAAGACCTTGAAACAGGCAGAGTGACGTTCTTCTCGGGATTCAACTGCCTCAATGTTAATATTTTGCTAAAGGCAACAGGTAATCTTAGCCCAACCCCCAGGATCCTGTAAGCTTACTTTAACATATAAAAATTCATTAAGAAACTTTCTTTATCTCTACCCACCCCTGCAAGATACATGCTGGCAATCATCCCCCAAGGCTATGACCCACTGATATACATCTGAAGGCTTTCATGACTCAGGTTTTATTAGCCAGTAATAAATGACCCTTTCCTAACAATACCTAGCCTCCTAAAGGCCCTGGAAACCTTGCTTCCAAAATTCCTTAGAGACTTATGCTATCCCTAACTCCCTTCCAACTTGAAAGTACATAATGGACCACTCCTCATGAATCCAGTACAGCTCTTTCTACCCACAGGTCCTGTCCCTATGTTTCAAAAAAAAACACGTTTTTACACTGAAGACATCTCAAGAATTCTTTCTTGGCTGTTGGCTTCAAACCCTAATGTCTTCCCTACATCATGTAAGACCTCTTCTTCATAAGGCTATTACGGTTAAGAACAAGAGAAAAAACTGATTTTCTTAACACATAGAAATAGACACAGAAAGTCAGACAAAATGATGAGACAGAGAAATATCTTCCAAATGAAAGAACAGGATGAGGGGAAAAAAGATATAAGTAATATCCCTGATAGAGAATTTAAAGTAATGATCACTGGGGAACCTGGATGGCTCAGTTGGTTATGCTTCTGCCTTTGGTTCAGGTCATGATCTCAGGGTCCCAGGATCAAGCCCTGCATAGGGCTCTCTGCTCAGCAGGAGCCTACTTCTCCCTCTGCCACTCCCCCTGTTTGTGCTCTCTCACTGTCTCTCTCTGTCAAATAAACAAATAAAATATTTAAAAAAATAAAATAAAGTACTGATCATAAAGATACTCACTGGACTTGAGAAAAGAGTGGACGACAACAGTGAGACCATAAACACAGTGAAAAAAAAGAACTAAGCAGAGATCAAGAACACAATAAATGAAATTTAAAATATACTTGATGGAATAAATAGCAGGCTAGATGAAGCAGAAGAATGAATTAATGACCTAGTAGACAGAGTAATGGAAACTAACCAAGGTGAGCAAAGGAGGCAAAAGAAAGAAAATTACACAAATTGAGAATAATCTTAGGGAACTCAGTGATTCCATCAAGCATAATGCCATTCACATTATAGGGATCTCAGAAGAAGAGAGAGGAAAGGGGCAGAAAATTTATTTGAAGAAATAATAATTACAAACTTCCCCAGTCTGGAGAAGGAAACAGATACCCAGATCCAGGAGGTACAAAGATCCACCCCCACAGACAAATCTCAACCCATGGAGCTCCACACCAAGACAAATACTAATTAAAATTTCAAACATAGTGATAAAGAAAAAATTTTTTGCAGCAAACAAGGACAATTACAAAAAATGGAAACCCCATAAGGCTATCAGCAATTTTTTAGCAGAAACTTTGCAGTCCAGAAGAGTGTGGCAGGATATATTCAAAGTGCTGAAAGGGAAAAATCTGTAGCCAAGAATACTCTATGCAGCAAGGCTATCATTCAGAATAGGAGAGATAAAGAATTTCTCGAAAAAAAACTAAAGTTCATGACCACTAACCCAGCCCTGCAAGAAATATTAAAGGGGACTCTTTGAGAGGAAAGCAAACAGCATAAGTAAGAGCACAAAAAGTTAAAAAAAAAAAAAGAACTATTTCTATAAAAATTAGTAAGGGGATTCATAAAATAAAAGGATATAAAATATGACCACAGATACCTAAAACATGGGGGGAGAGGAGCAAAGATTGGGTTTAAGCTTAAGCGATGATCAACTTAATATAGATTGTGATTTGCAGAAGATATTATATACAAACCTAATGGTAACCACAAATAAAACCCAGTAATATATATATACAAAAAATAAAAAGAAAGGAATCCAAGTATATCACTAAAGAAAACCAACAAACAATGAAAGAAAGTAAGAGAAGAAAGGATCAGAGAAACTCTATAGAAACAACAACAAAACAAGTAACAAAATGGCTATATATATATTTATTTATTTGTTTGTTTGTTTTGGATGAAAATGGACTAAATTCCCCAAACAAAATACATAAGGTGACAGAGTAGATTAAAATACAAGACCCATCTATATATATGTGCATAAAAGAGACTCATTTCAGGCCAAAAAACACCTGCAAATGGAAAGTGAGGGAAAACAGTCATCATGCAAATGGGTGTCAAAAGAAAACCAGGGTAGCAATATTTATACTGGACAAAATAGACTTTGAAACAAAGACTGTAATAAGAGAGAAAAAAGGACACTATATAATAATAATAAATAATAAAGGAGACAATCCAACAAAAGGATAAAGCAATTGTAACTATTTATTGCACCCAATACAGGAATACCCAAATACATAAAATATTTAATGACAAACATAAAAAAAATCAGCAGTAATACAGTAATAGTATGGGACTTTAACACACACTTACATTGATGGACACATCATCCATACAGAAAATCAGCAAGGAAACACCAGACATGCTGGACCAGATGGATTTTACAAACATATTCAGTACATTCCATCCTAAAACAGCAGAATACATATTCTTTTGAAACGCAAATAGAACATTCTCCAGAATAGATCATCTATTAAGCCACAATACAAGTTTCAACAAATAAAAAAAAAAACAAAGTCATACCATGTATCTTTTCTGACCACAGTGCTATGAAACCAGAAATCAACCACAAGAAAAAAATCTGGAATGGGCAGAAATACATGGAGATTAAATAATATGCCACTAAACAATGAATGAATTAACCAAAAAATAAAAGTAGAAATCAAAAATTACATGGAAACAAATGAAAATGAAAACACAATGGTCGGTGGTACCTGGGTGGCCCAGTCATTGTCTGCCTTCAGCTCAGGTCATGATCCCAGGGTCCTGGGATTGAGCCCACCTCAGGCTCCCTGCTCAGTGGAAAGCATGCTTCTCCCTTTCCCACCCCCATCCCCACTTGTATTCCCTCTCTTGCTAATTCTCCCTCTCTGTCAAATAAATATAATAAAATCTTTAAAAAGAAAAGAAAAGAAAAAAAGAAAACACAATGCTCCAAAATCTTGGGACATAGCAAAAGTGATTCTAAGAAAGTAGTTTATAGCAATACAGGCCTACCACAAGAAGCAAGAAAAGTCTTAAATGAGCAACCTAACACTCTACTTAAAGAAACTAGAAAAAAGAACAAATGAAACCCAAACAATAAAACCCAGCAAAAGGAAGGAAATAATAAACATTCAAGCAGAAATAAATGAGGTAGAAACTAAAAAACAGCAGAATAGATTAATGAAAGCAGGAGCTGGTCCTTTGAAAAGAGCAACAAAGTTGATAAGCCTCTACCAAGAGGCATCAAAAACAAACAAACAAACAAACAAAAAAAAACAAAAAACAAAAGAGACAGAGAGGATCCAAATAAAGACAATCTCTAATGGAGGAGGAGGAAAAGCCACCACCACCACAGAATATTATGAAAACCCATATGCCAACAAACTGGACAACTTCAAAGAAATGGATAAATTTCTAGGAACATATAATCTACCAAAACTAAAGTGGAAGAAATAGAAATTTTGCACAGATCAATTACCAGCAATGAAACTGAAATAGTAAACAAAAACTTTCAACAAAAAAAATCCAGGACCAGACACAGCTTCCCAGGTGAATTCTACCAAACATTTAAGGAAGAGTTAATACCTTTCTCCTCAAAGTATTCCATAAAATAGAAAGGGAAGGAAAACTCCCAAATTCATTCTATGAGGCCAGTATTACCTTCATACCAAAACCAGATAAAGACACCACAAAAAAAGGAGAACCACAGGTCATTAACTCCAATAAGCAAAAATACAAAACTTCTCAAT
Organism: Lontra canadensis; assembly: GCF_010015895.1. Taxonomy (NCBI): domain Eukaryota; kingdom Metazoa; phylum Chordata; class Mammalia; order Carnivora; family Mustelidae; genus Lontra; species Lontra canadensis. The sequence goes on along the minus strand of NW_022630996.1, from coordinate 68,002,678 downwards.
AAAATACTAGCAAACCAAATTCAAAAATACATTTAAAAAAATCATTCACCAAGATCAACTGGTATCTTCCTGGGTTGCAAGGATGTTTTTCAATATTTGCAAATCCACTAACATGATACACCCTATTCAATCAAAGAAGGATAAGATCATTTTGATAGACACAGAATAAGCATTTGACAAAGTACAACATCCATTCTTCATTAAAAAAAAAAAAACCTTCAACAAAGTAGGGTTAGAGGGAACATACATCAATATAATAAAGCCATATATGAAAACCCACAGCTAAAAATCATCTTTAAAGGGGGAAAACTGAGAGTTTTTCCTGTAAAGTCAGCAAAAGACAAGGATGTCCACTCTAACCACTTTTATTCAACATAGTACTGGAAGTCCTAGCCACAGCAATCAGACAACAAGAAGAAATAAAACGTATCCAAATTGGTAAGGAAGGAGTAAAACTTTCACTATACACAAATGGACATGATTATATATATAGAAAACCTGGAAGGCTTCATGAAAAAATGCTAGAACTGATAAACAAATTTAGTAAAGTTGCAGGATAAAAAAAATCAATCTATAGAAATCTGTTGCATTTCTATACACCAATAATGAAGCAGCAGAAAGAGAAAAATAAGAAAACAATCCCATCTATAACTACATCAAAAACAATAAAATATCTAGAAATAAACTTAATCAATGGAGTGAAAGACCTGTACTCTGAAAACTATAAAACACTGATGAAAAAAATTCACAAAGAAATGGAAAGACATTCCATGTTCACGGGTTGGAAGAACCAATATTGTTAAAATGTCTATATTGCTCAAAGCAATCCACAGATTTAATGCAATCCCTATCAAAATACCAAAAGCATTTTTCACAAAACTAGAACAAACAATCTTAAAATTTGTATGGAAACACAACAGACACCAAATAGCCAAAACAATCTTGAAAAAAGAAAAACAAAACTGGAGGTATCAAGATTCCAGTCTTCAAGTTCTATTACATAGCTATGGTAATCCAAACAGCGTAGTATGGGCATAAAAACAGACACACAGATCAACAGAACAGAAGAGAAAACACAGAAATAAACACACAATCATATGGCCAATTAATCTTCGACAAAGGAGGAATGAATATCCAATGGGAAAAAGACAGTGTCTTCAACAAACAGTGCTGGGAAAACTGGAAAGCCACATGCAAAAGAATGAAACTGGACCAACTTTCTTTCACCATACACAAAAATAAACTCAAAGGGGATGAAAGACCTAACTGTGAGTCCTGAAACCATAACAATCCTAGAAGAGAGCACAGGCGGTAACATCTCAGACTTCGGCCAAAGCAACATTTTCCTAGATATGTCTCCTCAGGCAAGGGAATAAAAGCCAAAATCAACTATTGGGACTACATCAAAACACAAATTTCTGCACAGTGAAGAAAACAATCAACACAACTGAAAGGAAACCTACTGAATGGGAGAAGATATTTGCAAATGACATATCCAATTAAGGGTTAGTATCCAAAATACAGAAAAAACTGATACAATTCAACACCCAAAAAACAAATAATCCAGTCAAGAAATGGGCAGAAGACATGAACAGACGTTTCCCCAAAGAAGACACACAGATGGTCAACAGATACATGAAAAGATGTTCATTATCACTTACCATCAGGGAAATGCAACTCCAAACTCCAAGGAGGTATCACCTCACAGCTGTCCGAATAGCTAAAATCAACAACCCAAGAGAAAACAGTTGCTGGTGAGGATGTGGAGTGAAAGAAACCGGGTGCAATCTTGGTGGGAAAGCAAACTGGTGCAGCCACGGTGGAAAACAGGATGGAGTTTCTTCAAAAAATTAAAAATGGAACTACCAGGGGCACCTGGGTGGTTCAGTGGGGTAAGCCTCTGCCTTCAGCTCAGGTCATGATCTCAGGGTCCTGGGATCAAGTCCCACATTGGGCTCTCTGCGCAGCAGGGAGCCTGCTTCCCTCTTCCCCTCTGCCTGCCCCTCTGACTACTTGTGATCTCTCTCTCTGTCAAATAAATAAAATCTTTAAAAATAAAAAATGGAACTACCATAAGATTTAATAATCACACTATGGAGGATTTATCCAACAAATACAAAGACACTAATGCAAAGGGATACATGCACCCCTCTGTTTATTGCAGCATTATTTATAATAGCCAAACTATGGAAGTAGCCTAAGTGTCCATCAATAGATGAATGGATAAAGAAGGTGTGGTAAATACACACACACACACACACACACACACACACACACATTTACACAATGGAATATTATTCAGCCATAAGAAAGAATGAAATCTTGCCATTTGCAAGAACACGGATGGAACTAGAGTATAATACTAAGTGAAATAAGTCAGTCAGAGAAAGACAAATACCATATGATTTCATTCATATGTGGAATTTAAGAAACAAATGAACAAAGGAAAAGATAAAGGAAAGAGAAACAAACCAAGAAACAGATTTTTAACTATAGGAAACAGATACCATCTGTTAACCAACTGTTAACCTATCTCCCCTTTACCAGAGGGGAGATAGGTGGGACGATGGGTGAATTAGGGAATGGAGATTAAAGAATGTACTTATCATGGTGAAATAAAATAGGACAAAATGATAAAAAAGAAATCTATATAAAGTAGGTATTAGCTAATAAAAATGTATCAATATTGGTTTATTAATTTTACAAAATATATCATACTAATATGTTATTAATAAGCGATACTGGGTGGGGGACAAATGGGGACTCTGTACATCTTTATTTTTCTATAAATTTAAAAATGTTCTAAAACATAAAGACTATTTTCAAAAATACAGTTTTGGGCTACATCTAGGGTTGATCTCTAAGTCTGTGCCCTTCCTTCCTCACTGTCTACCAATTAAAAGTCCAAATTCCTTACCTTAGTATCCAAGGTCTTAGCAGATTGCAAAGTACTGTCCCCCTGGTAATTTATAATTCTTCCTATCAAGAGGTGAAGTTTTTTCCTCTAACTCATATATGGACTCAGTGAGTGACTTACTTATGTGAAACAACTGGAGACTTAGAAAGTGCTTGAGCATTGGGTCTTACCTTCTTTGCTGCTCTGGGAATGCAGTTGCTGGATGAAAAAGCCCAAGGTAGACAGCTGATTTGACAACATGGAGAACGGAGACCCACCAGCCATCAACCTGGACACGTGAATGACGTCATCCAAACCCAGCTGATCATTCAGCTGACTTCATCCGGATGAGTAAACCCAAGGAAAACAGCTAAAAAACTAACCAACTGCTGCCAGCCCCAACTGCAGACCCATGTAGTAGTGAGTAAATAATTGTTTTTAACACATTAAAAGTTGATTGTTTTGGGGGGGAGGGGCAGTGGGTGGTGTTCCTACATGACACAGCAACAAAGATGAACCGATGCATGCCTCCATTAACTCAACCCAGCCAAGTCACATTTCCAGCTTTGCTTTCCAGAATTCCCCTATGCGCCTCCCAAACTGCATGTTTTTATTCCTTTGAAATTCTTTGCACTTTCCTGAATATTTCCTCACAACATTTTCTTCCACCTGAAGTGCCTTAACTCCCATATCTCCACCTAAAGAAATATCACTCATATTCCCCTTGTAGAAAGTTTCATATATAAATAAAAAGAGGAGGAGAAAATTTGGCTCACCAAAGTTCCTCTGAGTATTCTTAAGAAAGGCCTTGGTGAGAAGGGAGGGAGCTTGAAGGGCATTGCAAGGATTAGAATATAGACTCAGCTGCAGAAACAGAAACTCAAAATATAAGTGGATTAAAAAGAAGACAGGGATGCCTGGGTGGCTCAGTCTGTTAAGCATCTTCCTGGGGCTCAGGTCACATTCTCAGGGTCCTGGGATGAAGCCCTGTGTTGCACTCCCTGCACAGCAGAGTCTGCTTCTCACTCTTGCTCTTCCCCTCCCCCTGCTCATGCACCCCTATTCTCTCTTAAATAAATAAATATAAAAAGAAGATAAATGTTTACGTCTCTCTCAGGGCATAGTCAATTAAGGACTGGCATCACGTCAGTACATCTGGTTGCTTTACTATTCTTGACATTCTTAACTGCATAGTTCAAGATGACACTTAGCTTCACATCCATATCCCAGCCAGAAGGAAGAGGGAAAGTGAAAAGGAAGGCAGGCTCATTCCTTTTGGGAGGAAAAACCCAGACGGTGTATACTTCAGTTCTTGCTAACATCACATTGGCTGGTGATGGTCATATAATTATACCTGGCTGCAAGGGAAGCTAGGAGACGTATCGTTACCTTGATACTCAAATATACTACTAATACTATGGATGAGAGGAGGAACAAATACAGGGATCAGTAGTAGCCTCTACAGCAAGTTAGATCTTAGCCTGCTAAATAGCTATGTATGAGGCAAGAAGAGAAACTGGCTTTGCTCCTAAAAGGTAGGAAAGGTAGGAAAGAATAGGAGAGGAGAGAAAGAAGCCCAAGAAATGGTGGAAGGCTATGACTTCTCTCTGAAACTTTTAACTCTCCCACGAAGCCTCTAAATTCTTGGAAAGAGAAACCCTGTGATAACTGGTGAAGAGATTTGTTTCTTCAAGGTAAAACAGAGTGTACGTCTGGATGCACGAATGAGAGGAAGAGGGAGCCGTGTAAAACTCTGAGAACACGCAGGAGAATATGGAAAGGTCTGAACCTAAATGGACTTTGTAAATGAAGCATTGATTTCATGAGATGGGAGATAGGAGGTCCCAGCTTGTGAATACCCCACCACAGTTCCTCTTAAATTCCACAACTTTTAAACAAACAGGGATTCTAAGAGCAGGAGTAAGCATAGTTGAAAAAAAAAATAGCCAAAAAGAAATCAGTATAATTCCTAATTATGGTACTTATAGCAACTACAAAGTTGGCAAGTTGAAAGCACCTTGGTTAGACTTAACACAGTGTTGAGTTGTAACTCCTGGAAATAAATAAGTATGAATCACTTTTTTAAACTGAAAAGTAGGCTAAATGTAGCCATCGCAGATTTTAAGAATTTCACCTAAATTTTTTCTCAACCATATTTTGTGTACTGACACTAACACATCAGTGAAGGAAACAGGATGGACTGGCTAATTTCTGTCTTTCCAAATGGACTCCATAATAGTATTGGAAATGACCCAGCAGATGGACAAACTGAGCATTTCTGACAGACTGCAACATGACTAATTACAAAACAATTCATTGCTGAAGAGGACTCATCACCATTAGAAGGTGTCAATTTATTTAAAACCAAATAAACATAAACCAACAGTCATCAGGAAGCCCTATATGAGAATCTAGGTGTCATTTTTCACAGAAAGTGATCTTTCTGTGTTAAAAGTGATCTTTCTGTGATGTTAGCCAGGTACAATATAAGAAGGCCTTTTTAGAAGAAATTCCTTGTTGAACAATATAGTCCTGTCCTATGTAAGCTTGCTGGGGAATGTCATCAAAGATATGACCACCAATTGACCCATGGGCAAGACCCTGGCACCTGGAGGCTCCTCAACCCTTCTCCCATCCTTAGGATGTGGGTTTTGCTTGCATTTCAGCTCCCAGAGGCTGTCCTCAAGAACAGAGGCTTGAGATAGGGATGTGGCATAGAAAACACCTACATACTATATGTAACTGAGCACAGGTAGGTCCTCTTTCTAAACTTTTAAAATTTGGTGGGGGGGCAGGTGCAGGTGCAGGGATTCATTCATCTTGCTGCTGCCCAAGACAAAACTCATAGGTAAGTTCCTTTTGTTTATTAAAACTGCCACCTACCAACCTGGAGTAGTCTGCCTCTTTCCTTGGTCTCTCCGTTTCCTCTTCCTATAGGGGCCAGTTTCAGATCACACCTGGGAAGCTCCTTAGTGAGTTTGGAATTAATAAAGCTGTATGAAAACAGAAGATGAAAATGTCTGATCAGCTGGAAATGCAGAACATGATTCTGTCCTATTTGAGGTTGTGATGGGTATTTCAGTTTTTTGCCCAGATCTTCAGGTTATCTCTATGTTCCTAATTACCATCTTTCCAGTGCTGTAAAGGACTCATGTGGATACATCTCTTCTTACTTTTTGGGACCCAGAAGTATCTCTGTAGTCTTTGGAATGTGCTCTGCTGAGTTGCTTCTCTCCTAAAAATGCTGATAATTTCCAGGTACATATTTCCTTCAATTGCCATTTTCATATTCTATTAGAATTCCAGTTCTGGCGATGAATTCTGTATCTCCAAAATTCCAAAATCCATCATTCATAAATAGAGAACTATAACAGGTATACATACATTGTGCAAATTTTATTATTTATGTAAAATCAAATAGCACTTAACATAAATTCTGTATGTCAAGTATTCTTTAGTATAATAATAATTTTGAGCAATTAATGGGCTGTTGTTTTTTCCTAAAATCTCCCATACCTGCTGTCCTTCATAAAGGCAACTTTGACAGTTTTCTCTATACTGCCTCAGAAAAGGAACATACCTATAGACTAGAGCAAAGACGTAAGTTAAACTTCTGAATGGATGTGTACAAATGTATATGAGACAACACTGAAACCCAGAGTCTTTTCTTTAAGAGCCAAGAACTATGGAGGGGAAAAAAAAGGTTTGGGGGATTCTGAAAACTTTCATTTAAAAACTAACAGAAGAGCCTAGACCACCTAGATCAGAGTTTACATCATGTACCAGAGCATGGGAAGAATGTTGTTGATATAAGAGCTATTTTCCCAACCAAAAGGAAATGAAAATTGTGACAAGAGAACAAGCAGTAGTAGGTGAGAAGGAACCTCATTCACTACTCCCTTCTTGGAGTCAAAATCCTAGGTCAGAGGATGAGAAAGAAATAGAAACACCAGAAAAATTTGGGGGGGGGTCCCAGAAAAGAATGGAGTAGCTTCTGGCATTCTAGGATTTAGTCCAAAATACTTCATGTTCTGATTAGCTAGTACTGAAGAAAAACATTTACTCCAAACCACAGTGGCTTAAAACAACAATAATCATTATATTATTGCTTATAGTTTCTATGGATGAGGATTTGGGGAAAGGCTGGCATAAACAGTTCTAGCTTGCAGGTCTCTCATGCTTTTTTAGTCAGCTGTAACAATGGATGGAAGGTATCCACAAATCCCTTCAAAAGGTAGAGCCCAATCCCTACCCTCTTGAGTATAGGCTGGCCTGAGTGACTCATTTCCAGTGAATAGAATAAAATAGAAGTGACAATGTGTAACTCCTGAAACTAGGTAATAAAAGGCATTTGAAGCTTCCTCCTTGCTCTCACTCTTAGGTCTCTTGTTTTCAGGGAGGCCAGTTGCCATGTGCTTGAGGACAATTGAGCAGCCCTATGGAAAGACCCACATGATAGGAATTGAGTCCTCCAGCCAAGAGCCAAGAATGGAGCTTCTCGCCACAGCCTTGGGAGTGAGCCATCTTAGGACTAGATGACCGAAGCCCCACTGACATCTTGCATAATTGCAACTTCATAAGAGTCCTTGAGGAAATCACCCAGCTAAGCCACTCCTGAATTCCTGACCAGCAGTAACTAAGAGGTAACAAATGCTTGCTGTTTTAAGCTACTACATTTTGGGATAATTTGTAATGCAGCAATAGATACCTTTTGGAGAGGAGGTTGGAGCAGCAAGAGGCTCTCCAGTCATACTTATCTTTTTACATGGTGCCTCTTCATGTGGTTTTTCTGAATGGGCTAATTTGTGCTTCCTCACAGTATGGCAGCTAGACTGCTTATATGGTGGCTGCTTACAGGATGGCTGATGGGCTTTGGATGATCTATCTTCAGAATTCACATAGCACCACTTTCTGCACACTCTATTAGTTAAAATAGCCACAGAAGCTGTGTCATTTCAATGGAAGGAGTCCCTTCTCTTGATGGGAAGAGTGTCAAAGCTGTATTGTGTGAAGAGCACGTTGGATGAGAAACACTGTTACAGCTGTCTTTGGAAAATACAATCTTCCACATTTAAACCAAGTGCCACATCCAACAGGGCATGGGAATAGTGGATCAATGGAGTTATAAATGTAAGAGTCATCAGTGTATAGAGAGCAGTTGAAGCCACCGGAGTGGATGAAATCACTTAGGAAGACAGATTAGAAAGAGAAAGAGATTACAGATCACCATGAAGAACTATAAAATTTTAAAAGTCAGGCCAGCCAAGAAGTGTTTAGAGAGACAGAATGAATTCCAGAATGATTTAAAAGTACCAGCCATTGCATGCTGTCTAAAGACATTTAAGATGAAATATAACAAAATATAAACCTTCCTAAAAAAATAAACAAACAACTAAATACCTTATTGAGAAGAAGGAAAAATATATGCATAGCAGATTCATGCCTATAGCTTAAGGAGTGCCCTTTAAGTTTTTAATTCTTTCTTGCTGTTGTTCTTGCCATTCAAGGAAATCTGTACTTATTATGGTCAGTAGTATCATTATTGCTTCAAGTATAACCTCTCTGCACCATGCTAGGCTAAATATTAGGTAGGCATCTAGTGTTGATACAATAAAAGATTGTGTTCTTAATTGCTGGAAAAAAACCACATGGACTGGAAGAATAAACATTGCTAAAATGTCTATACTGCCCAAGGCAATCTATACTTTCAATGCCATCCTGATCAAAATTCCACCAGCATTTTTGAAAGTGCTGGAACAAACAATCCTAAAATTTGTATGAAACCATAAAAGACCCCAAATTGCTAAGGAAATGTTGAAAAAGAAAAGCAAAGCTGGGGGCATCATGTTGCCTGATTCCAGGTTTTACTAAAAAACTGTGATCACCAAGAAGACATCATGGTATTGGAATAAAAACAGACATATAGACCAATGGAACACAGGAGAGAGCCCAGATATGGACCTTCAACTATATGGTCAAATAATCTTCAACAAAGCAGGAAAAAATATCCAGTGGAAAAGACAGTCTCTTCAATAAATGGTGCTGGGGAAATTGGACAGCTATGTATAGAAGAAGGAAACTCAACCATTCTTTTACATCATACACAAAGATAAACCCGGAATGGATGACAGACCCCAATGTGAGACAGGAATCTTAGAGGAAAACATAGTCAGTAACCTCTTCAACTTGGGCCACAGAAACTTCTTTCAAGACGTGTCTCCAAAGGCAAAGGAAACAAAAGCAAAAATGAACTCTTGGGACTTCATCAAGATAAAAACCTTCTGCATAGCAAAGGAAACAGTCAGTAAAACAAAGAGGCAACCCATGGGAATGGGAGAAGATATTCACAAATAATACTACAGACAAGGGCTGATATCCAAGATCTAAAAAGAACTCAAAGTCAACATCCAAAAAACAGATAATCATGTCAAAAAATGGGCAGAAGACATGAACAGACAATTCTCCAAAGAAGACATACAAATGGCTAATGGATACATGAAAAAATGTTCATCATCATTAGCCATCAGGGAGATTCAAATCAAAACCACATTGAGACACCACCTTACACCAGTCAGAATGGCCAAATTTAACAGGGCAGGAAACCACAAATGTTGGAGAGGATGTGTAGAGAAAGGGGAACCCTCTTACACTGTTTCTGGGAATGCAAGTTGGTACAGCCACTTTGGAAAACAGTGTGGAGATTCCTCAAAAAATTAAAAATAGAGCTACCCTATGACCCTGCAATTGCACTACTGGGTATTTACTCCAAAGATACAGATGTAGTGAAAAGAAGGGCCATATGTACCCCCAATGTTCATAGCAGCAATGGCCACAATCACCAAAATGTAGAAAGATGCCCTTCAAAAGATGAATGAATAAAGAAGATATGGTCCATATATACAAAGGAGTATTATACCTCCATTAGAAAGGATGAATACCCAACTTTTGTATCAACATGGACAGGACTAGAGATTATGTGGAATGAAATAAGTCAAGCAGAGTCAATTATCATATGGTTTCACTTACTTGTGGAGTATAAGGAATAACAGAGGACATTAGGAGATGGAAAGGAAAAGTGAATTAGGGGAAATCAGATGGGGAGATGAACCATGGGAGACTGTGGACTCTGAGAAACAAACTGAGGGTTTTGGACGGGAGGGGTTGGGGGGATGAGTGAGCCTGGTGGTGGCTATTAAGGAGGGCACATATTGCATGGAGCACTGGGTGTGGTGCATTAACAATGAATCTTGGAGCACTGAAAAAATGTAAAACATTTTAAAAAACACACAAAGTATTGGATCTCAAAATTTAAAAAAAGAGTATTCAAAGAAGGAAGTGGTAGTCATTTCAGGAGTAAAGGCTGCTGAAAAATTAAGTTAGGTGATAATAGAATATTATTCATTGGATTTAGCAACATGAAGGCCATTAATGATCTTCAGTGGCATGTTGGAGGCAGAAATCAGATTACAGTGGTTAAAAACATAAAGAAGGAACAAGCACAGTGCTGGGAGGAGACAGATTAAAAGTCCAAACAAAAAAAAAAAAAAAGGAGATTAGCCTTTAATAAGAGACTGAACACCTCTAGAATTTTAGAGAAGGAGGTTAGATTAACACAGATGACCATATAAGTGGAAGCAGCTCACCGAGGGAGTTCATACTTAAAAGACTCCATAAAGGTCATTTGTTGAGAGAGAGGTGGAATAAATGGCTATTGGGGTCTGAGGAGCTCTCTGAAGGCTTGTTACTGAAGAAATAACAGACACATTCCTTGAAAAACTGTAGAGTATGATCTACATCTTTAAATTTTTCATTAGGACTGAGTTTTACCTTTTATTTGTTTAAACAACGATAAGAAGTAAAATCAACCATTTTGTTTTCTATTTAGTTTTTTAAGTAAAATATCTAATAATATTATATATTACTACCAAGTCCATATGAGAATGGTAGGAAAAACCTGGTCATTTGTTGCATCCTACCAGCAATTATAAGCCACTTATCCGAGGGAAATCTAATTTTTAAAATTTTCATCCAACTGACTACTTTCTCAAAATGTAGTTGCAAGGAAGGGAGAGGTGGGAAAGGCCTAAAAGCAAAGGCTTCACATTCATTTTTCTTTTTAGCCACTGCAAGAGACAGATTGCTTATAGAGTACTATATTTACTATGACCTTTTCAAATAACATAGTTATTTATAACATTATGTATGAGATATTGTTGCATCGTATATTTTTCCTGCAACTGGTCTACAATGGCAAAGCAGCATGGGTTCCTTCTCAAAGGAGATACTTGTGAAAATTTATTATAGGCTCAAGATCAAGAGTGTTCTCTCTCAATAATGATTTCATGGCAGATGGCTCTTTGGCAAAGGAAAAGAAAGAAAAGACTGCAGCATCATGTGAAAATGGGCTCTTGTTAAAAAAAAATAGAGCTTATCCAGTTATAATGGAAATACAGAAAGGAGTTTCACCTTCAAAGAATGGCTATAACAGCCTTAAGTCTTACTATATACCAGGTTGAACTAAACAAACCAAAGTTTGGCATAAATGTAAATTTCTAGTAAGAAATAAACAGCGGAGAAAGACATTAGTGATACTGTGACTGTGGGAGCCACATATCTTCCTTATTCTAGGTTTGCTGGTATCAGTATAATACTGCTACAGTGGCTTCAATTCTAACATAGGATGATGTGTAATAATATTGTTCACCAGTCTGAACAGATGGCCCACAGAGCTCTGCTTTCCTAACCTTATTATTCCCAATCTCATTAAATTAAAAATTATATATTACATGTTTCTACCGGGTCTGCCCACTTAAGATGTAGTCATTATAACAAAGGTATTATGCTCTGGAATTTAATTTGATATGGCTATATTTAATCCATTGTAGATGTTCTCAAATTGGGTAGGTATTAAAAGGCTAGGTTGGTATTTCAGGTAATTGTTTTTGGAGGAATTGCTTCTTTGATTAAACAGTGTTTTTTGTTGAGTTTGGATTTTAAGTCTAACTATTTCAGGCCAAGACCAACCTTTAGCTTGCACCTGTTTATATGCATCTATTGTACACATGTTTTAAAGTATCCAGTGAAGCTTAATAGCAGGGGTTTCCTCAAATAAGTGGCCATATCAATTTCTTCAGTGCATAAAGCCCTTTGCCCAGACACATGAAAACAGGACTATTTCCAAGGAGTTTCAGAGAAACAAAAAACTCAAAACAATGCAATTTATAATATTCCTTTCCATATCTATCAGCAATAGACTGAATTTTGGAAGGCAGTTTAAAGTAAATTAAAAAGGTATCTAAAAACAGACTACCTGTTAGCTATTTTTATTTCAAGATAAATATTTTTTCCAATACAAATCTTAAAGAGTACTTTTTTTATATCCTAATCCTCTTCACTGAGATACAATTGTTTCCCTAATAAATCCTACTCACTAGTCAAATAATATGATTCTCTCTTGTTTTTCATTTTTTTTGTTGTTATGTTGGGCAAGTCAAATAATACTGGACATTTTAGAGCACTTACTATTTGCCAGATATTGTTCTAAGTGCTTTGACAGGAACAAATAATGAATGTCCAACTGTCTATACTGTCCAAAGCAATCTACAGATTTAATGCAATCCCTATCAAAATACCAACAGCATTTTTCACAAAACTAGAACAAACAATCCTAAAATTTGTATGGAAACACAACAGACACCAAATAGCCAAAACAATCTTGAAAAAGAAAAACAAAACTGGAGGTATCAAAATTCCAGTCTTCAAGTTCTATTACATAGCTATAGTAATCAAAACAGCCTGGTATGGACATAAAAACAGACACACAGATCAACAGAACAGAAGAGAAAACACAGAAATAAACACACAATCATATGGCCAATTAATCTTCGACAAAGGAGGAATGAATATCCAATGGGAAAAAGACAGTGTCTTCAACAAACAGTGCTGGGAAAACTGGAAAGCCACATGCAAAAGAATGAAACTGGACCAACTTTCTTTCACCATACACAAAAATAAACTCAAAGGGGATGAAAGACCTAACTGTGAGTCCTGAAACCATAACAATCCTAGAAGAGAGCACAGGCGGTAACATCTCAGACTTCGGCCAAAGCAACATTTTCCTAGATATGTCTCCTCAGGCAAGGGAATAAAAGCCAAAATCAACTATTGGGACTACATCAAAACACAAATTTCTGCACAGTGAAGAAAACAATCAACACAACTGAAAGGAAACCTACTGAATGGGAGAAGATATTTGCAAATGACATATCCAATTAAGGGTTAGTATCCAAAATACAGAAAAAACTGATACAATTCAACACCCAAAAAACAAATAATCCAGTCAAGAAATGGGCAGAAGACATGAACAGACGTTTCCCCAAAGAAGACACACAGATGGTCAACAGATACATGAAAAGATGTTCATTATCACTTACCATCAGGGAAATGCAACTCCAAACTCCAAGGAGGTATCACCTCACAGCTGTCCGAATAGCTAAAATCAACAACCCAAGAGAAAACAGTTGCTGGTGAGGATGTGGAGTGAAAGAAACCGGGTGCAATCTTGGTGGGAAAGCAAACTGGTGTAGCCACGGTGGAAAACAGGATGGAGTTTCTTCAAAAAATTAAAAATGGAACTACCAGGGGCACCTGGGTGGTTCAGTGGGGTAAGCCTCTGCCTTCAGCACAGGTCATGATCTCAGGGTCCTGGGATCAAGTCCCACATTGGGCTCTCTGCGCAGCAGGGAGCCTGCTTCCCACCCCCGCCCCCGCCTCTCTGCCTATTTGTGATCTCTTTCTCTCTGTCAAATAAGTAAATAAATAAAATCTTTTTAAAAAAAATAATCACACTATGGAGGATTTATCTAACAAATACAAAGACACTAATGCAAAGGGATACATGCACTCCTCTGTTTATTGCAGCATTATTTATAATAGCCAAACTATGGAAGCAGCCTAAGTGTCCATCAATAGATGAATGGATAAAGAAGGTGTGGTATATATATATATATATATATACACACACACACACACACACAATGGAATTTTATTTAGTCATAATAATGAAATCTTGCCATATGCAATAATATGGATGGAGCTAGAGAGTATAATTCTAAGTGAAAGGAGTCAGGTAGAGAAAGACAGATACCATATGACTTTACTCATTATGCAGAATTTAGGAAACAAAAGAAGTGAGCAAAGGAAAAGAAAAACAAACCAAGAAACAGACTCTGATACTATAGAAAACAAATGGTGACCAGAGGGGAAGATGGTGGGGGGATTGATGAAATGCGTGAAGGGGATTAAGAGTACACTTATGAGCATTGAGTAATGTATAAAAATGTTGAATCACTGTGTTGTATGCCTGAAACTAATATAACACTGTATGTTAACTATACTGGAGTTAAAAAACTTAACAACAATATTAAATACAGAGCTGTATTAATTTAGAAGAAAAACACAGTGTTTTGATGAAGAAAAATCAATGAGCATTGATCCACCTTTCCTAATATTTGCAATTCACACTAATTCGATGATGCCAAGTGATTTGATTCATATTTTGTCTTAATCCCTCTATAAGTTAATAATGAGCAAGTTTTACAGGCAGTTGAAACAATTCAGTAAATTAGTATTTTAACCAAGAGGGGTTTTTTTGTTTGTTTTTTTTTACAAAGACACATTGAAAAAAAAAACTACTACAATGTAAGCTCTTCCATTAGAAAATAAGTTCTTTGAAGGCAAGGACATTATGTCTCTTGATCCCTACCATATTTCTTCTGCCGAAAATAGTGCTCAAGGAGGTCTGCAGAACAAAGCCAGTGAATAAGTGTACCACAGATGCACAAGCTCCTGAAAGCTAGAAGTCACACACATTCCTTATTTCCTTCTCATTTCTTTCACTGTGTCTTCTGTGCAAGGAAATTAAAGGTGCACTGAATAGGGGATACATCAATGACAAGTCTTTAAATGATAGAAAACCTTTCACATTTGGATTTCAAAGCATATCCCTTTGGTTTTCCTATTGATGAGGCTTATCATTGGTCTACCATAGTGTAACAGGAACAAATTCAAACCACATAATTCCCACCTACTCTTGAAGCTACTACTCTGGAAAGAAAAAAAAAAAAAAATCTTGCTAAACAACAGGGACATCTGCTGGTTAAAATGTAATGCTTCTACCCTTAAAATATTGCATCCAAATGGACAAGGAGATTTGGGCAATAAAGTAATTCCGAACCTTCTGTTAGACAAATGCTCACTTTCAGAGCATTCTGTTTAAAAAAAACAAAAACAAAAACAAAAACAAAAAACCTCCTTGCACTATAGTAATAATAAAAGGTAGCGTGTATTTTATTCCAGAGTTACACAAATAGTGATGCTATCTGAAAAAACCAAGCTATCTGTGGTCAGTAACTATTGCCAAAGAAGAGAAATGACTATCTTCTTGATCTTCTGGCTTAAGACACTATTTCTCAACTCAACAAACATTTAAGAGCCTATTAAGTTAAAATATTGTGCCATATGCTGACAAACTGAAGCAGTAAGGCAAAACAGAAGTTGCAGATGGTCCAGCCACCTCTGGGCATATGCTGATCTCCAATCTTAGAGGAGAGGACTTAAAAATGAATTAACGTTGCAAGAGAAACTGAGCCCACCCCTTACTAACACTGTGCTCTTTCCCTTTTATAAACATTATAGAAGCCAGTTGCTTTCTACAAATACACTCTTTCCCATATTAACTCGACAAATGTTCTCCCACCTTTTACCCTTTTACCCCTATGTTCATTTCTTCTCATCTTTCCAGTCTCTCTTCAAATGTCTTCTCAGAATGCCATACTCTGAACACCCTATGGAAAGCTCACTTTCAGAGCATTCAATTTGTGTCCTCCTTAGAACTTGCAAAAATTGGCAATGATTTACTGGCTTATTGGTATATCCTCCTTCTTTCTCCTATGAGACTGTAAAGGAACGGGTCTTTGAATCTGGGTCCAGAAATTCTTCCAGTTTTAGTCAAGTAACTTAACTGTTTTATTTTGCACAAAAAAATTTCAAGGACAGAATGAAAACTTTTATCCTCGCTTGCTGGGAGTACCCAAAGTCTTAGTTCTCCATTTTCCTAACTGAAAGAGAAACCAATTTTTTCTAATATTCCATTAATAAGTCTCAGTAAAGACCTACTGCAAGAGAAAAGTTGAGGAGCGTATAAAGAGGTGGTGGCTAGATTGAGAGATTTTATAAAGCGTGGAGATGAGACACTGATCCAAAAGGCAGGACATAAAAAGGAGTATTAGATGAAATGCCATAAGCCCCAGAGAAAAGCTTAGAGGAGAAATGTGAGATGAAGGAGGACCTGGAAGAGCCTGATGTGTGGGCCTAATTAGGGACAGTTTGTTCTTTCCCCTATTAGCATAGGAATCCCCATGAGATGTCCAGACTTCTTGAAAGCCTTCCAGTGTAACCCACAAACTGTATTAACATGACTCAGAAACTGTGTAGAAAGAAAATGGACTACTCCGTAATTGCATTTTTCATGTACTTTGAACAAAAGCCCTTGGAAACATCTTTCACATCATCCAAGATACAAGAGGATCACGGAACCATAGAACCTGTCTCTCAGTATATGAAACACCTTTTGCACTAATATATCATCCTTTCATAAAAGAAAGCTAATTTCATCAATATTCTATCATGATGAGCTTCAAGAAAGTGTTATAAAAAAATCTAGAGTCCAAGAGAATTATTCATAACTAGCAAATGCAACAAATACCGTAACTCGGCTGTAAATACTTTTATAATATAACTTCTATTTGGGATAGGACTATTTCTCATGATTTTTCTACAAAATATTTAATTCCTAATTAGGTAAATCCTAGGATAATATTAAAAATCTCTTGCATTCCATAGGTATACAGTTACAAAGTACTAAGGTAGAAATAACCTAGATGTGTAACTACAGAAAGTTGCCCTAATTTTCAAATTACATTATGGATAGTCCTTACAATGATTATGCAAGTTAAAGATAATATGGTGTTACTATAATAAATTTATTATTTTTTTATTTAGTACTAAAAAAATTTTTAAGTACATCCATTTCTCCACCCTATACCCATCACCTCTGAAAGCTATCAATTTGATATCTATACCTATGATCTTTGGGTTTGTTTTGGGGTGGAAGGGGCATTTTGTTGCCTTTTGGGTTTTTTTTTGTTTTGTTTTGTTTTTAAGTTTCCACATATAATCATATGGTATTTGTCTTTCTCTGACTTATTTCACTTAACGTAATACCCTTTAGGTCTATCCGTATTGTCACAAATGGCAAGATTTCCTTTTTTTATGGCTAAGTAATATTACATTACCACATCTTCCTTATCCATTTATGGACACTAAGGTTGTTTCCATAGCTCAGCTATTATAAGTAATGCTGCAATTAATATAAGGTGCATGGATCTTTTTGAGTTTGTGTTTTCATTTTCTTCCAATAAACACCCAGAAGTGGAATTGCTGGATTATATGGCTATTCTATTTTTAGTTTTTTGAGTAACATCTATACTGTTTTCCATAGTGGTTGCACCAATTTACATTCTCACCAACCATGCACAAGGGTTCCCTTTTACCAACATCCTCATCAATGCTTTTTTTTTTTTTTAATCTTTTTGATAATAGCCATTCTAACAGTGTGAAGTGATATCCCTTTGTGCCTTTGATCTGCATTTCCCTGACTGGTGATGTTGAAAATTTTCTCATGTATTTGTTGGTTATCTGTGTCTTCCTTGGAACAATATCTATTCAGATCTTCTACCCATTTTTTAATCAGATTGCTTTTTGGCTATTGAATTGTATGAGTTTTTCACATATTTCATGTATTAGCCCCTTATCAGATACATGATTTACAAATATTTTCTCCCACTCAGTAGGATGCCTCTTCATTTTATTGATGGTTTCCTTTGCTGTACAGAAGATTGTTAGTTTCAGATAGTCCCATTTGTTTATTTTTGCTTTTGTTGTTTTTTTTTGCTTTTGGTGTCGGGTTCAAAAAATCATTGCTGAGACCTATGTCAGGGAGACTACTGCCTAGGTTTTCTTCTAGGAGTTTTATGGTTTCAGGTCTTATGTTCAAGTCTCTAATCCATTTTGAGTTAACTTTTATATGTGATGTAACATAGTGGCCCACTTTCATTCTTTTGCATGTGGCTGCCCAGTTTTCCCAAAACTATTTATTAATGACCCTGTCCTTTAAACATTGTATATTCTTGACTCCTTTGTCATAAATTAATTGACCATATATGCATGGGTTTATTTCTGCACTATTTTGTTCTATTGATCTACGGGTCTGTTTTTAATGCCAATACCATACTATTTTAATACAGCTGTGTAATACGGTTTGAAATCAGAGAGCATGATGCCTCCAGCTTTGTTCTCTTTCTCAAGAATGCTTTGGTTATTTGAGGTTTTTTGTGGTTCCACACAAATTTTAGAATTCTTTGTTCTGTTTCAGTGTAAAATGCCATCAGAATTTTCAAGGTATTTCAATGAATCTGTGTATTGCTTTGAGTAGTATGGACACTTCAACAGTATTAATCCTTCCAACCCATGAGCATGGAATATTCTTCCATTTATTTAAGTTCTTTCATTAGTGTTTCCTATATATCAACACACAGGTCTTTAACGTGCTTGGTAAATTTATTTTTAGGTACTTTACTCTTTTTGATGCAGTTGTAAATGGAACTGTTTTCTTAATTTCTTTTTCTGATAATTTGCTATTAGTGTATAGAAATGCAACCAATTTTTGTGTGACTTCATATTCTCCAACTTTACTGATTTATTAATTCTAATAGTTTTTTTTATAGTCTTCAGGACTTCATATATATAATACTATGTCATCTTCAGATAGTGAGTTTTACTTCTTCCTTTCCAAATTAGATGCCTTTTATTTCCTATTCTTGTCTAATTGCTCTGGCTAAGACGTCCAATACTAGGTTAAATAAAAGTGGTAAAAGTGGGCATTTCTGGTCTTGTTCCTGATATCAGAGAAAAAGCTTTCAGTTTTTCACTGCTGCATATGGTTAACTGTTGGCTTGTCATATATGGCCTTTACTATGTTGAGGTACATTCCTTCTATGTCCACTCTGTTTTTATCATAAATAGATGTTTAATTTTCTTTTAAAATTATATATTAAACTATTATTAAAATTCATTTGTCTTCCCCAAATATTTACTAACTGACTTTGGAAACAGTAGATAATGAAAGAAACTCAGCCAGAAAGGGAGAATTAATTATGAGGATGGGCTTGACTTTTTCAGGGAGTTAACAGCAGAGTGCAGCAGAGTGCAGGCTGCAAATTTTTGCAGAAGACAATGGACAGACTGTAATTCAGATACCACTCTGTCTTGACTTGAAAAAGAATCCTAGATGATTATGCTTTATTAAAAATGTAGCTAATTAGGAGCCACTTCCTCATAAATGTTAATGTTAACAATTTTACATATATAGTTATTATTTCATTAAATGAAATACTTGAGACTAATTGCTTTTCTGGATCATTTTTAAATGCTTACTACACATGTCAGGTTCTGTGCAGTGCATGCCTACATTATTTTGGGAGGTAAATTTTATTATTCCCATGTTTTGAAGGCAAATCAAACTGAGCAGTGAACTATCATACCCATTACTAAGCAATTAAGCCAAGATGTATACTCAGGTTTAACTTCAACATCTATTCCCCAATACAATCCTACCTCATGGTTTTGCTTACATATTACTTATGTACTCATTTAAAAATTGAGTGATATATGTAGTAACCAAAAGGATACAGAGTACCTCACATTGGTAATAAAGTTAGATGGAATAAAATGCTGCTTCTGGCATTTATTTTTGAAAATTGGTCAAACATGTCCACAAATATTGTTGCCAAAGTGTACTTTGTGAAGTGCAAAAGAGTAGTAGTTCAAGCATGGGATGTGGAGCTGAGGATTCAATTCTGAATCTATCACTTATCTGCTCTGCGCCCTTGGACATTTTTTCACTTGTTTTTGGTTGTCTAAAATAGGATTCATTTGTAATAACTGTACTGATACATCTAACACCTGTGAACATTAAATGAGTTTAATACATGTGAAGCATTAGACACATAAGCACTCAAAAAATGCTGGCTCATGTTGTCCAAGTCCAAAGGCTTATTTCGCACTTCCATTCTTTCTTTTTTCAAATAGACTTTTTTTTTTTTTTAAGAGGAGTTTAAGATGCACAGCAAAACTAAAAGCTACACACTTCCAATATACCACCTGGTCTACACATGTGTAAGCTCCTCTATTATTAACATCACCCACCAGAGTAGTACATTTATTACAAATGAAGAACCAACAATGACACATCATTATCACCCAAAGATCATAGTTCACATTAGGGTTCACTATTGGTGTCGTAAATTTTGGGGACTTTAATAAATATAGAAGCATTTTTATCTACCATTTTAATATCAATATCCTCTGCTCCATCTATTCCTCTCTCCAGCCCTAAATCTTGGCCATTACTGATCTTTACTATTTCCAGTCTTCCCCTTTCCAGAATGTCATATAGTTTGAATCATACAGTATGTGACTTTTTCAGATTGACTTATTTTACTTGGTTATGTGCATTAAAGCTTCCTTCATATCCTGTAATGGCTTGAGAGTTCATTTCTTCCTAGCATTAGATAATATTCTATTGTGTGGATGTACCACAATTTATCCCCATCACCTACTAAAGCACATCATGGCGTCTTCCAAGTTTTTGGCAATTATGAATAAAATCACTAAAATATCTGTGTGCAGGTTTTTATGTGGACACAACTTTTCAACTCATTGGGTAAATATCAAGGAGCAATTGTTGGATCTTATAGTAAGAATGTTTAGGTCTATAAGAAACCGCCAAACTGTTTCTCAAAGTGACTGTAACCTTTTGCATTCCCACTAGCAATTAATGAGAGTTCCTGTTCCACATCTTCCCAAGAATCTGGTGCTGTCTGTGGTTTTTATTTTAGTCACTCTAGTAGGTATATAATAGTATCTCATTATTGTTTTATGCTCCTTTTGTGAAACCCAACGTTTATGACTGAGAAATTCTTTTACCCCAAAGAATAGCATGGTTATGTGGACTAGGGCTGAAAACTATATACATCTGGGTTAAAATCTAAATATTTATGGTTTTGTTTTGTTTAGATTTTATTTATTTATTTGACAGAGATCACAGGTAGGCAGAGAAGCAGGCAGAGAGAGAGGAGGAAGCAGGCTCCCCACTGAGCAGAGAGCCCGATGCGGGGCTCGATCCCAGTACCCTGGGATCATGACCTGAGCCGAAGGCAGAGGCTTTAACCCACTGAGCCACCCAGGCGCCCCAATATTTATGTTTCTAAGCCTTTTCATTGTGTAGTTTTTTACCACCACCACCCCCATGTTTCTTTGTGAATTACTGTCCCTTCCACAAAGTCTTTCAACAATATTTTGTAGTCAAAGGAAACTACAACTGCGTAGAAAAATCAAAATAGGCTAAGATAATGGGGGGGGGGGCGGGATTACTAAGTATTATTAACCTCATTAGCTACTTAGGACCAATTTGGGAGTACCTTTTCACATTCTCCACAGCCTTACTTGACCTTTACGACCGAGGCTGACTACATTACCCTTGTGACAACATAGTTTGAGTGTACACATAGTTGTTGGAAGCAAGAACATTAGTTAAGTCTAACTTTTAAACTTCTTGTCAACTCAGTACAGAAAGACTACAAGAATCTAGTTTCCTAAACAAGTAAAATGAGGTTGGAATCATATATAGTGGTAACAGGTTCGGACCATTCCACCATAAGATTTCCAAGGCCTTGACTCTTTAAAAACACAATCTCTGCCTGGGTCTCACGGAGCTTCTAAAACACGGTCCAGAGGATGGACCCGAGTATTGGTCCTTCTTAAAAGTTTCCCACGCAACTGAAGAGCAGCCGGCTTAGAAAAAAGTGGTTTAAGACGGCCTGTGCCCTAGAAGAGAATCTTCTTATGCTCACAGAGGATACTTTTGACTAGAACCGCACCACACGCCCAAAGCGCCTATGGCAATGCACACTGTGAGGAGCCAGACAAAATTCCCGGCTTTCTTGTGCATCTAGACAAGGCTCTTATTCCGTTCCACGCCCGGCCGTATCCCCGGAGCACCGCGAATTTGTGAAACTGCCAGCTGGGCCCAACTGCCCCACCCCGAGCCAGAAAGACCACAGTTACGCCCAAGAAAGATGGACCTCCTTCACAGCATCAGCGGCGGAACTGTAGGCACCGCGATTTCCTATTAGGAAGAGAGAAGAAGGGCAGACCACAAAGAACCACCACACCGACCGGTACCAAAGCTCCAAAAACCCGGGACTTAAGAGCGCTCCGACTTGGCCGGAAGTGACGCGAGTAGCCACCACGCAAGGCAGTCCCAAGGGAGAGGAGAGCGGGAGGGGGAGCGTGCAGGGGCTGGGGGCGGGGCGCGGCCGTAGCTCCGTTTCCGGTGGCTCGTCGCGCTCGCTCACTCCAGCTGCAGCCACTCTTGCCCGTGGCTGCTTCCTCCATCCTGGTATTTTTTGGAGCCTCCATCCTGGTTCTTCCAAAGTGCCCGGACCCAAAACAGGAAGTAAGTGCGATGGAACCTTCAGGTCCCAACCGCCGCCAGGGCCGCTCCGCCCAGTGGAGCCTGTCCGGCCCCCTTGCTGCCAGTGTGTTCCCGCCGGCCGGCGCAGGCTGTGGGCACTCGGGCTCCGCGGGCGGGGTCGGAGCTGGGCCTTCATGACGCTGAAGCTGCAGTCCCCGCACGCTCAGGCCAGGGCCTCCCTCTCAGGGCCCGGCCCGCGTTGGTGGCTCGGGCTAGAGAGTCGGGTAGTGAGCGGCCGCCGAGGCGCAGCAGCGATCCGGCGGGGGCGGAAAATGGCGGCGGCTTCGGTGGAGCTAAATGGCGCCGGGACCCCTGGGGGTGGGGTGGGCCGGCAGCTTCGGTAGAGAATTGGGCACGAGAATGCGGAGAGTAAGGAAGCCTTAGTTGCTTTCTCGTGGTGTTCCTTTTTGGGGGGTTTTTGTTACCTTTTTGGTTTTATGTGGTCTAGTGAAGGAGAGGTGGGCTTGAGCGAGTTGGGCGGGTCTCGTCCACCGCCCTCCCTTTTTTTTTCTTTTACCTTGTTTGCGTCTTAGACTCTTCCATCTTCTGGGATTCGTTCTAGCTCTGCTGTTCAAGGCCCATGCAGAGGCAGTCGAGGTTGCTGGCCGCACTATCTCGGTCAGCCTCTCTTAAAACGAGGGTCTAGGACTGACTGCGGAGGGGAGAGTGTCCTCGTCGAGCAGAGAACCGTAAAAGGCGTCTGCAGAGTAGTAGTTGTCCTATTTTGCTGAGTTCTGAGGAAGTTTTTAAATTTTTTCGTCATCTTGTCCTTTACAATAGACTTTGTTTTGACCCAGTCTCTGGCGTAGATTTGGGAGTAGAGGTGGCCAAGTGCCGTGCCATGCAGTTGAATGATACAGCATCTGTTTTTATAATAAAAATACTCGGCGAAGATGAGGAGAGGGTGAAAATTATATGGAATGTAAGTCAGTAGTCCCTCTCTTTTTCCATGTTTGAATCTGGAAATTCAGATTCAGTGTGTGGTTGCTTTTATCGTAACTTGATTCATCGTCGTGTTCCTCTTGACAGTAGGCGAGGCTGCTTGTTGGGACATCCGACAAAATTCAGAGTCTGTAGGGTGACTTTCGAATATGCCGTGTTTTAAGAACAGAATAATACCATTTCGAAATTTTTTTTTAATCTTTTCCTAATTTTATCTTTATTTTTAATTCGTGCAAGGCGATTAACCATTTATAGCTTTTAAGCTCCAGCCCAAGTAAGAAACTATTCTTCCATTGTGTTGAAAGTTTTACAAACGGGATATCTTTTTTTCTTTTTTAGTTAAAGGTTTTCATATTTTTTAGTGGTGGTCCTTTATTTGATCCGGCTTTAAAGTTGTTTCTAATAATCTTTTTAGTATTACTGTTTTTGTTTGTTTGTTTGTTTGTTTAGTAATTTGAATAATTACCACCACTTTAACATTTAAAGATTCTTTGGCGATAAATACCAAAAACTTAGCGTTTTACTCTGGTGGTGTAGTGATAAAAGCGCATTTATTAGGTTAAGATTCAGAAATGTAGTTAAGATTTAGGAAAAAACAAATATGCAGTTCCTTACCAAAAAATAGGCTGTCTGAGAAAAATTTGGTGTGAGAATAGTTGCTGTTTTTTCATTCACCAGGGACAAAACAGCTTGAATTTGTATGGAAAAAAATTACAGTTATGAAAAATACATTTCATGTTTATCTCATTATTTTTACTTCCATATACTTTTGTGCGACCAAGAAGCTAATTTTTATCTTTTTAAAATTTTTTTATTTTTTTACTAGTTGATAGGCTTACCCCAAAATACGCTTTTGGGGACTGATCGAGAACCTGCCTTTTCTGCGTGACTATCTATTTGATTGTAGTTGAGATAGATGGTGGAGCCAAATGCTATTGCCCTGTCTTCATCAGTAAGTATCGGGCATTGCATACTTGCTTAGAACTTTAAGTTCATACTTTGAGCAGTTAGACAAATAAATATATATCGTATAAGTATTTTCCTCAGAACGTAAAGATTTTAGAAATATTTTGAGGGGAAGCAATCACAAGACTGTTTTGGAGTTAGGATTTGATCTTCGAAAGCAGAGTATGGCTGGGATGTGGTTACTAATAGAGAGTTCTATCAAGAAGGCAGATGTCCTTGAATCTTTTTTAAATTCCCTTTTTTAAGGTTTTTGTTTGTTTAAGACAGCAGGTTTATCTGATTTCACCCTGAGGCAATGGGAGAGAGAAGTGTATTTGTAAGGTTAGATATTGCTGGTTAGAATTGAAATAAAAACAGCAGAAGCTTATTTTTCTTTTTTTTTTTTTTATTCACTTCATTTATCTCTCCAGCATCTACAGACCCTCGTTTTTATTAATGTTATAATAAAATTGTATGTTCTGACAATAACTCCACGTTATTATAAACAGTTGCTTTTGTCATGCTCCATTAAGTACATTGGCTTAGTTAACACCTGTGAGGATGAACACACTAATGTGAAACACTAGCATCCCTAGGGGTTTACAACCTGGCATATTGATGTTAAAAACTGAGGAGGGCTGGGAAGTGTTTTTTGAAACACTGAGCTTCTAGATCATTTTGAACACAACATTTGTAATTGTTGCAGGGACAGCAAAACTTTAGAACACTAATGAAGTTTAGGAAGAGTTGTACATTTTATGTCTTAGATGCTACTTATGGGATGTTTATCTTCTTAAAATGGAGTTCTGTTTTTAACAGTCAGTCTTCTCTTACTGCCCTAACGTGTAATACTTTTTTTCCATATAAAAGGTTTGCCTAGCAATTGGTGTACCTCTAAATGCTGTGCTATTTCAGTTCCAAAGCCTTTTTTATCCTCAAATGATAGGAAATGACCTGAGAAAGTTAATAACTTTATTGCTTTGTTAATGATAGATTTATTAAATGTATGTGGTATTTGTTTGCTTTCATATCATTTCCCCCCCCTTCTTTTCCTTTTGTGAAGAGAATTCTTGTAAGAGAAGTCACAAATAGGTTTGCTTTGATTCCATAAAGATAAATAAAAGAAGGAACCTGTTTATCATGTCTGCTGCTTCAAGTTTGTGGAAATACACCCCATTCCATGACTGAATTCCAGAAAGAAGTTGTCAGGAAAAAGCACACTGGAGATAGTTTTTAATTTTTTTTAAGCTGTCAATTTGGTTATGTACACTCTTGTCAGGCCATTTTTCCAAGCACTGGGTTGTCTACAGTAATCTTTATTTACCATCACATACTATGTAGCAAAAGAAATGCTCATTATGTTTATTTACTGCTTATGTGTATGTTACTATCTGTCAAGAAAGTGTGCTTTAAAAATAAACATCAGTGTAAATCAGAGGACTATGGAGATAATTTGATATATTTCCATTTAAAGAGTTTCTGATGGTTCCTTGCATAAAGTGCTCAGTTTTGAATGGATAAAATTTTTAAATGTAGCCAAATACACATGGTTATAAGCTCGTAAATCATGCAGTGCATGAAAAATAGTCTTTCTTTTTAATCAACAATATGATTTTATTGTCAAACCAGGTATGAAATGCTGCACTTTGAAATGAACCGTACTACCAAGTAATTCTCTTTGATAATAACATTGTTTTTCAGTAGTTGGTTAATTGGGGGTGCCTGGGTAGCTCAGTCAGTTGTCTGCCTTCTGCTCAGGTCATGATCCCAGGTCCTGGGGATTGGGCCCTGCTTAGGGCTTCCTGCTCAGTGGGGAGTCTGCTTTTCCCTCTCGGCCTGCCTCTCCCCCAGCCTGCGAGGTCACTCACTCTCTCTCTCAAATAAAATTTAAGAAGAAAATAGTTGGTAGTTGAAATCAACAGCTTAAGCAACTAAAGCCTTTTATAATAAACTGCACAAATAATTTTGACACGGTGTATAGTCATATTTTGTCACCTCAAAACTAAGCTGTTAGGATCATTAGTTACCTTAGTCTAGTATGCTTTATGTTCTTTATAGCTTTGCTTCTCAAACTCTTCACAAAGTGTATAGAAGAGCAAATCCCTACGGGCCTGGAACCACCATCCAAAGCATTCAACCTCAGTATGAAGTGTCCTGTTCCTGTCTTAAATAAAACCAGTGTTCTGCATCTTTCTCTTCTGCCAGCGATCTGTGTACCCATGTTCAGGATACAGGCATTTGATCTTGATTCTTTTCACTAAGATTTTCTAATTAGCAAAGAGTTTTATTTCAAAATATCTTAAAACATATCCTTTAATTATTTATTACATATTCTGGAGGAAATCCATTTTATAAGCATTTCCTAAGGCATTAATTACATGCAATGATAGATATGGTTGTGGTCAGTATGGGGTCTTCATAATAGCACAACCTCAAACAAAAGTTCATTTATAGGATAATGGTTAGATAAATTTAGATAGCATGCACCCATTAAAAATGCTATGGAAAAATAAGTAGAACTATTGGAAAATACTCCCAATAAAGTAAGTGCAGGAAAAAGTTCAAAAGAATGGACAGTATGTTTGGAAGATCATCACAAAATGTTACAGTGGAATATATGAATAACTTTCCTTATATTGGTTTAAGAAAAGACATTCGAAAATTAAATGTGGCCTTAAGCCAGAAACCTTGCATCTGTGTTTTTCAGTCAACTCATTCAATAAAATTCTAGTGTTACAAGTTCTGTAGCTTGCTTGATTACCCTGTATAAAAGTATCTTATAATGTTTAGTCTTATCATATCTTTCAGTGTAGAATCCCGACTCCAAGTTTGTAGGGTCAGCAACTTTTAGCTCCTGTGCTTTTCATGATCTCCACTAAAATATGCCCTCCCACACTTAGACAGTCAGAAACGGATACAAATTTATCTACAAAACTAATTCCCAAACTAGGGAAAAATGCATTTTTCTTGGTCGTGGTTTTTGGAAAATCTTGACACTTTACTTAGCAAATTAGGACCATTAAAGGCATACCTTAGAGATACTGCAAGTTCATTTTCAGACACTGCAGTAAAGCAAAGGTTGCAATAAAACAAGCCAAATGAATTTTTTGGTTCTCAGGGCATGTACAAGTTAGGTTTATACTTACTGTAGTTCATTTAAAAGCATGCAAGAGCATGTCAGAGCCAATGTGCAAACTTAAGAAAAAACTGTTACAAAATGTTATCATCTGAGTTTTCAGCTAGTCTTAATCACCACAAATCACCACAACCGATATACAGGTGTTGGGTGCTTAGGGGAGATGGCCCCCTGGGGAGTTGAAAATCCCTGTATAACTTTTGACTCCCCAAAAAACTAATAGCCTACTATTAACCAAAAGCCTTACCACTAACAGTCAATTAACACGTATTTTGTATGTTTTATGTATCATATACTATATTCCTACAATAGAAAAATGGAAGAAAACACATCTACAGTACTGTATTGTAAAAAGTCCACATGTAAGTGGACACATGCAGTTCAAACCTGTGTTGTTCAAGCGTGAGCTGTAATAATGAAAAAATTGTAAATAGTGTGAGAGTTATCAAAATGTGACACAGATGCAAAATGAGCAAATGTTATTGGTAGTACCAATAGACTTGTTTAACAGAGGTTTACCATAAACCTTCATTGTATTAAACTTAATGTATAATAAAATGAGTTAGGCCTCTGTGTAGTTTTAGTGGATGGAAATACCAGTCCTAAAATAATCCATTGAAAGTGAACTTTACATCAATACTGGAGTGAAGCAGGATGAAGGATTCGTTTCTTTAATTAAATTCTGTATTAAGTACCAGATCCAGAGTTGTTCTTTCGTTCTACGTTAAATAGGGTTCTCGTTCATTGGAGCTCTCAATGAACACAAATACATTTTTCATTATAAATGTTTTATACTGCATTTCACATGTTCTCTTGATTTTATTACTATACTGTTGCTATTTAAGAGACCCACCAAATGATGGATGGAAACTTGCTAAAAAGCCATTTCACCAGTTAAGATGGCTGTTAAAATTTTTTTCCTCTTCTCGTTTCTAGTTAGTATAAAAATAGTACACACGATATAACCCTTTACAGAGAATGAAGGGAAGATATCTTTCTGATACGTTTCCCCTATAAACCAAATAAGGAACAGGTCCAGAAGTTAAACATAGTTTCATATATAATGAATTAGAATGGAAGGCACTAAAATACTCAGCTTTGTACCTTACTATCACAAGTTTATTCATCAACATTTCTCAAATACTCTCATAGTCCTATCAGAATACAGTATAGATGTGCTTTTCTAAATAACAGCTTTCTAGACATTACTGTACCTAGTACTCTCACTTGCCCT
Organism: Lontra canadensis; assembly: GCF_010015895.1. NCBI lineage: Eukaryota > Metazoa > Chordata > Mammalia > Carnivora > Mustelidae > Lontra > Lontra canadensis. The sequence continues at coordinate 67,973,871 of NW_022630996.1, read as the reverse complement.
GAAAGCTAAACCTCATAAAAGACCTGTTTGTCTTGTCTCCTACCTTGAATTCTCTACATATTCCAGTAGGGCTGCTGTCCCCATTATACCTCAGATACTTTTGTTAAGGCCACCAACATTCTCCGTATTGACAGATGCAGATAGTCACGTCTCCATGATCTTCTCTCTTGCCATGGTTGACTACTTAATGCTCCTTGAAAAACACTCTGTGTGTCTTAACACCTTAGTTTTCCTTCTCCATCACTAGCTGGTCCTTTTCATTCTCCTTTGCTTGCTTATATATAGCTTGATTTCCACCTGTTAAAGGGTGCTCTGGAACTAGAATCTAAGCTGTTTTACCTAAGCTCTCTGGATGATACTATGTTTTAAAAATTATTTGCGGGGGGTGCCTGGGTGGTGCAGTGGGTTAAGTCCTTTCAGCTCAGGGTTGTACTTGAGCCCTGCCTTAGGCTCTGCACTCAGGTCAGAATCTCCTTGATACTTGGTTTCCCTTTCCCTTTGCCTTTCCCCCACCAAAATAAATGAATAAATCCTTAAAAAATGTATTTGCATGACACTAACTCATTTGTCTGATATGTCTAATCCTTGTTGAATTGCAGCTTCCAACAGTCAATGTGATATCTTCATTTGAATACCTTATAATGTTAATTATTCCTACTAATAGTAATAAAAATACATAATACACATCTGAGTGCCCCCAAACTCAATCAGCTGTTCAAGCCTAAAGCCTAGGAGTGGGCTTGAGATAGTTCCCCTTTCCTTAATTTCCATCATCTCTTCATTGAGCGGATCCTGTCAACACAGCCTCCAGAATATATCCTTTGTTTAGTCTCCTTCCTTTGCCTGCTGTCAGCAGTCCAACAAGAGTCCTCTCTTAGACAACAGCTTGTCTTCATAACTTGCTTATCCACTCTCCATTCTGCAGTCTAAGTGATCTTTTAAAAATGTAAATTATATTCCCCAACTGAAAACCGCCCAAGGATTTGGAAGGCTGTGGGAGATCTACCCCTGTCTTTATCTCCAACCTTAAATTCAGCTACTCTTCATTATGGAAAGCCTCTGCCATACTGGCTGCTGGGTTTTGGGGGTTTTGTGTTTTTGTTTCTGTTTTTGTTTGCCCTGCAACAGGCCATAGCAGGCTCCACTTTAGGGACTTTGCTATTACTAATCAGCTTTCAATCACATTCTTGTAGTGGTGTCTCCTCATCTTGCTGAAGCCCTGGAAAGTAGCCATTAAGGTACTGTTCAGTGTTGATAGTATGATACTATTTCTGTAAAGAGTATGTGTAGCAGGAAGGGCTATGTTGACTTACATATGCATAAAATAACTGAAAGGAAGCTTGAGAAATTGATAAGAATTTACTTATAGAAGAGTTTACTTACTTAAAGAGTTCACTATAAACTTACAGAAATTTACTTATAGAGTTTACTTATAGGGGACCGGGTGACTAGGGAATTGGAGCAGGAAGCAGACTTCCCTGTATAACCACCTTTATCTTTTGAATTTTGAAGTATGTAAATGTGTTACCTATTAAAGATAAATTTCAAGTAAAACCAGATTAGTTTCTTACATATTAATAAATAACACTGACCTCCTAGTTCTAACTACAGTGGAGAGTGGGAGAGGCCTCAGGAAAGTGAGTCAAGACCATAGCTAGAGACAGTTAATAAAAAAGAAGTGGCCACTGTATCCCCAGTGCCTGGAGAGTGCCTAATACATTGTAGGTAAGGGATAAATATTTGTTGATGGAACAGATATGCTTGTTAATTTGCAAATCACCTTAGAACCATTTACTAAGCTCAAACCTCAGTTGCCAAATTTTTAAAAATGAACCTAGATTTCTGATTTAAAGCTAGTACACTGCCTAGGATTACCTATAATCAAAGGTTGTCAAGAATTAAATACTTTATTTCAACTAGCCATTTCGGACTCCTTTTTTCTGGTATTATTTTACCATATCTCTATATTATCTTAAATCTACCTTTATTTTTTCTTAGATTTAGACTAATTTGGGTCCTGATGAAATTGATCAAAACACTAGACCATTGACTACTTTGCACCTATCAAATGAACTCTTGTGCTGTTTTTTTTTGCTTCGTGCTTTCTCTTAAAAAAAAAAAAAAAAAAAAAAGGTTGCCAAGAATAGAGTTTCTACCTTAGTGGCTTGGATATAAATTCAATCAACTTTTCTGGAAAGGGAGACTCAAAGGAAAACGGGCAAAAGTCTCATCTTTGTTTGCCAGTCTGGAGTTGTTATTAAGGGCAGTGGTCTGGTGTACATGTCCTCTCAGGTATCCAGGAATTGGTCAAACAGCAACTAGTGCTCAGGTGTCCTCCTTAAGTCACTTAATGGCCCTGGAGCCTGGGGTCTTGTCCCCAGTGTTTGGAGTATGTTCCTGAGGACCTCGTCTGGTCACTCCTTAGTTAGATGTTACCAGTTGTGCTGGAAGACTTCAAAGAAATCATTAACTCCTTGACCTTTACGAGGAGTACATACATTAAGGCCTGTATAAGGTGGGGGTACAGGCCCTAGCAAAATTAGAAGCACGAAAAAGAACAAAAGAAAAACAACCACTTTTTCTTTTCATGAGGTCCCTTACAGTTTCCCTGTCTCAGTGTTTCTTAAGAGTTCCAAGTTCTGGGATGCCTGGGTGGCTCAGTCAGTTAAGCGGCAGCCTTTGGCTCAGGTCATGTTTCCAGGGTCCTGGGATCCTGCCTTCATCTGGCTCCCTGCCCAGTGGGGAGTCTCCTTCTCCCTCTGCCTCTCACCCTGCTCTTGTGCTCTCGTTCATGCACCCTCTCTCTCTTTCTCCCAAATAAATAAAATCTTTTTTTAAAAAAGCTCTAAATTTTTACTACATAAAAGTCAGATTCTTTTATGTAGTAATTTCCACTAATTAATATTGTGTAAGGAAATAGAGTATATAAATGTTTGAGTATGTTTTAAGGAAATGAAAACAGGAACAGCGCACATGTCCAGTGATAGGGCAATTATTAAATAATGTCATGTTTTTTATGAGGTTTAAGTTTACGTGATTCCGAAAACTTCAGTTAGATACCTAGTTTGGTTTCATCATATTTTTTAATATGAATAAACTCTAAAAAGCAGGATATAAATTGCTTACACACTATAGTGTATACACATTTATAAACACACACACACACCAAAGAGAGTGAACTCTGCTTTTGATAAGTTTATGGATGACTTTTTTTTTTTCACATTGAATTTCTCCATCTTCTGCAGTAAAGTATTACTAACCAACCTTTTAAGAAAATTTAATGGATTCAGAAATAAGAACAACATTGGATTCAAGAGCTTGCTTGTAATTGACCTTTTCTGGCTCAGTTGTTTAGGGTTTCTTTTTTTCCACAGATCCATAGACAGGATTGTTTACAGATACACAGTTTTTAATGCTTTAAGATGAAATACAGTATTATGTATAAAGAGGTGTTAGTAAGTTATATAAAGAAAAAAATATACTTCCTGGTAGTATTTGTGGTACTCTACACCTGGGGCTAGGTTACACATACTCTGTCTATAGTTCACAGAGCCAATAGCATAGTTGAACCTCTTTTTTTTCTGAGAATATTTGCCTGTTGAGGGACAGCTTGGGTTGAGAAACTGCCTATAAACTAAATAAGTACAGGATCTCATCATTTCTGCCTTTCATTGGGGAATACTTTCAGAGGCTGATTTGATTTCTAAAATGAAATCTATTTAGAAAAGAATTCTGGTTTTTGTCATTTCTAGTTGAGACATCACAGAGGTTTGAGGCTAGAGTGTCATGAGTGTATTGACAGAACACATTTGTGTGTTCTTATTTAAACCTTATTGTGTAACGCTTTTACTTTTTCAGAGTGTTGCAGAGGTAAGAATATGGGAGAGAAGCAGTCTGGATAACATGAAGGTGATGCTGGTGTCTAAGGGAAAGCGACTTGATTCTGTGGGAAGGGCTATACCTGATTCATCTATTTTCTAGGTAAGCCTGCCTTTGTTGCAAGGACTTCACCTGTGTTTTGCAAATTCTGGTGTTAACTAGATCATGAGTTCTACTTATCTTTAATTTTGGAAATGTCATCTTTATTATTGTTAAATGATTGATGTCCATTAAAACAGTAATTTGTAGAGTAAGATCTGAGTGAATCATTGGATCTTCACCATGTGCATGTCAATAGATTTTAAGTTTTTCTGCCAAGGGAAAATACACTTGAATAAATGGCAAAAATGTGAACAGACTAAGATGTTGTATATAGGAGCCAAATACTGAGTGATTAGTATACATTAAAGCTTATGGCCTCTGTTAGTTGGTAAAAAGTAGGTGGACAAGACCAAAATTGAGTGTTGAGGGAAGAACTTCGTTGAGCATTATAAGATGAACCCCAAAGACTTCAAACAGGCCCTTGATTTTAATTCAGTCCATTTCCTCCTGTCAGCCATGAAGTATTTGTATTGTGAGACTGATCATTCAGTTTGTGTGAACAAGAGGAAAATAATGTATGTGTAAAATAGCAGTCAAGGCACTTTAAACAAAATCAGTTCTCTATTCCAAAAAATGACTTACCTCCATATCCATTAAAAAAAAGCAATTTGGGGGGCGCCTGGGTGGCTCAGTGGGTTAAAGCCTCTGCTTTCGGCTCAGGTCATGATCCTGGGATCAAGCCCTGCATCGGGCTCTCTGCTCAGCAGGGAGCCTGCTTCCTCCTCTCTCTCTCTTTCTCTCTCTCTCTCTCTCTCTGCCTACTTGTGGTCTCTGTCAAATAAATAAAATCTTTAAAAAAAAAAAAGGTAATTTGGTCAGTGATGGATGTATGTGCTTATTTAATATCATGGAAAAAAACATGGTGGGGATAATTCCACAGTGTTCTTAGTTTTCAGACAATAATAAAGCTTAAATACTTCTAAGAAGTGTTTCAGAAAAATAATTATTAGATTTATTGTAGATTTTCTAAGATACAAGGTTTAATGAATCTTCTGAAAGAATCAGAAGTTAAACACCTATTTGAATATATCACAAAATTGCCAGTAAATAGTGGTGAGAGTTTTGCTAATGAGACATAATATTTTATGGATAAGACAACTTGGAATAGTCATTTTCACTGGACGTGGTGAAACCAAGTCCATTTAAAAAATAAGTGCTGTAGGTTTTTAATTAGAGAAGTCAGATTCTTAGAGATTATTACATCTCACTCTAAATAGTGGGTATAACCTTTTGAAAAACAGTTTTTGAAGTCTGAACTGTCATTGCAGTTTCACATAAAGAACACTGTAGTGGATATAAATTGGGGGGTGTTTTGGTGGGGAAGAAGGGGAAGTTGGAGGCTACTCTGTTTGTATTTGTAAATAATGTTTTAAATCTGAAATCTGTTCTACAGATTTGAGTATGAGCACAGTTGAAGAGGATTCTGACACAGTAACAGTAGAAACTGTGAACTCTGTGACTTTGACTCAGGACACAGACGGGAACCTCATTCTTCATTGCCCTCAGAATGGTAGGAGAACTTGCTGATGTAGAATTGTGGATTTTTTTGAATTTCTGGATTTTATGTCACCTTTGATCCCTGTTACCCAGATAGACAGCTTAGGCCAGGATGGTAGAAAAGGGGGTTTTCTCTTTGGATCATGAATTAACCTTAATTTATATTTTATTTTTTTTTAATATATTTGTATTTTTAGAATTTACTGTAAATTTGAACTTTCAGTCTTGTAGCTACTTTATGAATGAGTACAATCTTATGAGCCTACAAAGATGATTGATTAACCGTAATATACTTCCTCTTTGATATCGTTTGGTGCCCGCAGTGTATGTAGTATATTAGAAAATATAGTAGTCCTGTCAGGTTTTTCAGAGGATTCTACATGACTATTTGAATAAGATTTAATATGATTATCTGTAAAAAGTTAAGATTCCATAACCTTGAGGCTTGTAATTTTGTTGTCACTTCTCTACTGTTTCTTATTTGTACTTATTTTTTTTTATTTTTTATTTTTTTTAAAGATTTCATTTATTTATTTGACAGACAGAGATCACAAGTAGGCAGAGAAGCAGGCAGAGAGAGAGAGGAGGAAGCAGGCTCCCCGCTGAGCAGAGATCCCGATGCGGGGCTAGATCCCAGAACCCTGGGATCATGACCTGAGCTGAAGGCAGAGGCCTTAACCCACTGAGCCACCCAGGCGCCCCCTTATTTTTTATTTTGCTTTAAGTTTATCTTTGCTCAACCTAGGTTTTATCTTCTTTTCTCATTCAATACTTAATTTCTGATTATTTTATTCAATAGATTTTAGTTACCACCTACCTATTAAAATGATTCAAACTTCTTTTTTCTGAATTCTTTGTTTCTCACATACACCTTAAATTTCACATGTTCCAAACTGAATTCTTTTACAAAATCCCCAGTCCTAGTTCTCTCAGTCAGTTTCATTACTTCGTATCCCAGATCATAAATGTGGGTAGGAATAAACCCTTCTCTCATCTCCTACGTTCATTCCATCATGAAGACTTGTTGATAGTATTTTGTTTCTTGAATCCATCTCTTCCCTTGTCTCAAGTCGCCCTTTCTTAGTTCAGAGTCTCATTTGTCACCTGGGAGGCCCTAGTAGCCTTTTAATGCATCTCCCCACTCAAATTCATCTTCCAGACTGCTGATGACCTTGCTCATAATACTCAGTAGTGCAGTTTTGTTTGTTTAAGTGTCCCATGGTTTTCAGAGTACAGTGATGGACTCCCATCATCTCCACTTTCCTTCCAACCTCACTTCCTGCCTCATTTCATAGATCTGTGTCTCAGCAATTCACAGCTGGCTTTTTTCCTTACAGACCTTAAGCTTTTCCTACCTCGCTGTCACTGCAAACAATTATTCCTAGTGCCAGTAATAATCATTTACCCCGGCATCTGTTCATTCAAGTTCTTTCCAGTTTAAGACACCTTCTCCAGGAAACCTTCCTTCACCTGTAGTCTAAATTAGCTGCCTCTCCCCTCATTCCACCTGCATAACTCTTAGAACACTATTTTGAAATAGTCGTTTTAGTCCTCTCCTCCACTACCCTGTGAGTTTCTGGACAGGAAGAGTATCTGGCATTGTTCTGTTCCCAGCACCCAGCACATGTAGGCGTTCAGTAAATATTTGTGAGTGGCTTAAAGAACCAGCCCTTGTCTTTACGTGGGAAATACTTGGAAAAACGGGTCGTTAGCGCAGAAGCTTGATGTTTAAAAAGTGGCACCCCGGTTCTCATAGTTCTTGCCATAAGAGTAGGAGCTGAGGTTCTGCACTGGGGACAGAGAAGGCAGTGTCATTTGGAGTCCTACCTGCATAATTGGGTTAACTGAGCAGATTGATAAGGTGGTTTTACAGTTACTGATGGAGATTTTGGGTTTTCCTCATTGGTTTGAAGATTTTGAGATTTTTGTTTTATTTTGTTTCATTAGAAGCTGATGAAATAGACTCAGAAGATAGTACTGAACCTCCACATAAAAGGCTTTGTCTGTCTTCTGAGGATGATCAGAGTATTGACGATTCTACTCCTTGCATATCAGTTGTTGCACTTCCACGTAAGTCACCATGTGTTAAGAACAGAGTTCCCTTTTGAAATCAACTTTTAGCTTGGGAGAGCTCTAATTGGCATTTCAGGGTAGACTTAGACCCATTATTTTTCTCTTTGTTTAGTCAAAACAACTCTTAACTAACACGTAATGAGTGGGCATGGCTCTAAATGCTTTTACATATACTGCCTATTTTAATCTTCTCAGCCTTTTTGTTTTTAATTGTTGTCATCCTCCCCACCCCAAACTATGTAGACGTTTTCTCCTGATCGTGCTCTCTGCCATGAAATTGTAATACCACGGATACACTGCTTTTTTTTTTTAAGTATGTGTGTATGTATTATTGTTTTATTAATAAAGAGAATGCTTTTTTCACCCACACCTCGCCCAGAAGCACGTATGCCCGTGCCCTCATTGAGAAGACATGCCATAGAGTAGGTATTATGACCCCTGTTTTATAATGAGGAAAGTAAGGCACAGAGAGGTATGAGAACTTGTCTAAGGTCATACCCAGCCATTCTGGTTCTTGAGAAATTTAACTTTGCTCTCAGTATCAAGCAAAATCATACCTTCATCCTGTTGGAAAAAACGAAGATTAGGTTTTCATCATGGCAAACCTTGCCTTCACAAAGTCTATGTGTACTTTTTATGTACAGTTTATTCTTACTCAGTTAAATAGAAGCCATTTGCTATATTAGTTTACTGTGAGATTTTGTTCCAAGATATTGTTAATGTTAGCATTACTAATATTTACTAATATTGCTTCCAGTGACATATACAAACATAATGTATTTGTGATTAAATGATCTTTCCTTCTAGTGATGATTCATATGATTTTTAAACTCCTGATTTGACCATCATTAGGTTATGATCCAGTCTTAAAACTTGACCGGCCTGTCTGTACAGATACAATCCTATATGGACATTTCCTAAGCTGGAATTTTTTAAAACTCAGATATAATTAATCTGTAACATTTTATTAGTCTCAGGTGCACAGCATAATAATTTGGTATATGTTGTGCAATGAACATAATAATTCTAGTTAAAATCTGTCACCACACATAGCTACAGGGTTTTTTCCTGTGATGAGAACTTTCAAGATCTGCTCTCTTAGCAGTTTCCAAATATACCATAGAGTATTATTAATTTTAGTCACCATGTTGTACATTACATCCCCAGAACATAAAATAAAACAAAAATATTTATTTTACTAAGCCAGAATTTTTGAGGGATTATTTTCACATAAATTATGACTGGTTAATTCATTTGGTTAAAGTTGAGTACTTTGGTCATGATTGTATGTTCAAACTACAGTTGATATTTTCTTCTATTTTACGGTGTTAGACTGAATCCTTCACACACTCACTTACTTAACTGGGTGGGATAATTTAGCTGTGCTGACCTGAAAGCTCCTGACTGCTTCATGTGGGGTCTTAGCATCATCATGTTTGGAGGACATTCTGGAACCTAATATTCATAGTAAGACTAAATTTATGAAACATGGGCTTTAAGTATTGTTCTCTAAATTGGTAAAAAACATGTTGATAACATCAACTGGGGAAAACTTCTCCATTAAAAAAAAAGTCACATAAAAACATGAAGTCCTATGTCTGTCACCATCATGTGGGACTGACTGAATGGGCAAGTCATTGTTTGTTGGAGTTCAGGGAAGTAAATATCATTAGCTCTTAAAGATTTAACTTCAAATTTTATTTTAATAGTTAAGTTTTCATTATAGGCTTTATAAAGCTGATAAAAGTTTATCTGTCTGGTCCTTAAAAATCCTCTTCTCATGTTAATCATTCTATATCACTTACTACTACTTACTGCAATTATCTACCACCCCATGTACTCCATTCCCTATTCATAGAACTCTGGTGATTATTTAGATGATTGTTGCAATATCTTAGCCTCTTCTGTCTTTTGTTCTCCACACTACCTTGTTTATTTCTCCCATTACCTCCTTTGCTGTTACCTACTAACTGAAGTCCATTTGTGATCCACTTCCAGCACTGCTTCCTATCTTTCCAGGTTTCTTCCTCTAATACTCTTGAATGCTTACAGTCCTTTCTTTGCCCACTAGGACCCACTGATCTTAGCACTTTCGCATTGTTCTTTTTCACTTGTACCTTTTGTTTCCTCCATACCCAGCATGTTACATGGTTAATCTTGCATTTACCTGCAGATCCTTTTTTCTCTCACTTCATTGCCCTTTAGTGAAACCACAACCCTGGTTAAATCTGTGGCTATTTATGTCTGTACTGGTATAGCCAATTGGAAAACAGCACAAACAAACTAAGTGATCTTACTTTAAATTCATGATTATTAACTTGAAGTGGGCTCATACTGTTGCCTGTCAGTCACACCACACTTACCAAATGATTTTTCTTCTCCTCCTTAGAAATGACTATTTCATTCATTCCTGAAACCTCCAGTGTTTTCTCCACCTTCCTTAATCTCAGCAGATAACCTTGTTTCTATTTACTGAGAATATTGAAGTAGTCCAGATAACTTTCTGCAGATTTCCACTACTACAAAATACATACCCACATGTAGCTATGTCTATACATTCTGTCTGTCTTCTAGCTAAAGCCAGCCCTTCGCTTAACTAGATCTCATCCCTTTGACCTACTCAGGGACATTGTTGCTGCATTTCTTCTCCCTCCTCTAAATCATCAGTTTTTCATTCTCTACTGGATCATTCCCATCAGCACTGCAAACCTACTATAATTTCTAATTTAAAAAGTCCCTGGGATGCCTCAGTCAGTTTAAGTGTCTGCGTTGGCTCAGGTCATGATCTCAGGGTCCTGGGATTAAATCCTGCATGGAGCTCCTTGCTCAGTGGGGCGCCTGCTTCTCCCTCTGGCTGCCACTCCCCCTGCTAGTGTATGTACTCTATCTCTCTGACAAATAAATAAAATCCTTAAAAAATAAAACAAAAAATCTCATTAGCCCACTTTGGACTCCCATCTAACATATTTCCTTTCCTTTAGAGCAGAATACTTTGAAAGAATTGATATACTTACCTCCATTTCTTCCTCCATTCTTCCTAAACCCATTCCAGTCAGGGTTTCACCTCTTAATCATTTCATCAAAACTGTTCTTCCCAGGTTTCCAGAGACTAGCTTGCTGCTAAGTCCAGTGGTGATTTTTTTGTTTGTTTCTGTCTTTTTTACTTGAGCTATCCATAGTTTTTGATAATATTTATCACTCCGTCTTTTCTGGAACATTTTGTCCTTTGGTTTTCAGGGAACACATTCCTGTAGTTTTTTCTACCTCACTCTCTGTGCCTTCTGAGTCTCTCACGCTGACCTGTTCACATCCCCGGGCTGTAAATTGGAGCAGTCCAGGACCCAGCCCTTCTGCTGCTTCTGTTTTGTTTCCTCTCACTTTCTAGAATGTATAGTTTCAAATCCTGTCTTAGGTGATGAGGCCCAGATTTATTCCAGTCCAGAATTTTATCTTAATTCTAGATGTTCAGCCTCAAACTAGTATGTTTAAAACCAAGCTCCTGAAACTTCTTAAATTCTAACATTTGCTTCTTCCGCAGTCTTCCCTAGTTCATTAATGTCAAGTACATTCTTCCACTAGGTCAGATTTTTAAAACTTTCATAACATCCTGGACTTTACGGTTTCTTTCGTGTTTAGTTTATCCACAAATCCTGTTGGTTCCCAAATCAAAATATATCCACGATTTGAACTACTCATCACGCTCACTTGAGTTCTGCCCTGGTCCAGTCACCAACTTCTCTTACCTGGATTATTGAATTAGCTTCTTAAGTGATTTCACTGTAGCCCTTCCTGCCTGCCGTCAGACTGTTGTCTCCTTAGGAGCCAGAGTGATCCCATTAAAATAAAAATCAGATTGTCACTCTGTGTCTTCTAGTAGTTTCCTCTCTGAGGGTTAAAGCCGGAGTCTTTACATTGGACTTCAAGCCCCTACACAGTATCTTAATGTTCTTGTTCAGTCTTCTCTGGTCACACTGTCCTCCTTATCATTCCTTTGAACAGTCCAGGTGTGCCCCTATCTCAGAGTCTTTGCTCTTGGCTTTCCTTCCGCATGAAGTGTTCTTCTTCAAGATACCTGTATAACTAGTTCCCTTTGTCATTTGGGTTCAAATCTTTGTTCCTTTTCCTGGCCTGTTACCTAAAATTTCAGTCCCCTTCCCCAATACATTCCCTTTTCTGCTTTATTTTTGCTCATTATTCATCAACATTTGACAAAATAGGTTCATTTTGTGTCTTTCCCCTACTAGAATATAAGCACCATGAAGGTAGGACTTTGTTTCATTTGCTTACTGATGTCTTCCCGTTACCCAAAACAATACCTAGTATGTATATCAGGTACACAATAAATTTTTATTAAGCATATATGGCAAAGAATATATTAGGAAATTAGATGGTCACATATTTTGTCCCATGGATTTCTTTCTTACTTTCTTTCTTTCTTTTTTTTAATTAGAATCTGCTACTACTCTGGAGTTGAATTGTTCTTTTTTCTTGAAGTTTCAGAAAATGATCAGAGCTTTGAGGTGACCATGACTGCAACCACAGAGGTGGCAGATGATGAGATTACTGAGGGAACTGTGACCCAGATCCAGGTATAGTGAGTCTTTTTACTGACCGCAAGAGGATTATCCTTAACACATACCTTAGGTGGTAAAATGATGAGAACATAATTTGTCTGACAAAGGACAGAATTGAGGTAAGACTTATTATTTTCATTCAGGTTTCCAGTTCCCACTTATACGACTCTCAGAATAGTAGGCAAAGATAGAGTTTGAAAATTCATTCCCTGTAGAGTGGTTCACATCTGTTGAGACAGATGGTGCACGTGAATTCTTTAGCTACATAGGATGATCTCACTTGAGCTATTAAATAACCTTATATCTTATCTTACCAGTTATAGAAGATACTGGTGTAAAGCTTTTTAAGTGTTAGCCAGCAGTATCTCTGGTGACTGATTTAGAAGGGCTACATATGTGTTGCGTTCTAGTATGAATGGAAGCTATTCATTTCACATGGATTTTAATTTTAACAGTTGTAGTCCCTTTTCATCCTTCTAGGACTAAGATACATTTTACCCTGAGTTAAGTGGTTGGATAACAAGCAGGGCCTACTGCTTTCCTTTCATGTGAACTTCTTTGTATCTTATATATGACTTATTTCTAGGAAGTGTAATCAGAATTCTTTGCTCTCTTAGATAGCCTGGAGCTTAAATCTATTTTACTTTAAAGTTAATGTCTGGCTGATTGTGCCTTTCTTTTTAGTATCTTGTCCTTTTGCTTCATTTCTTTATTTAATAACATATTTTTGAAGTAGATAATAGAGACATTAGGTCATTATTTTTCCAATGACCCTTCAGTTAAGTGTAAGAGTTACGAGTTGATACATAACATCAAGGAGTGAGGAAATCTCCAGTGGGTGCACTGTGAACCTTCTTCACAGGGAGCTTCACAGTGGGTCTAGAATAACAAGATTTCTAGAGGAGTGAGTCTTTCATGTATATCAAACAGTTTTGAGCCTGCCTAGAGATCCTCATAATCTGCTCTTGGATTTGAGTGGGTGATTTGGACAATAATTTTTTCTAAGTCCTCTGAAGCTCTAGAGCATGTTCTTCAAAACTGGGCTTGTCAAATTCATTTCCAATTCAAAGACTGTATAATCTCACTTTGTTTCATTTTCAGCACAGTAAAAATAGCTGTGTATATATACATGTGTGATTTGGTTTACAACCTGCTTGTTAAAAGATTGGGCAATGGCAGTGTGAGTTAGACAAATTATAGGGCTGTTTTGTTTGGCTTATTTCTTAAAAGTTAATGAGCTATAATTTGATATTAGCCTCTTGGTTTGTTATTACCATTTTAGTGTATGAAAAACATTTAATAATTTCTAATACTTGTTTCATAAAAATACCATTAGGTTGTGAGTGAAAGCATAGTTCAGAGTTCAGAACAAGCCTGCTTTTTGCGGTGTCCTGTGCCAAAGCAGGTGTAACTGTTTCACATACTGCTGTAGTTAATGTACTGTCCATTTCAGCATTGGAGCTAGCAGGAAAGATAATTAGAAACTCAAAAATTTTCCAATATTTACAGTGCTTTGCGGCTACAAGAGGTATTTCGTGGGGGAATTATTTAGATTTCCAAGTCTGTGTATGTTACAGACATAAAACCCTACAACTACACCAACTCAGAAAGGCTGCATGTCAAAAACGCAGCATACTAAACATATCTGAGTAATTTTTTAAAAATGAGTATATAAAGTAGTGAAAAATGGGGGTAAAATACTGTAAAACTTAATAATATGTGTATACCAAATATAGTTAGACATTCTTTGAGGAACCTAAGTCGTCTACAATACTCCATTAACTTGCTATCGGTGGTAAAATTTAATAATTATTGGCTGTTTACATGTTTACTATTTACGTGTTTAGTCTTTGTAAATAGTAATTGTATTTCTTCATCAGGGTAATTTGTGACAAAAAGCATTAGGTTTTGCCCAAAGAGAGCAGTTGATCAGCATGACAGGGATAGTCGTAGGTTCAAAGAGTGGGCTGTATATTTAGACTCACTGGGAAATGGTGATTTTATTCTTTTAACCAGCTGATTAATATATAAGAGAAGATCATCTCAAGAGAGTATTTTCTACATTACATTTCCTAATAGTGGGTATTGTTTATGTGAAGGTCTTCTCACAGCAATCTGTCACCCTTGACGAATAACCTCTGTGTCAAATCTTAGACAGTTGGGATCTTCAGAATACAAGAGACCTTAGACATTATCTGTCTAGTCTGTCTCCGTTCTCACCTTTATAAAGGTAGCCTCTTGATCTTTAAAACAAAAAAAATCTAAAATGTATGACACATAAACATAGGGTGACAAAACTTTTCATACTTACTCCAGTGACTCTAGCTTTTTGTCCATAGATTTAAGAACAGTGCTTTTTTAAATACAACACATTCATTATTTCCAGATTAAAAAAAACAACAGAGATAACGGTAGAGATGTGTCTTTCCTCCTCGTTGTGCTTTGGCTGTTCACTGACAGCTACTGTCTTCCCAAGCAGGATGATTTCAGTGCCTCTTGAAATTAGAAATTCAGTTTCTGCCTCCTCAAGAAGTAGTCCAATGTCTGTTAGGATTTAACTCTGGTCAGTGACATAGCTTAGTTGACCCACTCTGGAGACTGAACTGAGTTGAGTGGTCACTGGGCATGTGACTATCTCCTGGCCTGCATATGATAGGTGGGCTTGTCCGTCGAATGGCAGCCCTGTTGCCACATCTTCCTTACTCATACGATAGCTGTCTTTAGCCCAAGGCCAGCTCTCTTAAGCGGTTTTGTTCCTGCAGAATTTGCTAGATCACATATGTCTGTAATTGAAAATGTACCTGGTGTGATAATTGCATAAATATATTAAAAGCCACTGAATTGTATACTTTAAAGGGTGAACTTTATGGTGTGTGAATTATTATCTCAATAAAGCTATTAGTTTTTAACTACACATTTCTCAGTAAAGACTGCTTTAGCTGCAATAAGGAGAAGAAGTGATAACATACAGTTGTTCTTTGAGAAGAAGGTTCATTGATGAGGTTAGGAATCAGTTCTAGAGGCTGGCTAAAACAAACTTGTCAATAAAGAGACCATGATTTTGCTATGTCTTCTGATTTGGCCTATTAATCCTTTAAATTTAGCAAGAGATTAACATTACAGATGACTGTATTCTGGCAGCAAACTACCTAAGGGACCTGAACAATCATAACAGTCAAATGAAACCTTTCTATTTTATTATATGTATGAGCTTATTTTACATATATAAATAAACAGATGGCTTTAGATATCCTGTATTTCTTTAAGTACTTACCGGAACCCTAGCTACTATTCTATAAAATTCATGCCACTAGTACGGAGTTAACTTACTTAAATGAAGGTCATATATTGTTAATGCTGGCAGGTTTGTTTTCATACTATCATAATAAAAACAGAAAAAAATTTTGTTTTTCCATAGATTAGAGTTTTTATAATGTTTAGTATTGCAGATAAAGATGAAACAAGTTGTATTAAATAAAGCTATACTTTTTTTTTCCCCCTTTACTGCTTCAAGATTCTACAGAATGAACAACTAGATGATATATCTCCCTTGGGTAATGAGGAAGTTTCAGCAGTTAGCCAAGCATGGTTTACAACTAAAGAAGATAAGGATTCTCTGACTAACAAAGGTAAGAAGTAATATGAATTTCAGTGTCCATTGGAAAAAAAAGAGGAGGTAAGAAGAACTTGTAGTCATCAGGATTTTGAGGACTTCATAATTGTGATTGAGTAGTTACAGTAATTGAGTTTTTGTGATTGATTAACTTTGGCTCTGAATGAGACCATGAAACCAACATTTGTTTTTCAATGATCATAATTTCTCTGAGATGCAGTAAATCATAAACAGATGCACAGGGGTGGCATTTAAAAGAAAGTAGTTACTTCACATGGGAGTGGGAAGTCAAGTCTTTTCAAAACTCTTGGTCTGATAAGCGGCTTAGAAGTTTAAAGTAAGTGTTTATAGTGCTCCAGAGTTCATAAGGATTGGTGGGGAGCTGCTTTCACAAGAAAGTGGGGATTATAGCTTACACCACTCTGAAGTTAAGGAAAGGAATTGCATTCATCCACTGCATAGTAAATACTCATTATAAATATATTATTCGCTTCATATCCAACATAGTATGTTTACCTTGTCCTAGAATCATTTGTGCATGCTCTTTTGCCCATAAAATTTATTTTTTTCATTGGTGAATTTTTCAGACAGTTTTGAGCATGATTTGGCTTTTGTAATTTTCATGTCTTTTTAGCATGCCTGTATTGCTCCAAGAATAAGACATATAACTGAGAGGAAGTAATAAATTCTTACTCTTTTACTTATTATTTTTATTTAGTAGAATCAAATGTTGGGTTTTTGTTTTTTGGGTTTTTTTTTTTTGAGATTTATTTATTTATTTTAGAGAGAGAGAAGGAGAGTGTAAGAGAAGGGGGGGCAGAGGGAGAGGGAGACTGAATCTCAGAATCTCAAGGAGACTCCACACTGAGCGCAGACCCTGATGCAGGGCTCCATCTCACGACCTTGAGATTATGACCTGAGCCAAAAACAAGAGTTGGACAACTTAACTGCCTGAGCCACCCAGGTGCCCTAGGAGCGAATATATTCTTTCTTACAAACCAGAGGTTATGGGGCGCATAGCTGACTCAGTTAGTAGAGCATGTAACCCTTGATCTCAGGGTCAGGAGTTCAAGCCCCGCATTGGCCTTGGAGTCTACTCAAAAGAGATTACAAAAGCAGCTATTTGGGGATCTTTCAGATTTCAGATGAATAAAAAAGTAGCTATATTTTGTTCCCATAGATAATTTATTTAATCACAAAGCAAATTGGCAGTATTTTATTCCTCTTGAGGGATAACATTTTCTATAACATTATTTCTTTTCCCTTAAAGGACATAAATGGAAACAGGGGATGTGGTCTAAGGAAGAAATTGATATTTTGATGAACAATATTGAACGCTATCTAAAGGTATTTTATGGCATTTGTTTGTTTCACAAATTCTTTCATTGCCAATTTGCAAAAATCATCAAAGCATCATTGTATGTACTTTATAAGGAGCTTTCCAGTAGTTTTTCTAATGGATGATTGGTTAATATGTCATAGCTTCATAATTTTAAGGTGTATAATCATAGCATATTTTTGAACAAATTTCAAATTTTTAGTTTAACATAACTTTACTGTGTTAGTCAACATCTGAAATTTAGGCAAAATCCTAATAGCTTCTCAGAATCTTAAAGCCCTGTCTTTTCAAGCAGCCTGTAAATTAGTTTATGCTTGTACTGTCTAAAGCCTAAGATTCATGTCTTCTTTGAGTGTATTTACAACATGAGTCTTCCCCTTTTTAAAAAAAATGAATAATTTAGGGGTGCCTGGGTGGCTCAGTGGGTTAAAGCCTCTGCCTTCAGCTCAGGTCATGGTCCCAGGGTCCTGGGATCGAGCCCCGCATCGAGCTCTCTGCTCAGCAGGGAGCCTGCTTCCTCCTCTCTCTGCCTGCCTCCGCCTACTTGTGATCTCTGTCTGACAAATAAATAAATAAAATCTTTAAAAAAAAAAAAGAATAATTTAGTTCATTTTTCTGTTGAGGCTTATATGTGGTTAGCTAAGTCATCCTTTTCATTAAATGTCTCTTGAACATAGCATTTTTGAGGTACTGGAGATATGAATTGCTATAATACACAGTGTTGGCTTTTTAAAAGCCAGCAATTCATTTCGGAGTGTTAAAAGCAGGTGAAGAGTAAGGCTTTGTACCATGTGAGTGATACATGTTGTGAATTCTGCATGAGATTGGAGAAGGAAGAGTATATTCTTAGGGTTAGGACAGTTATGGAAAATATTTGGAAGAGCAAGGATTTAAGTGGAGTCTTTTTTTTTTTTTTTTTAAGATTTTATTTATTTATTTTGACAGAAATCACAAGTAGGCAGAGAGGCAGGTGGGGGAGTGGGGGTGGGAAGCAGGCGCTGAGCAGAGAGCCCAATGGGGGGCCCAATCTCAGGACCCCAAGACCACAACCTGAGCCGAAGGCAAAGGCTTTAACCCGCTGAGCCACCCAGGCACCCCTATTTTTATTTATTTTTTTATTTTATTTTTTAATTTTTTTTTTAAAGATTTATTTATTTATTTATTTGACAGAGAGAGAGATCACAAGTAGTCAGAGAGGCAGGCAGAGAGAGAGAGAGGAGGAAGCAGGCTCCCTGCTGAGCACAGAGCTGGATGCGGAGCTCGATCCCAGGACCCTGGGATCATGACCTGAGGTGAAGGCAGAGGCTTAACCCACTGAGCCACCCAGGCGCCCCTTTAATTTTTTTTTTTTTTGAGTGGAGTCTTAAAGGAAGAGAACTTGGGCTAGAATGGGGCTGGAGGGAGCATGAGCAAATGCTGAGCACCAAGGAGTCAAATGAAACTCAGAGCACATTAAATTAGCCCCTTTAACTTGAACCGAGTAATTATCTGGAAACTTGGCTTTGAAGTCCAGTCCAAAGAAATAGAACTGTCTTATAGGAAATGAGAAAAGCTAGTAACTTAGTTGAGTGAGGGATTGGTGGAGTAGGTCTGTGCTCTTTTCAAGGGAATTTTTCTAGTAATTTGCTGACCGTTCCCTTATTGGAGTTAGTGCATGTTTGAAATACAGACCATCAGCATTGTTTGGGAATGGGACGTGTACAGCATTTATTTAACCATTCTCCTATTTTGTTTGATACTTGGGTGGTTGATAAAATTTTTCACTACTATAAATATATTGGTGCCTAGACTGTCCATATTCCTAAACCTGATTTTAATCTGCACTGTTCCCGAGCTAAGCTCTGTAAACTCTAAGGAGTAAATAAAAAAACTTCAGTTCTTTGTTAATGAATAAAGATTCTTCCCACCAAACTAATATTTTTAAGAGAAACACAAATGCAGTGACCACTGAAAGTATATGTCCACCAGCCACATAAACTTTAGTTAAAACTTGAAAAATTCTGCAGGTTTATATAAGGCAGTAACAAATGATAAGAACCCTGAACTTTGGGAATTAAGCTGGTTTCTTGTCTAGGGGATTGGAGTTGATGGTTTTCAAGGACCCCTTCAATTCTGATTAAAGGGCAGGAATGTGACTGATGCGAGATCTTTGAGATCTAAATCTTTTAGACTGATTTGAGATCGCTTGACTGGATGAGATAATTAAGGACTTTATAAACTAGAGTGGTGGAAGAATTGGCAGATAAGCAGATGGTCGGTAAGGACACCTGGTGACTAGATGTCGGAGAAGAGGGAAAAGGAAGATTTGGAATAACTTCAGGGTGTTTTATTTTGGATGCCTGGGAGAAGGATGAATGGATTGGCAGAGATAGGAAACGTCCAAAAGGGCATACTGATCTTGGGAAAAGATACCTGGTTTGATAGTTGATCATGGTTTTTATTATGTGCTGCTGTTTAAGAACACTGTGGAGCCATTTTTATTAAATTTTTTTTTAAGATTTTACTTGTTTATTTGACAGAGAGACACAGCAAGAGAGGGAACACAAGCAGGGGGAGTGGGAGAGGGAGAAGCAGGCTTCCCGTGGAGCAGTGAGCCCAATGTGGGGCTCTATCCCAGGACCCTGGGATCGTGACCTGAGCTGAAGGCAGCCGCCTAACAACTGAGCCACCCAGGTGCCCCATGTGAAGCCATTTTTAAACCAATTAATTAGACATCAGATAAATGAAAGTATGATACAAGTGGAAAAAAGAGCAGAAGCATCTTCATCTCAGTATATGGTCATCCTGCAACACAGTGCCTTTCATATATTTAGATTGTAAATGTTAGATTTATTATTTGCAGAACTGGAATAAGAGGATTTTAAATTCTAAAATTTAGAAACTTGGGGCATCTAGCTGGCTCATTCAGTAGAGTGTGACTCTTGATCTTGCGGTCATGAGTTTAAACCCCACGTTGGGTGTAGAGCTGACTAATAGGGGGCACCTGGGTGGCTCAGTGGGTTAAAGCCTCTGCCTTTGGCTCAGGTAATGATCCTAGTGTCCTGGGATCGAGCCCTGCATCCGGCTCTCTGCTCTGCGGGGAGCCTGCTTCCTCTCTCTCTGCCTGCCTCTCTGCCTACTTGTGTTCTCTGTCACTCTGTCAAAATAAATAAATAAAAATCTTAAAAAGAAAAAAAAGATTAATAGAAAAAATGTAGAAACTTTTTCCTGTGAAGTTCTATACATTCCAAGGAATGTATAAAATGCACATCAGCGTAATTTTACCTCTTTTTGAAATTTATGTAAATGGTTTCATTCTCTGGGTGTTCTATAATTGGCTTCTGTTGTTTATTGTGATTTTGTGATCCATACCCTGTTGATTTTTTTTTTTAGCTGTATTTCATAATGCCAGTATAGATACTGTAAGTTACCATGTGCAGTTAACAGTCATTTGGGGTCTTTATAGGTTTTTTGCTATTAATTTAAACAAATTTGTTGGGTGTGAATGCTGCTTTATTATGGATTTTAATCTGTATTCCTCTGATAACATACTTTTATATGCTTACTGGCCACTTTCTAGGTTTCCTCTTTGAAATTCCTGTTTGTTTTTTTATCAGTTTTTTGCAGGGTTATCTTTTTCATTCTCTAGACATTCTTAATGTATGCTGGCTCTTTGTTTATTTGATATCTTGTCTCAATTCAGTAGCCTATCTTTTCCTTTTCTGCGGGAGTCATTTGATGAAAATCTTAATTTCAACATCAAAATCATTTTTTACTTTTATATTTTGCATGGTTATTTGGAAATCCTTTTCTGCTTCAAGGGCATAAGGATATTGCCCTATATATTATCACATAAAAGTTCTATAGTTTTGTCTTTCATGTTGATTTTTTTTTCCCTATAGCTCTGAGATAGGGTTTCACTGTTGGGGTTTTTTGGTTGGTTTGTTTTGATTTTTTTGTTTGTTTGTTTAATATGGAAGGCAGTTGTCCCAGCATCGCTATAGAATGTCCGTCTTCTCCCAGTCTACAGTGTCCGTTTTGTTCCAAATCAAGCTTCCACAAATCTGTTTGTAGGTTTCTAATTTGTTCCCAGGTTCTGTTTGTTGATACTTGGCACTAGTATAGATGACACTACTTAGAGAAATCATAGCACCTAATGGGGCAAGTCTCTTTATGAATGTCTTGCCCCTTTTTGACCCTTTGCTTAGAATCGAGTTGCAGAGAATGGAAAACTGTTGGAATTTTTATTGGACTGCATTGAATCTGTGCATTAGTTTGAGGGTAATTAACATCTTTACAGTATTCCATTTTCCTATAGAGAACACTGTATACCGTCTGTTGTAGTGGCTTCCTGTTTAATGCCTTTTGGTACTTTGTTTTCCTCCATAAAGGACTTGTATAACTTGCCTAAGATTTAGTCCTGTTGCTTTTAATTTTGATGATACTGTAAATGAGAACTTTTAAACTTTTTTTGATCTTTGTATAGAAATGCAAATAACTTTGTATACTGATTTTGTAATGAGAATTTGCTACTCATTTAAGTTTCTTCATATATAACACCTGTAAATGATTTTTCTTTTTCAACCTATGCTTTTTATATATTTTCTTTTATTAGGTTATCAGCAAATCCAAATTCACTAGGAGTGCAATTATGAATGTTCTATGTTATAAATGTTCTTTCCACATCTATAGCTATTTACACTTTTTCCATAAATTTAATAATTAATGCTATAATAATAATTTTTTTAATTAACACAAAATTCCTGGAATAAGTATACCATCTGTATCCATCTGTATTGATTACTGACCTTCTTACACATTGCTGGTGCTCAATATTTTAGGGACTGGGGGATCTGTATTAGAGAATGAACTTACCTGAAAATTCTTTTCTGAAACTGTCCTTGTGTGGTTTTGCTGTTGAGGTTATAGTAGCCTAATAAAATGAATGAGGAAGTGTTCCCCCTGTTTTTTTATACCATAGAATAGTTTAAAATCAGAATGATGTTTCTCTTGATTGTTTGGTAGGATTTACCTATGAATTCATGTGGGCCTGGTATTTCCATTGTGAAAAATTATTAATAACTATTAAATTTTCTTGGTGGTCTGTGCTTATTAGATTTTCTATCTCTTCCTGAGTCTGTTTTGGTAAGTTGACTTTTTCTAGGAGTTTATTCATTTTATGTAAGTTTTCAAATTTATGGCCATAGAATTTTCATAATGTTCAACTGTCTAATCTCTGTAGCATCTCTACTTAGGCCCCATTTTTTCATTTCCAGTGTTTTGTCTTTTAGTTTTGCCATAGTTTATCTTTTCGTATTTTATTAGTCTTGATGAGTCTTTTCAAAGTACCATTTTTTTAGCATTGCTTATAGTTTCTGTTATTTATTTGATTCCTAATTCTGTTAATTTTATTCTTGTGATTTTCTTCTACTTTCTTTAGATATTAATTTTTTTATAATTTTAAAAGGTGTTGACACAACATGACTTTATGAATTTAATAGTTTATTTTTGGAGCATTTAAGTATCACTTTATTATCTCTTGAAACATTTTAAAGTTTATATTTGACTTATTAATGAATTAGCAATACATTATTTTTCTAAATGCCATTGATGATCTTGAAAATAAAAAAACAACTTTTAAAAAGCATAGTATATCCATATGCATTTTATCAGAAATCCCTAAATCAAAGAAATGTAACCCATTTAGGCACGCGGAATAAAAGATGCTACAGAAATCATCTTTGAGATGTCAAAAGACGAAAGAAAAGATTTCTACAGGACTATAGCATGGGGTCTGAACCGGCCTTTGTTTGCAGTTTATAGAAGAGTGCTTCGCATGTATGATGACAGAAACCATGTGGGAAAGTATGAAAACTTGTAATGCTGCATGTTTTCATGTAATTAGGGGAAATATTTAAAGAGCTATCTTTTTTTAAAAATATGAGCAGAATTTTAATTGGAAACAGCTATGAATTACTGTTTGCTGTGTTAATATTTTTTTTCTCCAGGTCCATGTTGTAACTATGGAAATCTCATTATAATAAGGCCTCTTAGAACTTAGAATCTCAATCACCTTATATGTCAGATTTTAGACTTAGCTATCTTCATCAAAGTCTGCTATATAATAAAGTAACATTATAATAAAAAATATTATAGTGGGTAAAGATTTAGGAGGTGTGGGGGAAAAACCCTCTAAATTCATTGGTAACATCATTCCTATTTTTTTATAGTATAGCATTTCCTAGGTTAGTGACCCTTTTTTTATCTTTTTAAATAAAACCAGAATGGAAAATAACTAAATTTCTAAATACAATGCCTGGATTTCTGTTATAGGTAACATTTATGGGAAGGCATCATTTTTTTTTTTTCAGTGCAAGGATTCTTTGGTGTTTTTTAATTTCCCTTTGGGAATTTTAGGTAGTCATACTATGGCTTATTAGGTACTGCTTTTAAAAAGAACATTGCATTGGCTGTATTGAGTACATAACCTCTAAAGAAAAAGAGCCTTTACATTGGAGCAAGAGTCTGGAAGATGTCCATGCATGGGTAGGGGAAATAAAGAGAAGTTTTTTAAATTTTTTGGTGCCTTGTAACAGTTTACCATAGATTTGCATTTTGGCTCTGGTTTACAGTGTCATACATAAGTCTTTCAGAGTAACTACGATATTAGAGGGCCTGAAACCAGTTTTCAAATAAAGGAAGACTTAAAGTGGAATAGGTGCAAATATGTTTTAAGTGTTGTATTTTCCTAGAGAAAGATGTACATTGCTCACTTTTATTATAGCTAAAAGTATTTTTTTATAAAAAAGAAGATAGAAGCATCAGTTTCAATTTTTAGTAATTTACTTTGAAGTTGGTTACTTTTAAAATATTATCAGTGTGCTAAGTGACTTAACATTTGGGTCCCTAAGTAAAATTCTGATTTTTATTAAGTTGTTTTTTTTTTAACATTCTTTGTTTTAATCGATCTTTTTAAAAATTTCTTTAAATTTCTAGATATACACCTGAAGAAATTGAAAAGCTCAAGGAGTAAGTTAAAAAATTTTTTTTCTTTTTCTGAATTCTGATAGTTGGGTTTTAATTTTTTTAATACCTTTGTTTTTTCTAAACTTTTACTTTGAAACTGTCAAGAGATTTTTAGTAGACTGGTGTAATTTAATCGTGCTATTAAGCATGATTGACCATAAGAAGAACTTTTCAGGTCCATACGTGCACAGAGTAGCCATGCCCTTAAATTTCATCTTCTCCTTAGTGAGTTGCTGAATTAAATGTGTCCTCAGACCACTAATAAGGGTTACAGAAGAGATTAGATGGCCATTCTTGGTGGCCTGAAGACTGAATACCGGGATTAGAAACCAGGATCAAAACCGGGGTTGTGCTACATGCTTAGTTTAGAATGGTGACTTAGCAAATGTTGCACTTAATGTCTGGGCGGACTCTACTTTATGAAGGCTATTTTGCAGGAAAAATAATTTTGCTTTGTTGAGTAGGGCCCTAAAGTATGGGTTGATGGATTGTATGGACCATGGAAAAAAATTGAAGGTTGATCCTCTTTATGGTGATAGCAGCTTAGGAAACTTTTTCAGATGTCTGAGAAGAGCTTGTTAGGCGTGCTCAAAGGGAACAATCTGGGGATTGCCTGGGAGATTGTGTCAGTAACCTGAGGGGAAATTTGGTCTTTTTTGAACACATATCCAAGTTACTTATTTCTTCTCTGACCCAGGAAAAAGGCAATTGCTGCCTGTTTTTTTTTCACCCACAGACAACTGTGGACCCCAAAAAAAGGCCACACTTTCAAACTTTGGCTCTCAAAGTATTGCTGCCCACAACTTCCAAACCAGTCAAATGGGAAGAAGAAGAATGAAGAATAAATGATGAAATTAAAAGGGAGAAAACAGTTGAACCCAATGCTGATTGGCAGACTCTTGTTTTAGGCTCCGGATAAAGCATGGCAATGACTGGGCAACAATAGGGGCGGCGCTAGGAAGAAGCGCGTCTTCCGTCAAAGATCGGTGCCGACTGATGAAGGATACTTGCAACACAGGTACTGTGAGCGCCCGCTCTTGTCTCCATCAGAGCTTCCCGCCCCTTCTCATACTGCTTTCTCTACTCTTCCAGAAAGAAATTTGTCATTCGCTTGAGTTCACATTGTATTTTCTAGTCTTCCTTTTTCTTCGTGCTTTGTAGGCCCGAGTAAGCCTTCATTTTTCTGCCTTTGTGTGAGGTGACATTGTTCACAGGGACACATTGCCTCCGTTTCAGAGGTTTTAGGTGTAGCATGTTTCCATTTTGTAGCAATGCAAAACTGCTCCAGTTGGGAAAGTTTTTATTATTAAGGCTTACATAACAGGAAGTAGTTTTAATTTAAACCCATCTAACTGTTGAGCTTCTGTAAACAACACCTTATCAACTTCATGTTATAAAAAAAAAACTTCAGTTTGGTCAGTTCCCAGCTCAAGTTACCTTCAGTGCTATGGCTCTGTTTTGCTAATTTCAAGCAAGTAAGTATATTTTTCTATAGAAAAAAACTTGTCATTAGTGTTTCAGTCTCTGGTACAGACCACAAATGCCTATTTAACTCTTAGTGTATACAAGTGCACTGATGATACTGTTAAACCTAACCTCTGTGACCAGTAACAGTATTGAGGCTCTGGCACCAGCTCTCACATAACTTTCTGAGCCTGAATTTCCTCAAAAATGAAGAGGTTAGAATAGGTGATCTGTAGATCTCATATATGAGAAGGAAAGTAAGATAGTTCCATTTTAGCCCTAAAATTTTCTGAAGGAGCTACAATCTGTGCTCAGTCTTTCAGTAAGAAAAGTGGTTCTCAAGTTAAGCCTAACCTTCCTAGTTGTATGTTTTCCGTTTTCACCTCCCTACCCTGCCAAAGTGGAATCGGGGAATATTTCCTGCTTAACCATTGACTCCACCAGCCCTGTGACCCACAAGACATAGAGAAATAAATCCCTCCAACTCTGTCATTCTGTGGTTAATGACAGCTTAATGAATGAAGCAGGAATAGGAGCTCTACGTTTAGAATTTGGCCCAGAGTTTTTATGTAAGGCACTGTGAGTACCGTTTTGCTGCCATGCTAAAGTAGAAGCAGGACTTTGTCTTGAATATATGGTATCCAGAACTGTGCTTAGTGCATAATAGAAGTCCAATAAGTGTTTGTTGAATGAATGAATCCCTGATGCAAGCACACAGCTCTTTTGAAATTTTCTAGGCATTTTAGCTACTAGTAACAAAATGGAAACAGAAGTGGAAGGAGTTAAAAAAAAACAAAAACAAAAACAAAAAACTGTTTTTATGCTTAAGTTCCTTAAGAAAAGACCAAACGGATCATTTGGTGTCATTACTGGTTTATGGCTTTGGGAAAACCTGGAGTAAAATCATGTGTGAATACCAGTCTCAGACTTCTGTTCTGTCACAGTTTCTTAGAGTTGGGCTGGTAGGGAAAGGAGATGGGATAAACCTAGTTTCCATTTTACTGAAGTGGGTAGGAGCCCATAGGAGTTACTCCACTTGTCTCATCATTCTTTCCTCTGGTGAGGGATCTCTGTTAGCCACACCACTTCTGCAGAGCAGGGAATTCTAGACAAAACTAAGGAAAAATTTTGTGAGGTTTTGTGTCCAACTCGCTACCACAAAGCTCTTACCACTTAGGTTTAGTGCGGCTGACAGTGTATAATTCTTTCTAGGTATGTACTGGGTAGTTTTTCTTTCCTTAAGGAGTCAGTCAGTGTTTTCCATCAGGATTCTGTATTTTCTTTTGTATCAAGAACCTTCCTGGCCTAGTCAAACGCAGTCGTCTTAGTAGATACATGCAGTGTCCTTCCCCAGAGTCATTCAGAAATAACTTACTGGCGCTACTGCGTACTTCCCATCAGGGCTGCATCTGATTTGCAAAAAGGAAGGTAGCATAATAGTCTGATGATTTCCTTCTTTCAGGGAAGTGGACAGAAGAAGAGGAAAAGAGACTTGCAGAGGTGGTTCATGAATTGACAAGCACTGAGCCAGGTGACATAGTGACACAGGGCGTGTCATGGGCAGCTGTGGCAGAGCGAGTGGGTACCCGCTCAGAAAAGCAGTGTCGTTCTAAATGGCTCAACTACCTGAACTGGAAACAGAGTGGAGGAACTGAATGGACCAAGGAAGATGAAATCAATCTCATCCTCAGGTTTGTGTCCTAAGTCCTTTAAAGACAATAGCAGTAGGTGGCTTGATTGATGTTTCCTCTTTTGGTTTCCTTAGATGCCTAATGTCTGAAAAGCATCCTTTCCATAGAGAATGGGTCCACGGAGGATCCTTCAGACCCTGTGCATTTCATATTGAGCTCTTTTGTTTTGTGTTTGTTCCTTTTTAGTGGATTTAGTGCTCATGCAAAGTACCAGATTGAAGGCGTGGAGACTGAAGTCCTCTCTCTCCCCACAGAACAGGTATGGCACAGACAGTGGCATTGCAGCCTGCCACTGTCCACCAGTGTGCCTCAGTGCTAGCAGAGGGGCACCGTGTGCAGGGGAAGAGGGCAGTTCAGTCTCCATGCCCTTCAGTCTTGGGTGACTGTGCTAAGATTGCCAAGCAGGGGGCCCAGGCTACAGTTACTCCACACCTTCACACCGGACCCAGTCAGGCACTTCCATGTCATACGTATCCAAAAATAGCTTTAAGGTAATAATCCTGAGCTTATTTTTTTTTTTTTAAGTTAGTTGGTACAACCATTAAGACTCAGTGACTCGAGGCAGAAATACCAGCAAGGACATGTTTGAGACATCAAAGTAATAAAAGCTCCTCCCTCTTGAAAATCGACATCATCATGACAGTTGAAGCTGGAGAACAAATATCGATCACTCATACCCCAAATCTAGTGGAACTATTATATTAGTGGTTTTTGTTTTGGTTGCTGCTGGAGTATTGTTTTTGTTTTTATCATTTTATTTTGGGTTTTGTTTTTAATAAACTTGTTTCAACTAGTCATCTGCAAATAGCTCATTTTTAAATGTTTTTATTTGTTACAGATATGGAAAAGGTCAAATCTAGGAAATAACTTGCTATGGCACACTATAACACATTACAAAACACTTTTCCACTAACACTGCTCTTACCCTATTCTAACCTTTAGCTACTCCCTTGCCTTTACAGTGTTTCATTGGCTTCTGACCATTTACAGTCTGGCCCATTCCTTGTACCATTAACAAAAGGCTCTTGATAGTGCTAGGTCATAGCTCCTAGCTGTGGGGGCAGTTCAGGGTGCAGTCCTTTCCCATGCAATTAACAGTAGCATCTCCATGACATAAGCTGCTGTCCCCTTTATTGCCAGTGCCATCATGTGTAGTCAGGGGAGGGTTCTTCCAGAGAAATAAATTAACATCTAACAGATGTTTGTTTTGTAACCTGTAGGATAGCAGAGCTTGATGTAGCTGATGAAAATGACATCAACTGGGATCTGTTAGCGGAGGGATGGAGCAGTGTCCGTTCACCACAATGGCTTCGAAGTAAATGGTGGACCATCAAAAGGCAGATTGCAAATCATAAGGATGTTTCGTTCCCTGGTAATGTATTTTTTGCTTCTTAAGTCCTTCCCTTGTCTTACCATATTTACTCCTCAGGACTTAAGAGGTCAGACGTTCTTTGCCTCAGCTAAAGAGATATGAATCTTAGTAGATCTTCACTGAAACAGCTCTATTTCTTTGGCTAACTGTCTTTCCATCCCTTGAGAAGAGTTGATGTGATGTGTAATTCTCAAAGCACCTAAGATGAAAATAAACACATTTACATACATTCTTGTTCTCATACAACTGTGCAGAAAATGATTTTACATATTGTGTACAAAAATGTATTTCTGAAAACTTAGGTTTAAATCAACTTTTAAGTGTTGAATAACTTCACATAACTGGGTTTGTCATTGAGAGATTTTCTTTGGTGGTTTTATAGTATAAAGACTATAAATTCATAATTCATTAATGATGTAAATCTAGACATCCTAAGTTGGGTTTGCTTAAAAGTGAGGCACAAGCATGTTTGTCCCTTCATTGCCTGCTTTGCACTCAGGTATGAAACTAAGATGTACAGTCCATTTAATTAAGGCAGTCAAATTCATGCCCCTTGATAGAGTGCTCCAACTTCCATTTTTCCAAAGGAAAATACAATACTGAAGAACTTTGGCTCGATGAAAATAAGATTTTTAAAAAATTAAGTCCATAGTTATAAATTTATAAATCTAATATTAAAACCAGAAAAGTGAATGAATACTAATGTGACATAAACCCACCCATATTGCAGTTACCACCTGAGAGGACTGATAGGAGGGGGCAAGTCTAGATTTGACTTTCCTGCACAAGAATTCAAGGTGGTTGCATATTACTGTTTGGAAAAGATAAGCTGCTTCTCTCGAGTTGTGAGTTCAGCTCACAGCCAGCTGACTAAGGAAGTAAGCTACTTTGCATTAACAGTATTCTCCCCAAATAATAAGAATTTTATCCTGAAGCCCTAGGACATAACAAAGGTCTTATTTTCATGTTCCTCACAATGGCTTTTTTTTTTTTTTAATGTATCTTAGGTGGCAAGAATAACATTGTGTTAGGAATTTTTTAAATTTCTTGTGATGGATAATGTTTCCGGAAATTTCAGACAAGTTGTAGCTTTAAAATATTTTTATTGTTATTTTGCTGAGATCCCACATGCAGTGTGCAGTTATTTATTCCAAATACTTTCCCTCCTTACCCCCACCTCCCCTGCTGCTTAGATGGTGGTCTGTCGGAGAATCAATGTTCTTTTTGTCTACCCATCTCCCTTCAGTCTTAATAAAAGGTCTTAAACAGTTACATGAGAATCAAAAAAACAACCCAACGCTTTTGGAGAATAAATCAGGATCTGGAGTTCCAAACAGTAATTCCAATTCCAGTGTACAGCATGTTCAGATCAGAGTCGCCCGCTTGGAAGACAATACAGCCATCTCTCCAAGCCCCATGACAGCCTTGCAGATTCCAGTCCAAATCACTCATGTCTGTAAGTGTCTATTGGAGACTCCTTGCTCTTGGACCTCTATGATTTGTTAATGGCTCTAATACCTTTCATTCTTCCAGAATGTTGACAGAAATTTATGCAAGTTGACAGAGGCAGTCTAAGGCATTTTATGTTCATTAGCTTAATTAATATTTGCACAAAAGATGAGTGTGTGACAGAACTTCCCAGCCATAATAAACCATTTTAAATCATTACTTTTAGAGGTTGCAAAGAATTAATGATTAATAGACTACTACCTAAAATCAGTTGGACAAGGAAATAGAGTTCCTAAGGTGGCACATCATTTGTAATAATTAACCAGAGACACACAGATTAGGGGTGGATTTGAAGTCATGTGTAGGAGAAAGGGGTTTGAGGAGATTGAGATTTTCTTCAAGAAGAGCCAGTTTTCCTTTGGGAACTATTTTATCCTTTTTTTTTTTTTTTTTAAAGCCTCTGATATTTTTTCAGTTTAATGAGATTATGAGAACCGAACAGTTGTTACAGGGAGAGGATTTGATAGTTCTACCTTTTTTTCCGTGACAGAGTAACAGAAAAGAAGTGCGAATAAAATCCTCAGAACCAGATGATTCTTCACTTTTTTCTTGTTTCTTTTGTCTACCTAAATGCTATGCCTATGGAAAGGTCATTGCCAAAAGTATGCCAACTGCTGTATGTTATTCTCAATCGGGATTATTAGCATTTTGAGTGAGATAATTGATTGTTGGCAGGGCTGTCCTTCACACTGTAGGATGCTCAGTGTCCCTTGACTCACCCACAAAATGCCAGTAGTACTTCCTAATCATTATGGCAAATAAAAGCACCCTAAGGATTTTCAAATGTACCCTATGACACCATTTTGAGAATCACTGGGCTGCCTATTGGTCATGGTGACACTACATACACCCATATATCCAGTGACTATCCAGGTTACCTTGGAGACCTTTAAAATGATCATGCCTGTCTTAAAATTCTAACTTAAGTTTGGTTATTTGCTTTAGCTTTCTACCAGTATAATAAAGCATGAAGAAATTTTTTAGCCCTCTGCTTATTTAACTTTATAACCCGAAGAATTGCAAAAACTGGTCCGCCATAAATATGCGAGCTACTGTTGGTTATAGATTGTGCACAGAGATTGTTAGAATTTCCCTTGGCTGTTGGGGTGACTGTACTTACTGGGAATGCAGACACTGGTACCTTAATATTCACAGGATGGCTTTTTTAAAATATGTAGAATAATTTTATTTCTTCCAGCAAGGAAGTAAGAGTTTATACCATATCAGTTATTCTTTGCATTCAGGCTAAAGTCTCACATGATTGTTTCTTCCTTTATGTTAGGAGCCAGGGACTCGCAAACTTTAGAGCCAGAATAGTAAATATAAATATGTTAAACTTTGCAGCCCACATAGGTCTTTGTGGGATTTTCTGGTTTTTAAACAATCCTTTAAAAATGTAAAAACCAAAATAATTAAAAATGTAAAAACCATTCTTAGTCTTTGGCCACAATTTGTCCCTGCCCAGTTTGCTTACCCATGATGAAGGTTATTTATCTGGAATCCCTTTAAATTATTCTAGGTTTGATCTTAAGATTCCATCAACTAGAGAAATAGTAACATGAATCAAGTGCATTTTTTTGAAAGGTGTCTCATATCCTTTCCCACTGAGAAGTATTTTAGGAATAAACGCTACACATTGCAAGATGATTCCAAATCATTTTTCACATGGATTTATCTACAGGTGCAGTTGAGATCACATTTCATCCAGTTACTCTTAATTCCTTATAACCTTGATCTGCTGTAACCAACAATGCTCAAGTCTGAACCCTCAACTGACACACCCGTAAAGAGATAATATACTGTGTGATCTCTAAGTGCTGCTCAGTCTTCCAAATGTGTTCTTCTGAAATAGCACTACCTTTGTTTTTTGTTTTTTTTTTTTTTAAGATTTGAGAGAGCAAGCGCGCACAAACCAGCGGTGGGAGGGGGTGGATTGCAAAGGGCAGACTCCCTGCTGAGCAGACACTTAACCAACTGAGGCACCCAGGTGCCCTGGAAATATTTATATTTCATGTTTGTGGTTCCTCCTAAGGACTACATGAGGTAGGCAGGACAGATAAAGTCTCTGAACACTAACACTAGTAAGTTCAAAGCAAGCCGTTGGCTCAGGTTTACATGGTCCGAGAACAATGCTGCTAAACTGAAGCCTGGTGTTTGGGGACTCCCGTTCCAGGAACCTATACTGCTTATCAGAATGTCCAGGAGAATTTATTTTTTACTAAGTTCCTGTTGACTTGTAAGTTAGCCTTAGTGTATTCCTCTCACTTCTAATACTAGAAATACTTTGTGATCTCTGTCAAGGGTTAGCAGGTACTGTCTCTGTAACAGCTAGTCAATTCTGCCTTTACAGTGCAAAAGCAGCTGTGGAAAATAAACAGGTATGGCCGTGTTCCTGTAATACTTTTCACAAAAACTGGTAATGGGCTGGATTTGGCTTTGAGCCAGCCCCTAATGGGTGCCATCCCAGATAAGATTGCTTCTCATAAGAAATTTAAATGACTTCAGGTTTCTAGGCAAATTATTACGTGTTTTATTTACTGTTGTCTTTGTTCCTACCACAGCTTCAACAGAGTCCCCTGCTGCTACTGTTGACTCGGAAACAATAACACTAAACAGTGGAACACTACAGGCATTTGAGATTCTTCCAGTGAGTAACACTTCACAAAAGAGAAAGCGGTCATTTTATGCATAAGAAAAACCACTGGTTTTAGCACTGTTATCTTATGAACAAATGAACTAAAAACATGATTGGCATTCAGTGCAACTATGCCCATGTTTCTGAGGCCAGATGATTAAATGAGGACATCCGTCAAGACTTCCCCTTTTTTCTTCCTCTGTAGAGGTTTAAACCAATAATGTGCTCATTTTACCTAGGAAAAGTGACAGGGCTTAATGAGGAGGGTGCATGTATGACTTTTTATTGATAAACAAATACTATATATAACCAAAAAGTTTATTGTACTGGCCCTTGGGGATACAGAATTTAAAAGTCCCAGTCCTAAATGGTGTAGCTACTTTACAAAAGAATCTTGAAGTTCCTAGAAAGGTTAAAAAGTATAGTTAACATCTGTGCCACCAATTCTAATCCAAGGTTTACGTAAGAGAAATGAAAACATGTCTGCGTAAACGTATACATGAATGTTCCTCTTCCTAATAATCAAAAAGTGGAAACCCAAATGGCCATCCACTGACAAATGGGTATATAAAATGTGCTGTCACCATACAATTAGTCAGCAGTAAAAAAGAAAGTACTAATACATGCTCCAAGGGTGAACCTTGAAAATGTTATGCTAAGTGAAACTAGCTACAAAATACCACATGGTGTTTGATTCCCATTTATTTGAAGTGTCAAAAATAGACAAATCCATAGAGACAAAAAGAGGAATGGATGCCTATGCTAAGAGGTTTTGGGGTAGCAAAGGGCCAAGATTGCTAATTTGAAGAAAGGGGGTTTCTCATAGAAAAACTTTTTAAGTCCTCATTCTTATCCTGTTTTCTAAAATGGTAATACCCAGAATTAGCTTATTTTTCAGGAAAAAAATATAAAGTAGGTTTTATTTAAATTATGTCAAGGTTTATTTGCTGTGGAAAAACGGGGCTGTTAGTGCAAAAGTTTATGCTCTGCACAAGTTACATCTCATGAGGATAGCCAGTGTGGCTGAAGGTTCTCTTTTAGAACAACTTTGGAATTTCTGCTAGCAGTTTACTTAACCAAAGCTTCCGCTTCCTAATCCTGTAGTCTCCACATTGGGGATGTGTAATAGCCTTTGTCACAGGTTGATAACTTGATTTTGCCACCTCCTCTCTTCCCCCTGGCCAAATAATATAATACATATATTTAGAATATGTGTTCAGGTTTTTACTTACTTGGGTCACAAATATTTAAAGATTTCCATCCTTATTTATTAATAAAGGATGATAGTGCCTCAGCTTCAAAAAAAAATCATGAACATTAGAGGAACTTAAGTAAATTAAGATGCATATATATAAAGTATTTACTGTCTGGCCACATCTAATTTACTGAAGGTTGTGTTGTAAATGATCAGCTTTTACTTTTATGGAGAGGGAGGAAAGAAATTGAATCTTACTGTGTGCCAGGCACCATTTACTAATAATTTGTAATGCCCACAACCCCTTCCCTGAGATAGTTATTTATGCCTACTTTAGCAATAAGGTTCATTGAGCTGGTCCCAGGAGAGCTGTTGTAACATCAGTACACAGGACCACAGGCTCTAGGATTTCAACATCACCCTCTAAGTGCAAATACCTTCCCTTTAGGATAGTAAGATAAACTGAACTCAAATTATCAAATGTAGAAGCTTATGGCTGTAAAGGGCTTATTGGCATTGAATAGTTCTGTTACAGTTCTGTGAAACATATAAGATAAACGTATTGTCCATCAAATACTTTTTGTCATTCACAACACTACTATCTCTGTACATTTCTCCTTAGTATAAAAAGTATTTCGTAAAATTTTACTATGAAAAAAATCTTTTCAGCGCTGCTGTAGTAGTACCTTTTCCAAAAATGGAGAGTGGCAGTTCTTTATGTTCTAGACAGACATGAAGGAAGACTGTGTGTGAGTTACTGCACTGGACACAGTGGCTTATGCTACCATGTCTTGGTGCCTTGAAATAAATGGCTAAGACAGCACCACAGAAATACATGGGAGTGAAGGGCAGGATCAAGGTCTGGCCTTGCCTCTCTGTTAAACCTCTAAGACAAGTATAAGGACGTAGGACAAGTCAATATTATACCCTTCATTTTATTACTTGAGGGCAGCTTCAGGATTGGGAAGTACGTTTGTGCCGAGTATATTAAAGACCCCATTTTGGATATAAACCTAGACTTAATAAATAAGCTTATTTACTTAGTCTGTTGCACCTGTGTCATTCTTAATTTTTTTTTTTCCTTTAGTCTTTCCATTTACAGCCCACTGGCACTCCAGGTACCTACCTACTTCAGACAAGCTCAAGCCAAGGCCTTCCCCTCACTCTGACGGCTAGTCCCACAGTAACCCTGACAGCTGCTGCTCCTGCTTCTCCTGAACAGATCATTGTTCACGCTTTATCCGTATGTTACGTCAATTCCTTAATTTTTCTAGTTTCTGTAGAGAAGACTATGAGGTCACAGAAGCTTTTTGTTTTTAATACCATGAGAGAACCCAGATGCCTTCAATAATAATAGGTCTAGGGGGAAAATGATTATGTTCTCTGTTTAAGTATTTACCTACATGTTAGGGACCAGGATTAATTGATAACAATTTAAGAGCCAGAACTAATGTAGTCCATGTATTTAAACAATTTCTCCTACTACTGTTGTCTCAGGAACATAGTTTTACACCATCATTCTGCCTTCACTGAGGCATAACCCTTAATCCCATGTGTCTCCTTCCATGAGATGGAATGATGGGGATGAGGGGTCCTAGAAAAACAGTGGTAAGAACACTGCAGTTCCAGAGGTAAGAGAACAGGGGAGGGGACAGGAGGGTACCACCTATAAATTATAAATGATAGTTGTCTCTTATAACTGAAGTCTGGTAGGGATGTTCTCATTTTGCCACTGATCGTTTTCTTTGACATTTTGTAGCCAGAACATTTGTTGAACACAAGTGACAACGTCACAGTGCAATGTCACACACCACGAGTCATCATTCAGACCGTTGCCACAGAGGACATCACTTCTTCCATATCCCAAGCAGAACTGACAGTAGATAGTGATATTCACTCATCTGATTTTCCTGAGCCTCCAGATGCCCTAGAAGCAGACACTTTCCCAGATGAAATTCATCAGCCTAAGATAACTGTAGAGCCATCATTTAATGATGCTCATGTATCCAAATTCAATGACCAAAATAGCACAGAACTGATGAATAGTGTTATGGTCAGAACAGAAGAAATCTCTGACACCGACCTGAAACAAGAGGAGTCGTCTTCTCCCTTAGCCCGTGCTTATGTTACTGAGGTAAGTTGCAATTAAGGGAACAGCCTTCTTGCTTGAGCCTTAAACCTTCAGTTTGGAAAAAGCCTAGCAATAACTTATGGGGCGGGGGGAGGGGGGTCTCCATTAACTTCCTTTTTCCTCTGGACACAAAATCAAATGCAGACTCCACCTGTGACCTCACGAGTATGAGACAGCTGTGTTGCACAGCCTTACCACCAAAACTTTTCCCCCATACCCTTCCAAAAGATTGAGAATTGTTTGTTGGGACCTATGGAACCATTTTCAGGAGAGTGGTTCGTAGTAGGTCTTTGTGGTACAGGTTAGTAACCTTCCTTAATAACCTTCCAGCATAACAGCATTGTTTCTTCTACATTCAGGCTTCTATTAAGTTCTGTTTTGTGCATTTTTCAGCTTTAATTTTCTTTTCTTTATTAAATGGGATAATGTTTGAATATTAAGTCCTTTTAAAGCTAAATGTGTTTGGAATCTTTAAGAAAACTAAGAAATAGGAGTCAGAATGTCTTTTGTTTGTTTTTTATTGCCACTGTTTAGGGTCTAGAGTCTCCTACCATAGAAGAACAAGTTGATCAAACCACCATCGATGATGAAACCATTCTTATCGTTCCTTCACCACATGGCTTCATCCAGGCATCTGATGTTATAGATACTGAATCTGTCTTGCCTTTGACAACACTAACAGGTACTATAATAGAACTCCATCATGTGCCTGATAAATCTTAAGGGGAACATCAGGCTACTTGATCCAACAATAATTGGTCATCTTGTTAGATTTTTGTACTTCGATAGGGTACTTACTATATCTTCTTGACATGCATTAGAGAGTACATGTAAACTTACTGAACACTTAACTCATTACAGATCCCATACTCCAACATCATCGAGAAGAATCAAATATAATTGGATCATCTTTGGGCAGTCCTGTTTCAGAAGACTCAAAGGATGTTGAGGATTTGGTCAACTGTCATTAGGTAATTCTTCAGAGACAGGTAGCTCAGGCAGAGAAGCCACACTGTTAATTACAACATCTCCAAAGAAATAGGAGCAACTCCCAAGAGGCTTAATTCACCATTCCTTTGGCTTTTAAATAGCTACAATGCTTAAAGCCACATACATGTTGCTGCTATGACTTTTACCTCCTTAAACTATACCATCTGAGGTCTAGTCTTAGGACAGTGTGTAGATGAACTGAGTATGGAAGTGTTAACTGCATACATCCCTGTGGTTCATGTTAACTGTCAGCAGGGAATTTTATTCACTTCAGCTCCTGAGAAAAGTTTACAGTCACCAAAGCTTACCTACTCTGTTTTAAAAGCAGTCATACTCATCTCTAAACACTGGACATGGCTCTATCCAGTCTCAAGTAGTCCTGTTCATATTTCAGAAACGTCCCATCGACAATGTGGCATAGAGCTTACCGGTGACACTCGAAATGTTAAGTATCCTTAGTTTGAAAGGTGACCAGCATCCCATACAGAGACCTAGGTGGGGACTGTGGCCGTTACTGTTGGTTTACCCATTGCTGGCAGTGGGAGCTGATTCAGGCTGGGGACACAAAGAAGCATTACAAGATTTAAGAACATTCACTACAGGTTTTTATGACTTAGAAAGGGCATATGGAAGAGAATAGCAACACAGCTCACCAGAAGATAAGTAGAGGTTTCACCCCTTCAGAACCCACTGTTGTCAGTTTACAAAGTTAGCACTTTGAAGTAAAATTAAACTAAATGGGACAGGAAGGTTGCTTACCCTATACTATGACTCTTAGATGTTTTGCTATACAAATTACCCAGGAAACAGTTGAGGAAGGTATCAGAGTCTGCCCTTCACTTTAGTGCATTAGCTGGTGGGGTGCGACATAACTTCTCCCTCTCAGGCAATTAAAAAAAAAAAAAAAATTTGCTTCGGTTATAAAAGGAAAGAAATCAAGAGTCATTCCTGTATTTG
Source organism: Lontra canadensis (assembly GCF_010015895.1). NCBI lineage: Eukaryota > Metazoa > Chordata > Mammalia > Carnivora > Mustelidae > Lontra > Lontra canadensis. Next base: position 67,935,845 of record NW_022630996.1, on the reverse strand, counting down.
AGAAGGTAAAGCCAAAATTAGCCTCTAGGGTTTTAATGAACATGACCCCTATAGAAAAGTCACCCCAAAAAAAAAAAAGAAAAAGAAAAAAGAAAAAAAAAAAAAACCTTGTATAAATTATTTTATTTATTATTGTAATTAGATCTTCACAATCAAAGTTGTCTTTTCACCGTCTGTGTTTCGTTAATGTGAAATTGTAGTTATAAGGAAAAGTTGGTTGCCTAGGGAACAATAATTGTATATTCAGTTTAACAGAAATAAAAGAATATTTGTCTTAAAATGCAAGATTGTTACATAGCTTTTCGCCATGCACTTACATTATAAAAATGTTCAATTTCAAAAGTGAAAATTGCTTGTGCCATTTGAGCTTTAAGGGTTGGAATGTTCTAGTGCAACACCACCTCCTTAAAGAAAAAGCAAAGCAATCTAGGATATGTGTCCCCTGCAAGAGGGAATTTAAGATTTACAGTTAACATGAAAATCATGTATCAGGCTTGTGCAGGAGATTCTTCAGCACAGCTTACCCCGCTCTGACTCACAGTCCTCACGTACAGCTTTGAAGAGACCTGGTCAGCATTTCTCCTTGGCAGCCTCACCTCCCCACGTCATGGAAGTACAGGTTCGCACATATACATAACATGATGATAGAAAATAAGATATAGTAAATTAAATTTCTAAATTTCGGTTCTAAGTCTCCTTGTCGATACCAGTAGATCTAAAAGAAGAAAAAAGTAACGGTTTAAGTAATAGCCACTGGGCCTGGCATGAAAATTTTTAAATACAGCTAATTCTTTTCAACTATGACCGATTCCATCCATATATACCTCCCCTGCCCAAGCGAGACCATCTTTACATTAGTCTATATTTCTGAAACTAATGTGGCCAGAATGCAGTTTTCCTCTTTATTTTTTTTTTTTAAGATTTTATTTATTTATTTGACAGAAATCACAAGTAGGCAGAGAGCAGGCAGAGAGAGAGAGAGAGGAGGAAGCAGGCTCCCCACTAAGCAGAGAGCCCGATGCGGGGCTGGATCCCAGGACCCTGGGATCATGACCTGTGCCGAAGGCAGAGGCTTTAACCCACTGAGCCACCCAGGCGCCCCAGTTTTCCTCTTTATAATTCTAGTAGTACCAAGTTGCCACATCCAGGATCATACCAGTTCCTGCTTTCTCAGCTATTCTTGTTCTGTTCAAACCAGCAGTCATCCAATCACTAACAAGCCATCCGAGAATATCTACCTCGTCTGTCTGTCTGAAATGGATTTGAGTAAACGGCAGAGCTCGCTCACATACTGGAAGGGATGGCAACATTTACATTCTTACTGACTACAGAGTCACGTTGCCAATACACTAAGTTTTTATACAAAACTAGATCATGTTAGTCACTCCTGGCTTTAGGCTGGGAGTAAGAAGAGCCATCTCTGGTAGCTTTGTTTCAAAAGCTCCAGAAGTGCATGGGCCAACTCTTCCTTAGAGCAAAGGAGTAGAGCAGGAAGAAATGCATTAGATAAGCACATAACATTGGTGATTTAAGCCCTTTGTGAGGTGTGAGTCAAAACTTGCTTTAAAGGGTTTATAGTTTGGGTTCTACCTCTCTTTGAGGGAAATAAAAAATAGCCAACTAATTAATGACTAAACAACTGGCAAATATCTAAGTGAGGATCTATCACCATCTTTGTTTTCTTTATGTAGAGGAAATGCATCTTTATGGTCAAACTGTACATTCTTGGGACAAGGACAAAGCTATAGCTTAAGATTTCCCAGGAGAGTCTTGGTGTTAATTACTTTCATTTGGGGAGATAAGCACAGAGATTAAAATAGACTAATTCTGTAATTAGAATTAAATCAGGAATGCTGTATCTCTTCCCTTTAGAGCAGTAATGGCATTTGCCAGATCCTGCTGGGCCTGTATGCAGTCCTTGAAGGAAGATGAATTAGGTCAATTAAACCAAAGCTTTGGCCCCCAAAGTCTTAACTCTCCTCGCCCCCCACAGGCTTTCAAAGGAACAGTGTCCCTTTAGAATTAATGACTCCTGATTCTAGAAACTAAGAAATCTGTCAGCTAATACTGAGACTTCTGACATCCTTTGCATCAAGGTGGGGACGGGTAACTAGATACACCCTTTCTTACAGACCCAAAGCTGGGAATCAATCCTAGGTATACACTGCAACCTTCAGCCCTCAAGGATACTCAATTTAAATTCTAAATAGTACTCACAAGTATGCAGGCAGTAATACTACTCAAAGAGATGCAGACAGCAAAAAATATATTCAACGGTTTTGGAGGTAGTTGAGGGAAAACAAAAGCACTGATCAGCGTGACCTGTATGAAAAGAAATTGTGTCAGGCCTTGGTTAGACTGGAGTTTAAGAAACTATGTCCTATTATAAAACACTTAACATTGTAAAATAGTATCTACCACCAGGTTTGCCTTCTGGAATGTTAATATTTAGTAAAGTATTTGTAAATCTGTTCTAATATGTAAACTTCTTTTTAGTACTTCCTTTTCTATACTTTTCCTCTACTATGAAAGGAGACAAAACATCATAGCTCATAAAACTAGCTAAGCTCAAAATAACCTCTTTACAAAAAGATTACAAAGCATTTAAACCTCATTCCCAGGATTAAGGATTACACCGGGAAAAGTTCTAACCTTTATTAGGTTATTTTGAATACGCCAGCAACAATGAAAACCAAAAAGGTTTTTGAACATTTTGGAAAATATGGAGATAGGTTTCTAATATACTGGACTTCTGTTTCTACCACAGATAAAGCATTATACTCATTCTTTTTCTTAAGAAGTCATTGAAACTTCACTAAAATTCTCTTCGATTTAATGAAAATGCCGTTTTCAGATTCTGGGAGCTATAGCTTTATTTTACAGCAGTAGCACCAAACTACATTACGTGGGATAAAGGATAATGAGTGTGCTTTTAGGGACAAAATAAACTTGAGGGATTAACAGAAATGGGGAGTTGTGAGTGATACACAGAGGGGAATTGCAGGTGCCACTGAGAAGTTACAAATTTATTAAACACACTGCAAACTCGGATTCCTTCATGTGTGCTATTTCAGCTGGGGGGGTGAGGGTAGAAATCTAAGTATTCCCATTGCCAACTACAGTTTTGTTAAAGCACTAATAAAACAATACTAGACAATGACTAGAATACCCCAGTTCACATACTGGCCTCTTATAAGTCTTTTTTCCAAGTGTTAAACTGAACCACAGTTCTGAAGCTTTCAAAAAACTTTAGCGAAAAGCCTGGGTGAGACACAAAATAAACATACTTACTAGGATCAACAAGGATGTTAAGCTGCCAACAACTAAATTGATGATTCGATCCTGAAAGAGAAAAGCATTTTTGAGCTCTATCATGGGCCCACGGCACTGCCAGAAAGTTACAGTTCTAGCCACCGGGGGGATTTAGAATTAAACTGAGGTCCTGCCCCTCTCTGAGCATTACACATACACAGAACTGCCAGAAAGGCAAAGTGTACCGTGCCATTAGAGTGGAGAAGGTACCTTGGGAAGACACAGACAACTAATTAGAAAAGGTTTCTGAACAGACAGGATGCTTTTACACTACAGTCTTTTGAAGACTGGGGAAGGACTGACTGGGGAAAGGATGCTTAGGAATATTCCGTGTGCTGCTGGGAACAGTCTGAACAGAGGCAAAGGGACAAGTGCACTTGGATGGCCAGCCAGTCAGGAACCAGACTACAGATGATGTTGAGGGCCATGAGTTTGGGCCTACTTACATGATAGCTCAGGTGTCCTTGTCTAATGTGATTTAAAAGTAGATGCTACTGCTGGAAGGGATCATACAATGCCGGGGCTGGAGGCCATCTCAGACCATCTAGGCCAGTGCTTTTCCAACTTAATAACAAAAGCCTTTAATAACAAAATAACCATTTGACTGAATGCAGAGCCTCGGGTTACCCACTGAGTCTCGTCATTCCCATCCCCACTGTCATTCCCATCCCCACTCCAACCAATTCCACAGAAAGGTCTAGAAAACTTCTCATCTAACTCAATCTTTATTTTATAGATTAAGATAAATTAGTTCCAGTGAGTATGATTAAAATTATTTGCCTAAAGCCCCACAGCAAGTGAGGGTCAACTCTGTAAGGATTTCCAAATCAAGGTCACTGGCTAGATAAAGCCTCAGCTGTATATATAAAACTAATATAATATTAGTAATATGTAATACATGTGTAATATATAGATTTGGTTGAGCTTACAGAACAAGGTCATGATTAAGAAACAGTACTTTAAAGGCCACTGAGAAGACCAAGTAGTCTTATTTCTGAGAAGTCAAAACAAATCGGTAGTCTTAAAGATTGTTTTGGTAACATCTGAGCAAGGAACAGCAGAATATTGACCATGAGTAGTCAATAAACAAAAGCTCACAGACAGGAAGGGCACAGGAAGGAATAAGCACGGAGCAGCAACTTAACACCATTTCTGAGCTGTCTACATTTAAGCTAAGAATCCAAAGTTAAGAGGCAAGCAAAGCTGAGAGGAAGAGTGAAGGAAAGCCAAGTATCCTGTGCCTGATCTAACCAAGGACAAACCACTCTGTCTAGACAAAGGCCACTGCAATTCACATGTTACTGGGACAAAGGTAACAACTCAAGCCACATCCTTCCTAACCTAGAAGGACTCCAAACAAATCTTTTCACCTTTTCACCACCTCAGCTAGAGAAGCCTGCCCAGCTATATCGAGAGTCTGAAATTACAGCTGTTTGGGCAAAAGAGACCCAGGGGCAAATTCACTTAATCACCAGTCACTAGTGTCCACACGCAAGACAACTGTGTGTCTCAACCTAAGTTGTACAGTCTATTCTTGGGAGCCCCACTGTTTTTACCTCGTGAAAAAGGTTTAACTGAACTCTGGTCTGTTGGGAGAATATCTGCTCTCATCTCTTTAGGAGTTCCAGGGACTTGAAAAGTTTACAAAGGTCTACATACTTCACAACAGCTCTCTTACCCGTAGGAAGAAGACAGTGAAGAGGTTCAGGTGAGGTAGCCAAGAAGAATCCCTTATCTCCAAACAGCACAGCAAGATGCCAACTAGGATCAGAGCAGGAGGAAAAGTAATCATAGTGAAGGGATAGTAATTATGCCAAGAGCTTTTACATATCTTCTAAAAAAAAATCCCGGGATGGAATGGTATCGGGACTATTTTACAGGTGGCAAAAACGTGCTCTGGGAAACAGAATTTGCCCAAGGTCTCACTATGGGTAAGAGAGGTAAGAGATGGAGATGGGATTCGGTGCCAAAAGAGCAAATCCCATTTATGCTTCTCAATGGAAGAGCAACTTAGAACGCTACTTCTGGTCTTAGCAAAGACATCAACTAGCAGGTGGCCCCTCAAAAAGCCCATTAGCAAAGAACTACAGTGGAGTATCTTTCAGGAATGAAGAGATCCTTCAATGACTTTTTTTCACGTTGTTAAACTTATATAAGCCTAACTGGTTTTAATCTTTGATGATAAGATACCTAAACTTTAAGGAAGACTCCTTGCTTGCCTTCTAGACAGTTCACTGAGTAGAATCCCAAGTCATCTTCATGAGTGTCAGTCATTCTATCATAATGCAGCCCCTCTGGGACTCCCAAGATGGGATGAACCATTTAGTGTTTCTCACCAGGTTTTCCTTCTCCAAGCCAAGGACTTGGCTTCAGGCCTTTTGCTATCCAAGTAACCATGAACCAGGCCAAAGAAACACCAGAGTTGACTTAATAAGACCTCACACTTTCAGGCCCTTCTAAAAGCTGGCTATGGAAAGTGTGGTCTGCAGCCTAGCAGCATTCGCCTCACGTGAGAGCCTATGAAAAATGCAGAATCCTGGGCCTTGCCCTAGAACCCACAGAATCAATCTGCATTTTAACAAGATTCGCACATTAAAATGTGAGAAGTTCAATAGAGAAGAGACCCTTCCCTGGGCCCAGAGATTACTTTGCAGGCTTTACGATCTCTCCCAGCTCCCAGTCTTCAAAGATAGAGCAATAAAAGCAAATAATAGCACTTCAAAGGGCAGTTTTCAAACTAATATGTACCAAATAATTATAAAATACAAAAAGATAAGAATATTAAGTTCTCACAGAAACAGTCTCCTCCCAGTTTTATTATTCTTATTTCTGCCTACCAAAACTGCTCCCCTTCCAGACTTTAGACCTTCTACTGTGCTTTATTTTCACTCCCCAAAATAGCTTGATAGGATCAAAATCATCCTTGACCCTTAATTGCAGAGAAGACAGTATTGGGAATTAGGACATCCTAGCACATGAACACAGGAAATGTATAGTTCTCAGAGGAATTCTACATATATTACTTTGTGAGTCATTTATTCATTTGAACATCTCCATTATATCTCAATAAAATGAAGAAAATTACCATATTCCAGATGCAAATACAACAATGAATAAAACGGTCTCTACCCTCCAGAAGTTGACACTGTCCAGAGCTCAGGAGGGCACTAAGGAGAAAGGAAGTGAGGTACCTTCATCGGATAGAGAATATAAGACAAAGTCAAACCTGAAAGAGGACTAGCAGATGAACAAAAAGACCCCAAAGAGAACAAAAGTATGGCAAATGGAGATAGCCTATAGCTAAGCCAACTTCATTAGACCTGAAAGCAAAAGGGCTGGCATCAGCCCAAAGCAGTTAGCTCTTCATCTTCCTTGGAAATGAGGAAGAAAAAAGTGATGGACCTACATGCTAGTGGCTTGATAGAAGGTAACCCTGTGAATCAAGTAAGAAAACACAATCTCCATTTACCAATGGGTAAGTTCAGTAAGACTGATCTACCAAGGTCATACAACCAGGTAACAGCCAAGTCTATCCAATGCTCTTTGCAAAATCCAAACCAAAGGTCTAAGAATCTTTAGACAAATAATATGTATGGATCCGGAAATTTGAGTTAAGAGACCAAGCTGCTTATCTCCTTCCTGCCACTGGCTAACCATGTGACTTTAAAAAGATCCCTTACACCATCTGGATGTATCATACCAGAGGACTGGGCTACATGGTATCTGGACCCTTCCTGCTTTAACGATTTATGGTTCCAGATTGTCAGCTTCAAACTGCACTTGGGCCAGAGTAGAAGGCCTACTCCCCAGCAATCAAACAGCAGAGAAGCCCCCAATCTTTCCTTGTTAGTCATTAGCCAGCTCGATACAAGACAAGAGAACCCCAACCACATGTCAAATGCTCAGGTTTCATAATGGCCCTGGGAGGAAACGGACAGTAACATCCCAAATAAAAAAAAACTGGCATTTGCCCTCAGCAACCTGGAAATACCCTGGTTCTAAACTGTTCGGAATGCTAACAAGTATTCCATTTCCACAGCAATTTATTTTTTGCCTTCTTCCAAAATGGATTTAAGGGCTTGTGCTACTACAGTAAAACCCCAACGCATTCAAGCAACAACAAAAAGACCAAGGCAAAATTTCCAAAGGGGTTTAGGGAGTGGAGTGAGAGGGCAGGCACAAAAACTGGACTAAAGAAAACTCATCTGATTTAAGTTCAGATGTTAGTACTAGACTGCTGGGGAAGTGGGAAGTGCAATAGGGTTTATAACCACTTGCTGATTAAGCACAATGGATCATTGGAAGAGGCAAACTTTGATTGCATGGGTCTTTGCAAATACAGGGACACAGAAAACAACCACCTCACACATAATCGTCTCATACTGACCCCTAAGAAAAAGAGAAGGCCTAATGTTCTCACGAGAGTGAGCTGTGGAGCGGGAGGTGGGGTGGCTAACATACCACCCTCCCAATTTGAATGCTCACCCTTCAGAGCTCAACTTGAATATCAAGTGCACCATAAATCCTTTCTGGGCACCTTCCCCTCAGGATGAGATGCTCTTGTCTCCAGACTCCCAAGATCACACCACCTGGACTTGCCACTTATTGCCGGTCTCCTCCACTAGGGCTGGCAGTCAGTTTCAGGCCAGGCAGGTGGCCTCCTTGTCTTCCTTCCCTGCGGCCTGGCACACAGTTGACTCAGAATTGTCAACAGAAGTGGCCAAACAGTACCTCTCTCCGAGGCCTCTCTCCAACAGAGGCTCCTCTTATTATTCATGTGGGGTCCGGCTCCTCGAAATCTCCACTCCCAGGCAGAGCAGCACGTGGCCTCACGGTTCCGGGACGGACATGCCACAGCCCAGCAGAAGCTATGGCCTGCTCCCGCACCCTCAGAGGTCCATTCCTGCCAGCCACGAAGGCCCGATGCCTTCCCAGGTGCCTCCAGGCTAGGTTCCATTAATTCCATGGAAATACATAATACACCATGGTTCAGCTTTCCCTACCTGAGGACAAGCCCAGTTACTGACTTCGGGCTAGAGGAGGACCACACACTCGTTTCAGAGGCTTGACAGCAACTCCTGCCAAGGAGTCCATCCTCTGGCGATGCTGCTCAATACTCCCAGGGAGAAGCAAAGCAAAACAGCTCTGCAGGAGAGAAAATCCCTGGATGCGCAAATTCACAGAAACGGTCTCTTCTACCCTCTGGTGAGAGACAGAGAGTGCAAGTCTTGGGGTAAGATTGAGAATTCCATTTTTGGTGTTGCCTCTAATTTTGTGACTCCATAAAATCCTTCACCTCCAATACTATCGTGGGTAGCCCGGCAGACCTACACCCGCCCGCTGAACGTTCCACAGGTCTGTCCTCGCACCCGCACTCGCCAAGTCCTGTGAGCCGTCCCACCCTCTGAAACCCACTCATGTCAGCCAATGGCTTCGTGGGCTGCAGAGTTCTCCAACATGCTGCATTTCCTTTGCTGCCTGTCTCTGAATGCTGTCCCCCAGAGAGCCATGTCACCATGTACTCATGCCAGGTTCACGGCTGAGGAATGGGGTACAGGGCATTGCCTACTCCCTCCCTGGGCCAAATGGAGTTAGCAGCTGCAGTAACATCCTCTGCTATGGTCCGCGTGTTTGTGCCCCCTAATTTCTCAGGTTCACATCCTACCGCCCACTTGACACTATCAAGAGGTGGGGTCTTTGGGACATATTTGGCCACAAGGCTAGAACTCCCAGGAATGGGAGGGTGCCCTTCTGACACATGAGGGCACAAACACAAGCTACAGCCTGGCAGAAAACCTTCATCCAACCGTGCAGGCATCCTGACTTCGGACTTACAGCCTCCAAAATGGAGAGAAAGCAATGTCTGTTGTTTATAAAATCACCTGGTCCTTGGTCTGTGCTATGTTGCTGTAGCAGGCCAAACGGACTAAAGCATCCTCTTGAAGACCTATGTCCAGTCAACTTCTTCCCCCTCCTCTTCTCAGTTCCTCGATCATTTCTGCACCTGCTTTGGCCAAATCTGTATCCCTCCAACGTTCTGCTCTGCTGCCCCTCAATCTTGTCTTCACCTGCATCCACAGACTAGATCATTCCCCCACTATTCCACCGAAGCTCTAACTCGAGGGCCTTCCTCCTGATCTCAGGCCATGGAGTCAGCGGTTTCAGCTGTGCACAAAGACTCCACAGTGGATCTGTTCAACATCTGCTCTTGATGCTTTGAAAACCCAGTCCTGAGTCCCCCTGCAAACCTGTAACGACTTCTGTGCTCCAGCACTGAGCCTCGCTGTGAATCCTTCCCACTGTCCTAACCCCACCCGCCAGGTTACACCTCTGTCTCCCCCCTCTCCCTTGTAAGGTCTGGGAGCCTGAGGGCCACGTCATCCTTGTCCGCTGTCAAACTGCAGGCCACTCACTACACGAGGCTGCGTGGCTGCAGTCCAGCCCCATGCTTTGTCCTCCCCGCTGAGCACCCTGGCACCAGCCCGCAGCACCCCACGGCAGGAGCACCTTTCTCTAATTCGGACAAAGCCAAGCCATGTGGCTGAGGAAGCTACCAGTGCCCAGAGGAGAAAACCTTCTCTGGTTTGTACAATGGTGCCACCGAATCGGCGGGTAGCATGAATCATGTTGACCACAGCGCCCGGCATCAGATACCCAAATATTCACTCAAATACAGACTAACCAAGTTGACTGCAAATTCCTGTTGTCAGCTGAGCCTTCACTGCGTTCCCATGGCCTCTCATGCCGAGACGACAGTCCCTGCGTCTCTCCAGAAACTGGTTTGCAGGTCCACCTCATCTCAGCTTCCTGATCCCACTCTTGCAGCCTGCGTATCAGTAGACATCCTTTTAAAAAAGATGCCAAGGAAAAGAGGAAAACTCCTCCTCCACCTCCTCCTATTTCCATTCTTTCCAGCGTGAAGGGGACCAGAAGGGGACCCGCTTCTCTGCCAATCCTGCACCCACTCCCTGGCTTGGTTATCTCCATCCTCATATGTACGTTGAAGCTCTCTGTCATGGAGTCCATCTCTAGCCCACAAAGCTCAATTCCCTCCAGCACCAGAACTTTCCAACCATACTACTTCCCACTCTGATGTTAGGCATTCATTCTCCACTCATCTCACATGCCAAGTGTTAGGAAGTTAGGAAGAAAATAAAACCCGGTAAATGAAGAGTGATGGGGACCGGGATGGGTGGCGGGGAGGGCGGTTTATAAAAAGAGGCCAAGGAATCCTTTATGAGGATGTGACCTAAGGAGTGGAAAAGGAATGAGACACGCAAGGATCTGGGCGAAGGGTACTGCCAACAAGCCACTACAGCAAGTGCCAAGGCCATGAAGCAGGAGTAAGCCTGGGAAATGGATCAAGGAAATAAAAAAGGGGGTGGGGGAATGCCCGGGTGGCTCAGTTGGTGAAGCATCTGCCTTCGGCTCAGATCATGATCCCAGGGCCCCGGGATTGAGCCCGGCATCAAGCTCCCTACTCAGCGGGGAGCCTGCTTCTCCCTCTGCCTCCCACTCCCTCTGTTTGGGTCTCTGACAATAGATAAACAAACAAATAAATAAATGGCCAGGATGGCTGAAGCTCAATAAGGAAGAGAGAGGGAAGAAAAAGGATTGTTTAATGCCTTTCTAACTTCCCTGTAGTGCACACATGCTCCATGAAAAAAGATACACGTCCCAGCACATGGCACACCTCCTTGGAGATAGTGTGGTTAGTAAGTGAATACAAGAATACACGTGTGCATACTCAACAACCTATAGCCTCCAGAGGGAAATCATACTCACTAGCACAGCATTCAAGGTTCCCACCCAGCCATTCCCAGCAAGCTCTCGAGTCCAGTCAGAGGTACCTGGAGTTCCTTCACCATTCCTGTACTCTCCTGCTCCCCACCCCTTTCACACAAGCGGGACCTCCTGCTTGGGATTCCCTGTCACCTTCTCCTATCAAAAATCCTCATCCTGCTTCAAGGTCTAAGACTCAAAAGCCCTCTGATCTGGTGTCCTGAGTAGAATTTTCTCTTTCTTCAGGCTCCCAGAACTTTGCTCATCCTTTCATTAAAGACCTCGATCCCATTTTAAATCCAGAACTTATCCTCCATAACCCACGAGAGCTTCAGGTCACTGAAGATTATCTTCTGTGGTGAGGCCAAGAGAAGACAATCCTATTCAGCACGCAGGAAATGTCCAAAGGGCACCCCTTCCTACCATTGTTAACCCGACTGACTGAGTCAGACCCTTGAGCCACATCCTCCAACTTGGTGCCAAAGTTTTTGCATTTCTCAAACTAAACCAGTACTATAAATAAATGGCCATTCTAAGAAATTATTTTCCTTTTATTTCTTCCAAATCTCGGGGCGAAACTTCTTGCCAGGAAAGTGCTGGAAATGGCATAATCAGATGCCTCAAGAGGCAGCCCTATAGGTATAAACCTACTGAGAGGATGTAAAATGTGAGAGGCTGGGGCCCAGCTGAAGCGGGAAATCTCACGCCTTGTCAGTGGGTTAACGTGGTTCCCCCAGAGCTACACAACTCTAAGCAGGAGCTTCCCCTCATGCTGTCATCCGGGGCCAACCCAGGGACAACCTGCACACGGTAGAAAGCCGGGGGAAAGCTAATCTCACTGGCAAAATGTGGCCAATTGTGAACTTGATCCTAGGTGCTGCTCTTCTAAGACAACCCAAAGAAACACCAAACTTGGAACGGCGCCAAGAGCAAAAGCAGCGTGAGGAGGTGGCCACCAGGGTGCAGGCACACCCACACTTTACGACCCTCACCCTCAGCTCCCTGTCAAATGTGCCATGACCACCACGGCCGCATGTCCCATCTGAACACCAACCCCCACCCCCACCTCCTCTCGATCTGGACAAAGTACACGCACAGACATTTTCAAAGGTTTCCCTTATTTCACACACCCACAGCTTGAAGCAGCTTTCATTTGTCAGTATTTTTGTACCTCCATCCTACCTGATTCTGTTTGTCATAGACACATGAACTTAAAATAGGTGGATTTTATTAAAGCACCACTTATGCAAATCAGATCACAGTGAAAACAGAAAACAAACTTACTCCATGAGTTTAAGGGGCAAAATAACCCCTAGAATCCCACAGGAACTTAAAATAGGTGGATTTTATTAAAGCACCACTTATGCAAATCAGATCACAGTGAAAACAGAAAACAAACTTACTCCATGAGTTTAAGGGGCAAAATAACCCCTAGAATCCCACAGGAAGGGGCTGTGACCTCTAGCACAAGAGGCACAGTACAAGATTACGAGATTAGGAACCTGACGGACTGAGGCCTTAGAGGAATCATTCAACTTTGAAGCCTAAATTGCCATTTTCATACAATGGTCGAACGTGTGGGGCTGCTGAAAGGATCTGGAGGTAGTATCCTGGTAAAGCCCCTAGAACAGTGACAATTCCCAAAGAGTCAGTAATTGGCTGCTGATGTGGTCAGAGTAGTATTTTTACATCTAATGGGGCATCTTACCTATGAGAGGCTGGGTCCTCAGAGATGAGTGGGAGTACAGAGGGCTCAAACCCTGGCCCTAATTTCTAAGTCAGCCCCAACTTCAAATGCATTTCATCATTCCCACAGGGACATTCAAGTCTGTCAACCCACTGGATCCTAAAACAGCTCCAAAAATATGACTATACATACACATGGCCCAAAGCCTGACCCTCAGGAAAGAAAGGACTCATTTCAGCCGACCTAGCGTACCACCCGAGACCTGCAAAAGTCCATCTGTGGAGGAGTGCTGGCCACTCAGCAGGCCAGAGAGCTTCTGAGAGGCCAACCTCAGGTGAAGCTTCCAGTACAATACAGTATTAGGTTTCCTACCTCCCCTCGGCTGACGCACAGCAAGGAGATGATCACGGGAGGCCGTCAGCTGGTTAGCTGCCAGAGGGCCTGAAACCCCTTTCCTGTTTTGGTTCCCAGTGTTCCAGGCTTCTCAACACCAGCCCCCTCTTCTACGGTCACCCAAAATGGCCCAAGAATGTAGTTACCCTTCTGGTGATGCTCACTTCTCACATATTAACATGATGTTAATATACTTAACATCAAGAATGGACATTGTGCCCAGGGCTGGAAAGGTTGGAGAAATGAAGCAAATGGCTCCTACCCTCAAGATGCTGATACTCGGGGTCAGGAAGGCAAGATCTAGACAAATCCCTCACAACACAAGGAGTAAGCGCCAGGGGGCACCTCTGAGGGCCGGGCTCATTGGAGGGCAGCACGGGTGCAGGCGGGGTTTTAAGGAATGTTCTCAGGTGGGGATTTAGACTAAAGAGAATTCAGACATTTGGAGAAAGGAGGGCACTGGATCCAGGGACTAGGTTTCTTTGTTCACTTAAACCTTTACGAGGCTCTCCCTCCATAATAACTTCAGGGGCTGCAGACAGACACATTCCTTCACTACCCTGCAAAAAAAAATCATCAACCCTGAAGTTAGTTAGAGAGCAGGGGTGGGATGCCAGTTGATATGTCTTATACAACCGGCTAACAAGTCATGAACTAGGACCCCCTGGGGAGGATAGTACATTATAACCTTGAGAACTTTCAAGGTCCACCCGGGTCCTACTCTAACTGCCACTTACTTTGCTAACCACAGATCAGCCGTTCCTCGGTTCCACAGATAGGGCATGCTCTCCCTTGCTTTCTTGTGGGGCTGCCCTTCTAATAATCCATCTTTCTCTGCTTCAAACTCAGGGACCCAGAGACTGGCCTACTACGCATCACGAGTCTGGTTTCAGGGTTCAGCAAGAACACTACAGAAAGGTAAACAGAATTTGCCAAGAAAAGGCAGCAGCTAAAGGAAACAGGTCCACAGAGAGGTTCCAGCCTGTTCTGGGCTTCCACACAGCATGGGTTAGACCACGGGAATCAGCCCTCTCTCCACGCTCCAGCATCCTCTGAGGGGCTTTCTAAAATTACAAATGCCTGAGCCCAACCGGCAGAGATCCCCAGGCCTCTAGTCTGTGGGTGGGAGAGAGCAAACTTACAGAGTAAGAAAGGAAAAAGGCATGGCATGGGTCATGCTCAACTACATCCAGCACAAGAAATCCCAACTCAACGTGGCTGGTCAGTGGAAGAGAGGCAAGGGGCCAGCTGATCTGGTACCTCGGGCTACCAGATCCCCTCTGAGGGAGACAAGAGTTGCGATCAGAGGATCATCCAGAAGCTATATCAAGAGGAAAGCTAGGAGCCTGCACCCCTCAGAGTAAAGACTTCAGCTTTCTAGGCAGGGGGAGGGGCGACAGGCACAGTAATCTTAATCACAGCTTTGTTATTAATTAAGCGGCAACCCTTAAACCTCCTCCCACAAAAAGCACAAAATAACTCTCTCTCAAATTAACTCTCTCATTTTCTGCTATAATCTGCAGAAGCTAAAGGCCCCAAGTTGGAATTGCTTTCATTGGAGTACAGGCCATAAAAAGACCTTCTTTTCCCAAGCTGTTTGTCTGTTTTGTTTATAGGAAGAAGAAAAAGTACTTTTGTACATGGACATTTTGCCTTTGGAAACAAAGATCTGAGCCTCAGGACCCAGGAACGTATCTCTACACAGACCCCACACCCCACTCCTGTTAGCTGAGTTCAGTGATGTACCTTCACCGAAGTCACTCACCTTCTTCCATCACATCCAGGTACGAATGGAGGGACAACCACAGTCACCATCCACAGTCACCATTAAAAGATCAATCACTCATTTTTGGAACCAGTGACAAAACAACACAGCAGGCTGGTCCAGAAAGCAGTTTACATGACCTTCCACCAGGGGTAGCATTCCTGCTTTCCCAGTGGTGCTAGCTGTGGGGTGCTGGTTTGCCTTCTCCCCAGAGAGAACCATCTCTCCCTCCCATCTTAGATTCATCCTCCAGACTGGAGGGCACGGACTTCAGATGACTGGGCAGGCAGCCAGCAAACCAAAAGAAGATGGACTCACAAGCCCTGAGGTTAAATTAGGGTCCCTCCATTACTTAGAAAGATGGCCCCAACTATGTGTGGTGCTATGGCAAATTTTTAAAGGCAGCCACAGACAAGAGAGGAGGAAATTCTCCAGTTTTAGTTCACACTAGGGTAGGGAAGGGAGGAGCAAAGGAAGAGGCTTCCTACAGGAACATTGCCGAGTAAGTGTTCTGTGGAAATTGGGCTCAGGAATGCTCCCATGGGGGAGGGAGGATGTCCATAACTCATCATGTCCCTAAAAGGCTACCTTATCAACAGTCCACAAGTACTACTAACCCACCCTCTTCAACCAGAGTCCTGGTGAACATCTGCTTGTTAAAGGTTCTAGCAAGTCCCCCAGAGAAGGAAACTTTCTTCTGAGAATGACTGTGGAAACAGCGTAACTAAGCACTAAGCTGCTTCAGAACTGTGCTGTCCAGTAAGGCACCTGCAGCTGTTTGTGGTTACTGCGCACCTAGAATGTGCTAGTCTAAACTGACACAGGCTCCAAGGGAAAAATACATGCCGGACGTCCGAGGCTTGGTCCAGAAATGTGTAAGTAGATCTGCTTTTGTATGGATTAAGCATTCAAATGTACTATTTTTTTATTTGACAGAGAGACTGAGCGAGCACAAGCAGGCAGAGCAACAGAGGGAGAGGGAGAAGCAGGCTCCCCACTGAGCACGGAGCCCAATGCGCGGCTCGATCCCAGGACCCTGGAATCATGACCTGAGCCGAAGACAGACGCTTAACCAACTGAGCCACCCAAGGTGCCCCTCAAATTTATTTTTGGTAGAAAATTAAAATGTATTAAAATTAATTTTACCTGTTTATACTTTAGTATGGTTACTAGGACATTTAAACTCACATATATGGCTCAGATTGTATTTCTACTGGACCGTGTGTCTTTAGAAAATGCTAAGCTAGAGCACGGGCTTGGCAACCCCAGATATGTCCATCTGGGCAACTGCGCCATATTTATGTTTTCCCTTTGAACAATGTATATAAGTACATCCCAAAC
Source organism: Lontra canadensis (assembly GCF_010015895.1). Taxonomy (NCBI): domain Eukaryota; kingdom Metazoa; phylum Chordata; class Mammalia; order Carnivora; family Mustelidae; genus Lontra; species Lontra canadensis. The sequence goes on along the minus strand of NW_022630996.1, from coordinate 67,919,565 downwards.
TTTGGGAATTGATAAAAACAGCTGAAAACAACATTCAGACCAGGATGCGTAAGCTGGCCCACCCAGCAATACGTAATTCTAAAGGAACAACAGACAGGTATCTTCTTTTGTCCATCCTCCGAGACGTTTATGCAAGGACAGAACGGTTTCACTTTGCCCCTCCCTCCACGGTTCTGAGAAAGTATTCCTAAGTATCATGTTGAAGTCTGACTATGTTTGATCATGCTTGGTAAATGAAAAACATGTGCATCCCATACAGGTGAACATAAGAGAGACTTCAGAGACTTGCCCACAAGGAAGATGCTCAAGGCCCACTGGGTTATGTATCTTCTGTCCTACAGTAGATTCTGGAATCTTTCACTCACACCCTGACTTTGGATGAACCGCTTCCTGGGACTGGGTAACTGGAATGTGAATGTCTACAGTGCTTTCCAAAGTATGCACACAGACTGCATCACTTACTATTTATTCTCAGTGGCAACTCCTGAAAGGGAGTTGTTCAAACATTACCAGGGAAGAGCTAGTAGTGTGACTGAACAAGCAGCCTGCTGTGGGGATTAGCTTCCTCAGTTACACAGCAGCAGTCACAACGCACACCGTACAAAGGAACTGGATGACCCAACAGGGGAAAGGCTGAATGCCTAGCATGCTGCCTGGCACTGAGGAAAAGCAGCTTCCATGGACACTCTTCTCTGCTCTGGGGGCTTTCAGTCATCCTTGCCTTAGAGGTAGACACTGGACCTAAAGCTCTAGATTTAAAATTGGGAGACTAAAAAAAAAAATAGAGATGAAAGTAAAATTGAGAGGCTACATATGGTCAGTTGTTGTACGGCAAACAAGATTACTGAAAGTTCAGAGCATCTAAGGGAGTAGGACAGGAAGTGGGCTTTCTCCTTGCTGGGTTTTCTCCTCAGAAATGGTAGCTCGTTAATACTAAGTTTCACGGTGACATGGCTTTTGGGTCCAGTTTCCTGGTATCTGAAAAGAGAGCAGGCTGGGGAATACCTGCCAGAGGGGCCAGTGAAGGGTTTCTCCGGGTCACCAGGGATCCGGCCTGCTCCGGCAGTGACTGCTCTCCACAGGAATGGCTCCCCTGCAACTTGCCCAGCCCAGTTCCTGGGCCTGGTCTTCTGTACATCCTCCAATAAAACCACCTGCCGTCATTAAAGACCTAGGTCTCTCCTTCAGACCAGACATCTCAACTTGCAAGATGCAGGATGTTTTCTCCCTTTCTCAGACCAACGGTCTCTTTCTTCTCAGTTCTGGATAATTTCTCTATGTCTAGTCATTCTGCCAGCCTCACAGAAGGAACTAAATTTTGATATGTGGAATTGTACCTCATTCCAAGTCTCTGAGTACCTGAACCTACTGTTATAAGGCCCAAAGTTGCCTAAGTAATGCTAGGCCTATCTGCTCGTGGACGAAATAAGCAGGCAACAAAGAGAAACATTTCGAATAGTCAAGTTCTTGGATAGGTTTCAAACTGATCACAGGCTATAGAAAACTTACAGTCAGTGACCGTTTAGGCCCAAGCAAGTCAGAAAACATCAGTATTTCTCCATGTCTCTGTAAACCAAGCCCATTATCAAGTCATCTACCTCAGTGGTAAGGCGCTGTGGGGATTAAAGGAGGTCACAAGTCTACATCACCCAGAACCCCAATCTGTGCACCAAGGCATGTGAGGGAGACCCTGAACCTCTTAGCTCTTGGCACAACTGGACAGTCAGGTGCCCCAGGTCCAAGACCTTCACGTAGGAAGCTGCCTCCACTCTCCAGGCCCCAAATCCTTTTGTTAAACCCCAATTTAGGGGCATTCATACATGCAAGCCCAAGGCTGTCAGAAACCAAGATCTTCCCCAACAAAAGTGACCAGTTTCTCCAGCACACCCCCTCCATGTCCCGTCATAATACAGATCCAATGCATCACACCAAACTGTGGTGCATCACACCAAACTGTGTTCCTTGGACCATGAGGACCCTCTCACGTAATACTTAATAATTGCAGTAGAAATAGTAACGTCTAACCAACTAGAACCACGCTTCTCAAACCTTGTGCACTGAGCCGAGATTATGCAGAGCCACACAATAGACAAGGTGCATCTTCCTAGAGATCAAGCTTAAAACATTTTCTTGTTAAGCAACTCTACAAAAGAATACCCCCACACAGAGTTTAAAGAAATCATGGAGTAGTCTTGCAGAAGGCCTGCAGCTTCCAAATTCAGTTACACCCCCACCCTGCCAGGTGTACAAGTTTCCTATCCTTTCTGTCAGAGGTCCCCCCAAAGCTGAAAAACCCAAGAAGTTCTGGACTTCTCATGTGCCCTACTTTTTGAGAGGCTTGAAAGGACTTTGTCACCTCTCTCCCCCTCCTGCTTTTGCACTCCTGCGCCATCTCTAAAAATAAATAAATAAATCTTTTAAAAAAAAAAAAAAAAAGGACTTTGTCGTTGGCGTCAAAGGTCACCAATACCATCCTCAAGGTGGGGGGGGGGGGGGGGGGGGGGGGACCACAAGCTCGTTTTGCCAAAATGACGGAGTTAAAGCAGAAGAGAGAAAAAGAGCTCTCCTCGATTACTGGCCCAGAACATCCTAAAATGAATCCTCTAAGAAGGCATTATACTTTTTGTATTAAAAAGTAAGGTCCTACAGCTTGTTTAGGTCCAGAGACACTCTAATCTCTTCTCGGAATGGAGCGCCATCAAAGAAACCCTCCTATGGCGCCTCTTTGCTTGGCTGCCTCAGCAGTAAACTCTTAATGGTTCCATGTAAATACTCGTCAGAAGCACCTCTCCGGGGTTTTCTTGCGGAAGCTTTAGTTGCACACCTGAAGCCTCCTGAAGGTTAGCACTCCAGCGCCACCTCCCCTTCCGAGAGGGGCTGGAGAGGGGCTTCCGTACTCCCTTGAAGGATCCCCAACAGCCCGGAACTTTCTCAACTTTTCTCCACCCCCGCCTTCGGAGCTGCGGGGCCAAACCTGTCCGGAGCGAGCCGAGTGGCAGGACAAACATCTTAAGAGGGAAGTAGGATTGAAGAACCAGCTCTCTCTCCCTACAAGTACCTTCAGGGGCCGCAGCCAGGACTCCGCGGGAGAGCAGATACACACAGAAACACACACATCCCCAACTCGGTCTCCAGGGCCGCACTCACCTTGGCCGACGTCTCTCCGAACAGAGGTCTGTTGTCCAGGCCGCTGGTGCCATAGGTCCTGGTAGAAAAGTCCTCCATCTTAGGGTTTCTTCGCTCTCCCAGGCCACTCAAAGCTGAGCCGGCATTACCTCCCGAAGGGTCGGGTCCACGACTGCCCACGCCGCGTGCTCACCGAGAGCTCATGGCCGGAAGCGCAGGTGGTCGGGGACGTCCCCGCGGCGTCGGCGGCGGGTGGGCGCTCAAGCCGGGGGAACCTGGCCGCTCTGCCCGAGGACCGCTGCCCTCCTCATCGCGAACAGCTGGGGCAGGAAGTGAAAGGAAAGAGACACCGCGTGGCGGACTCTCTCCGGGACGCCCCGCCCGCGCGGCTCCCACTTCCCCAAATCTCAGCACTCAGCCGGGCTGGGCTCGGTGCCAGGTCCGCCGGGCGCCGCAGCTCGCACCGCAAGCAAATCCGCGACCGCGCGCTCCCGGGGAGGACCCGCGATTCCCCACCCCTCACCACCGCATTCCTTTACACGATTGTTTCCCAAGCCTTCTCAGTATTCTCTTGGGCACCAATACCTCCACGCTCGAGAAGGAGGGGGGTTCCAGTGAAGACTTCATTACAAGCCCCTCTCCAAGCCCTCGGCACCCCCCCTCCCCTCCAATTCTCGAGCGGCGGGAAAAGTGAAGTTGCCCCAGCCGAGCGCTCCGCGGGCCTCTCCCCCAGCGCTGCAGCTGCACGTCGCAGCCGCGGCCGCGCCAGGCACCTCGGATCCCCTTCCATTTGCCGCAACTCCCCGCGCACCGCCGCGCTTTCCGCGGCTCTCCTCGGCTCTCTCCTGCGGGAGCCCCGGCTGGAGCACCCGCCCGGGCGGAACGAGTCGAAGAGAAAATCCCGCCTCGGTCGCGCACAGATTGGCCACCCTCCCGGGAACCGCCCCGCGCCCGCCCCGTGCCCGCAGGCCAAACCTCGGCGTCCCCTGCCGCCCTCGCGCTGGGGAGTCCTGGCGGCGCGGGGGTCCGCGGCTCCCGGGCTCACACACCCGCCGGAATTCGGTGCCAAAGACTCTGGGATGCGGGCGAGACGGGCGGAGAAGAAAGAAACCTTCCGGGCTGGCGGAGAGCGGGCTCGAGTGCCGAGCGCGGGGCTGCGGAACCCCTCTCCTCGGCTTCCCCGGCCGGGACCCGCGGCCTCTGTCGCAAACCGACTTGGCCCGCCCAGGCGACGTCACTTCGGGGACAGCCAATCCCGCGGGCCGAGGCGCCGCATTGGCTGCGGAGCTTTATTTCTGGAGGTGCCTGTTCATTCCCGCTGGGGCGGCCAATCTCCCTGGCTGCTTGTTTCTCAGCCTCTTAGTAATTAGCGTCTGCGCGAGCCACGTGGGTACAGAACCTCTCTGAAGATAGCTTTGCATTTGGCTGAAAACATCTTTAAAACAACCAGCCTGTTTTAACCACACCAGTTTTTGCGCGACTAGGACGCAACGCGGGTCTTTGAGAAATGTGGTTTAGGGTGGTTTGTTTGTCTTGTTTTGTTCTGGGATAGATATCCTGCGGCGTTTAAAGAAACAGTGGGCACGTGACACTGGCAAGGTACTTCTTTGACTTGCACACTCATGCTGTTAGGGATTGCGCTGAGTAAGCATGTTTGCAGCCGCAGAAAACGCTTTGTGTGTCAACCTCTTTTCCGGGTGACAGAGCATAGCGAACTGGAGGTGGACAGTCCTTACAGGCAACATAGTGTCACCACATTTGGAGTCATAAGTATTAAGGAACAAACGGAACTACACTAGGTTTGCTGGACAGTGCAGCTCCGAGATTCACGACCGCTCTGACAATGCTTGTATGCCGGGAGAAAGCGCGTTGGAACGCTGTAGCCCTGTAACATATAGAGCCCAAGCAAAGATTCCAGGTGGTCTTTCAGCGGTTTAGATTAAGGGATTAGAACAGGGGATGGACTAAGAACCACAAATCCATCCATCTGAAATTTGCAACACTGAGTAGAGTGCGTTGTGTTGCATATCTGATCTACTAGTTATATATTTCATAAATGATCTTTTTGTGCAGAATTTTTTTGTTTTAACGAGAATGCTAGACAATCCTGCACCCAGTTCTGATAGAAGGTCTATACGCTTAACAAATAACCTCAGGCACTCACATTCAGCCACATTCATTCCACAAATACCTCTGAGAGCCTGCTCTGTACCTGCCAACCACCAGATAGGGTAATTTGGGGATGGAGAAAGAGGCAAGATACATTGGCTGAGAACACAAGTACATCATATCTTCCCTCGATGAGTTTTTATAAATAAAAAAAATTTTAGGGGCACCTGGGTGGCTCAGTCATTAAGCGTCTGCCTTTGGCTCAGGTCACAATCCCTGGGTCCTAGGATTGAGCCCCACATCGGACTCCCTGCTTGGCGGGAAGTCTGCTTCTCCCTCTCCCGCTCCCCCTTCTTGTGTTCCTGCTCTTGTTGTCAAATAAATAAATAAAATCTTTTAAAAAAATTTAGTAAAGAATATACAAGACATCAGGCAAATAAATATCCAAATGGTGGTTGTCATAATGGTGATGAATGCTATGATCAGGACTCCCAGGGGGTGCTATAGGGATACACAGGAGGACACCCACTGGCTTCACCTGACAGGGAAAGCTTCCTCAAGGAGTCTTCTAAATCAAGACCCGAAGAGGAGTATAATTTACCCAATGTGAGGTGAAAAGTCAGGAAGGCAGCCCAGAGAGGCCAGATATTCCCGTAGGGTGCGTTTGAGGAGGAAGGTTGTGTTGGAGACAATGACCGCTTTACTCTAGAGCTTCTTGTTTTGTCTCACTAATTTTCTATGCCTCTGCTCTGCTTCGTTTTCCTAAGAACCAGCTTCCTCATCTTTACTACTCCCCAAAATTTCCAGTGACAGAAGGCCTAACTTTGTTTTGCTGCTAAACTTGGGGAAAATAGACCCATAGAGCCGCTACCCACCACTGGTTTGCAGCTTAGTCTCTATTTTGTTAATTCAGAATCTCATGAGAAATTTCAGTCAGCTGAGTTCAGATTATGGGTGGTTTCCAGTTGCCTCAGGTCCTCCACCCCCAACCAGCCAACAGGTAGGACCAGGGACAAGGGCTATCTTCTAAGGTCCACCCCCTTCCGCAGAGCAGGGTAGAGGGTTACTTAAATAAAGAGGAGAGTATGTGTAGAAGACAGTGACGGGGTTATCTAGTGTCTTGCCACTCAAAGCATGGTTCCCGGACCAAGAAACTGTCACCACCTGGTAATTCATTGTAGCTGCAGGTCTTCAATCCTCATCCCAGTTACTGAATCATAATCTTCATTTTAATAAGATCCCCAGGGGATTTATATGCACTTTGAAAAGTACTTCTTTCTTCCACTTCCATTTTTTTAAGTTGTTCCTCAGGCCATTACATGACCCTTCCAATACCATAGCTTTTCATTTCTTCATCTTCGTTGTACTTAAGCCACTCATTGTAATACAACATTCTGGATGTCATCAACATGCATGTTTGAAAGAAGCCAGCCCATTTACTAAGCCTTATCCTCCAATGCTGCCAATTTATTCATTCCACATCAGTCCCTCAACCACTTCAGTGTCTCTGATCCTTTGGTCTCTTGAATTTCTCCCATTGGGTCTATTCACGTCCTTCCCATTCAGATTGTGTGTGCTATCAGTAAAATTGCTTTTTTGACAATAGCTTCAGTTCCCTTATTCCATTTATTTTATCACACCTGTGCAGAAATCCCCTGAGATAGTCATCATTCTGCCATCTCAACACCCATGGCCAGGTGTCTAGTGCAGCTGGAGCCAAAAAAAAAAAAAAAAATCACGAATGTCCCTAATTAAAATAATTTTAAATTCAGGGCAGCCAACCTCAACTGCATCCTTAAAACCACCTGGAACTCCTGTGTTTCTTAGGCAACCCTCTCTGTGTCTTGTGTCCCCTTACCATTGGCAGATAACTCAGCCACCCACTTCGCAAGGAAGATCCCAAAGCCATCGCTGGAGATCCCCTCCATTTCCCAGGAAACCAAGACATGTACTGTATCCACCCTCTTCATTTCTCTTTCCCTCCAATTAGAATGAAAGAGACCCCGTCCATCTCTTGTGTTCTACTTCCCATGCATCTCACCATCATGGGGTCTCACTATTATGATTATGTTTCTTCTACGAAAAGCATTTAAGCACACCCAGCTTCAACCATGTTGAAAAAAACAATCAGAGAACTTGCATTAGGCCATGTCTACCTCTGGCTACCATGCTCACTTCATACTCTATATACAACTCTTGGGGTCACCTATAGAGCCATCTTTCTCTCGCTCCCCCCTCCTCTGCCCCGCCTTCTTCTTTGAAAGCAGAGACTACCTTCCAATGTAAAGGACAAACACGCTGGATGTTCACTTGCTGACAATCCCTTGTAGCTTGGGGAGGGTATGTGATCGTTAAGGGCAATGAGTCACTGGAGCAAGTCAGCTGGGGGCTTTCAGGAATGTTTCCTCCCTAATAAAAGGAGAGGCAGAAGAGGAGACCTATCCCTTAGATGTTGTCATGTGAGGACGTCATATTTGAAGATACTTCTACCCCTCATGACCACAAAGGGGGGCCAAGATTATCCCAGAGAAGCCAACTAGAATCTGTGAACCACCCTCCCCCCGGCTTCCTGTTACATGGTGTGTGTGTGTGTGTGTGTGTGTGTGTGTGTGTGTTTGGAACAGGACGGCCTCTATTGCCTTAGTCACTTTTATTTGGGTAATCCCATGCTTACAGCGGAAAACACACTGTTACATTTTTAAAGCCAAGATTTGAGTAGAAGTGCCCATATAGATTGTATCCACTTCCTTACCTCCCACATTTGCCTCAGTCTCTGGAATCTGCCTTACCCACCTGGCTCCCCCGTGTTCTCCGGTGAACGCTCCCTTGAGGACTTGGAGCTGATTCTGCGGGTTTTTCAAGGCCTTCCTCTACATGGCCACTTGGCAGCACTCAGCATTTAAAAATCCTGAAAGTAGACCAGATGATAGCGCTTCGGCTATTTCTCTACACAGCTCTTAAATGTTACCCCCCCTCCCTGCCCCAGGGCTCTGTTCTTATCCTTTTTCTCTGTCCCTGTTGTAAGAGCCAGCTCACCTACAACCACAGCTTCACTTCTTTTTTTTTTTTAAGATTTTATTTATTTATTTGAGAAAGAGACAGTGAGAGAGAGCATGAGCTAGGAGAAGGTCAGAGAGAGAAGCAGACTCCCGGTGGAGCTGGGAGCCCGATGCGGAACTCGATCCCGGGACTCCAGGATCATGACCTGAGCCGAAGGCAGTCGTCCAACCAACTGAGCCACCCAGGCGTCCCCACAGCTTCACTTCTAACTTAGACGGATAGACTACCGCAATGTGGCAGGAGACGTTTAACTTACGAAGCCATTTTTGAAGTTAAATAACTCATTTATTTCACTTATCATTTGTGTTTCTCCTCTTCCGTTGTCTCTACAGTGAAGTTGTCAGAGCAGTAGCTAGAATTAAAACACTTGGAGTTTTGGAGTTTCCTGATGCCTGGGCCCACACCCCAGGCCAGTTACATCCAGATCTCTAAGATGAGGAAGCAATAGTTCTAGAAGCTCCCCAAATATGTTCTGCTGGACTGCCAGAGAACCACAGGTTTAAGGGCAGAGTATCGGGCTAGGTAACTGGATCGGGAGGTCCACTGGGTAGCCTCACCCTGGTATCTGGCAAGGCTAGACCCTAGGGAGTCCACACACCCTGATTTGAATCCCAACTTACCCCCTCACTAGGTGCATGAATTTCAGAAAGTTACTGAAGCCTTCTGAGTTTCAGTTTTTACTTTTGTAAATAAGGAAATGAGCAAAACAATACTTGCCCTGTAGGGTTTTGTGGGAATTAAATAACATATTTTAAACACTGGACACATAGGCAACACTCTGTAAATTATGCATATGATGCATCTACTAAAATAAACATAATGAAGACTATAGCAAAATTTTAAAAATGCACATGATTTAATGTTAAAGGGAAAAAACTAAATATAAAGTAGAATCTGTATTGTATATTTGTTTAACGTATCTACACATGTGAACCAAGACTGGGAGGAAACATGAAAAATGGAAAAACATGAAAAATAATGAAAATCTGGCTGGCTCTGTCAATGGAGCACATAACTCTTGATCTTAGGGTCTTTAGTTCAAGCCTCACGTTAGGGATAGAGATTACTTAGAAAAATGAATAAAATGTTTAAAAAAGAAAAATATAAAAGCAGAATTGTTATTTTTAAAACTTTCTCTCTTTTCTGCGATGGTTTTTCAGCTCTATGCTTTTGCCAGAAGATGGAAAAACTGGCAATAATGCATTTGTGTTCTGTATTGTTTTCCTTTCTTTTTTTTTTCCTCTTTGTATATGTTCACTGGCATCAGATGATCTTTCAACAGCCTAGGGCAACAGTTTTCAGAAACCAAAACTAGAGGTCAGGAGAGGGTGAGGAGAGAAGCAGCGCTCACAGTCCAAAGATAAGAACAGACTTGAAGGAAAATTCATTTTTCCAACACCTGTTCAGTGAGGTGGCTTGCAAAGGGAATAAAGCAGTTAAACACATTCAACCTTTGCTGGGGAATAGAATAATATTAATAACTTCACTTGGGTTGGATCACAGAGCAAAATTTTGAAAAAGTGTGCTTCTCGTTGATCCCAGAGCTCAAAAATGAGGTGTGCACGCCAGGTTTATTGTACCTGAGTCTTACTGAACCAAGATGTCTCTTTTTTAAAAGATTTTATTTATTTATTTATTTATTTGAGAGACACAAGAGAGAGAGAGCACAGGCAGGGGAGAAACAGAGGGAGAGAGACAAGCAGGCTCTATTCTGAGTGCGGAGCCTGCCTCGGAGCTCAATCCCACAACCCCAAGACCATGACCTGAGCTGAAATCAAGAGCTGGATGCTTAACCAACTGGGCCACCCAGACACCTCTAATTGGAACAGGTCTCTTAAATCATAGGGGTGAGGAGAAGCACACATCTTCAGAATTCTGCCCTGAGTGCCTCCCTCACAGCCTCACTCCATGGACACAAGAAGAAAAGGAAGTGGGAAGAAAGAAGTCAGTTGGCAGAAAAGCTGTGGTACCAACAAAAAGCAACCAGAAGCAAGAGTAAGAGAGCACGTGTCTTCTAACATCCCGGGGTCAGATGGCAGGAATTGCTGGGGGCCTTTACAGGTGCACATAGTTTGAACAATCATGTGATAGGAAGATTGATTCCCAAATATAATGAATTTAGGCATTGCAACAGAGTGTACATATTCCGCACAGGCCTGCAAGAGGAGATAAGCTCTGCGGTCTTGCTGACAAATTTTTTTGAATCCAAGTATGTGATTTCTAAACGTGCTGTGCAACCAGGCAGGTGTTGTGAAAGATCCAGCTTACTCATTGGGAATCTAGTCTGGTCAGTTTTGGAAAGTCGACCTGAGCACCAGTTTCCTTATCTGTAAATGGAAAGGTTGTATTCTACCCGGCCAGATCTAAAATGCTAATAAACTCTGAGACTAATTAGAGGAGCTCTCTTTAAATCTAAGAGGTTTTTTTTTTTAAGATTATTTATTTATTTATTTGACAGAGATCAAAAGTAGGCAAAGAGGCAGGCAGAGAGAGAGGAAGAAGCAGGCTCCCTGCTGAGCAGAGAGCCCTACATGGGGCTTGATCCCAGGACCCTGAGATCATGACCTGAGCTGAAGGCAGAGGCTTAACCCACTGAGCCACCCAAGCACTCCTAAATCTCTCTTTTTATTTTAATTTTTTTTAATTTTCTTCTAAACATATAATGTATTTTTATCCCCAGGGGTACAGGTCTGTGAATCGCCAGGTTTACACACTTCACAGCACTCACCATAGCGCATACCCTCCTCAATGTCCATAACCCCACCACCCTCTCCCAACCCCCCTCCCCCCAGCAACCCTCAGTTTATTTTGTGAGATTGTCTCTTATGGTTTGTCTCCCTCCCGATCCCATCTTGTTTCATTTATTCTTTTCCTACCCCCAAACCCCCCACGTTGCATCTCCACCTCCTCATATCAGGGAGATCATATGATAGTTGTCTTTCTCCGACTGACTTATTTCCTAAGCGTAATACCCTCTAGTTCCATCCACATAATCGCGAATGGCAAGATTTCATTTCTTTTGATGGCTGCATAGTATTCCATTGTATATATACACCACATCTTCTTTATCCATTCATCAGTTGATGGACATCTAGGTTCTTTCCATAGTTTGGCTATTGTAGACATTGCTGCTATAAACATTTGGGTGCATGTATCCCTTCGGATCACTATGTTTGTATCTTTAGGGTAAATACCCAGTAGTGCAATTGCTGGGTCATAGGGTAGCTCTATTTTCAACATTTTGAGGAACCTCCATGCTGTTTTCCAGAGTGGTTGCACCAGCTTGCATTCCCACCAACAATGTAGGAGGGTTCCCCTTTCTCCACATCCTCACCAGCATCTGTCATTTCCTGACTTGTTAATTTTAGCCATTCTGACTGGTGGGAGGTGGTATCTCATTGTGGTTTTGATCTGTATTTTCCTGATGCCGAGTGATGTGGAGCATTTTTTCATGTGTCTGTTAGCCATCTGGATGTCTTCTTTGCAGAAATGTCTGTTCATGTCCTCTACCCATTTCTGGATTGGATTATTTGTTCTTTGGGTGTTGGGTTTGCTAAGTTCTTTATAGATTTTGGATACTAGCCCTTTATCTGATATGTCGTTTGCAAATATCTTCTCCCATTCTGTCAGTTGTCTTTTGGTTTTGTTAACTGTTTCCTTTGCTGTGCAAAAGCTTTTGATCTTGATAAAATCCCAATAGTTCATTTTTGCCCTTGCTTCCCTTGCCTTCTTCCTAGGAAGAAGTTGCTGCGGCTGAGGTCGAAGAGGTTGCTGCCTGTGTTCTCCTCAAGGATTTTGATGGATTCCTTTCTCACATTGAGGTCCTTCATCCGTTTTGAGTCTATTTTCATGTGTGGTGTAAGGAAATGATCCAATTTCATTTTTCTGCATGTGGCTGTTGAATTTTCCCAACACCATTTGTTGAAGAGGCTGTCTTTTTTCCATTGGACATTCTTTCCTGCTTTGTCGAAGATTAGTTGACCATAGAGTTGAGGGTCTATTTCTGGGCTCTCTATTCTGTTCCATTGATCTATGTGTCTGTTTTTGTGCCAGTACCATGCTGTCTTGATGATGACAGCTTTGTAATAGAGTTTGAAGTCCGGAATTGTGATGCCACCAACTTTGGCTTTCTTCTTCAATATTCCTTTGGCTATTTGAGGTCTTTTCTGGTTCCATATAAATTTTAGGATTATTTGTTCCATTTCTTTGAAAAAAATGGATGGCATTTTGATAGGGATTGCATTAAATGTGTAGATTGCTTTAGGCCGCATAGACATTTTCACAATATTTGTTCTTCCAATTCAGGAGCATGGAACATTTTTCCATTTCTTTGTGTCTTCCTCAATTTCTTTCATGAGTACTTTATAGTTTTCTGAGTATAGATTCTTTGCCTCTTTGGTTAGGTTTATTCCTACGTATCTTATGGTTTGGGGTGCAATTATAAATGGGATTGACTCCTTAATTTCTCTTTCTTCTGTCTTGTTGTTGATGTAAAGAAATGCAACTGATTTCTGTGCATTGATTTTATATCCTGACACTTTACCGAATTCCTGTACAAGTTCTAGCAGTTTTGGAGTGGAGTCTTTTGGGTTTTCCACATATAGTATCATATCATCTGCGAAGAGTGAGAGTTTGACTTCTTTGCCGATTTGGATGCCTTTAATTTCTTTTTGTTGTCTGATTGCTGAGGCTAGGACTTCTAGTACTATGTTGAATAGCAATGGTGAAAATGGACAACCCTGTCGTGTTCCTGACCTTAGCAGGAAAGCTCTCAGTTTTTCTCCATTGAGAATGATATTTGCGGTGGGTTTTTCATAGATGGCTTTGATAATATTGAGGTATGTGCCCTCTATCCCTACACTTTGAAGAGTTTTGATCAGGAAGGGATGCTGTACTTTGTCAAATGCTTTTTCAGCATCTATTGAGAGTATCATATGGTTCTTGTTCTTTCTTTTATTAATGTGTTGTATCACATTGACTGATTTGCGGATGTTGAACCAACCTTGCAGCCCTGGAATAAATCCTACTTGGTCGTGGTGAATAATCCTTTTAATGTACTGTTGGATCCTATTGGCTAGTATTTTGGTGAGAATTTTTGCATCTGTGTTCATCAAGGATATTGGTCTGTAGTTCTCTTTTTTGATGGGATCCTTGTCTGGTTTGGGGATCGAGGCGATGCTGGCCTCATAAAATGAGTTTGGAAGTTTTCCATCCATTTCTATTTTTTGGAACAGTTTCAGGAGAATAGGAATTAATCTTCTTTAAATGTTTGGTAGAATTTTCCTGGGAGGCCGTCTGGCCCTGGGCTTTTGTTTGTTTGGAGATTTTTGATGACTGTTTCTATCTCCTTACTGGTTATGGGTCTGTTCAGGTTTTCTATTTCTTCCTGGTTCAGTTGTGGTAATTTATATGTTTCTAGGAATGCATCCATTTCTTCCAGATTGTCATATTTGTTGGCGTAGAGTTGCTCATAGTATGTTCTTATAATTGTTTGTATTTCTTTGGTGTTGGTTGTGATCTCTCCTCTTTCATTCATGATTTTATTTATTTGGGTCCTTTCTCTTTTCTTTTTGATAAGTCTGGCCAGGGGTTTATCAATCTTATTCTTTCAAAGAACCAGCTCCTAGTTTCGTTGATTTGTTCTATTGTCTTTTTGGTTTCTATTTCATTGATTTCTGCTCTGATCTTTGTGATTTCTCTTCTCCTGCTGGGTTTAGGGTTTCTTTCTTGTTCTTTCTCCAGCTCCTGTAGGTATAGGGTTAGGTTGTCTATTTGAGACCTTTCTCGTTTCTTGAGAAAGGCTTGTATCGCCATATATTTTCCTCTCAGGACTGCCTTTGCTGTGTCCCACAGATTTTGAACCATTGTGTTTTCATTATCATTTGTTTCCATGAATTTTTTCAATTCTTCATTAATTTCCTGGTTGACCCATTCATCTTTAGAAGGATGCTGTTCAGTCTCCATTATTTGGGTTCTTTCCAAATTTCCTCCTGTGATTGAGTTCTAGCTTCAGAGCATTGTGGTCTGAAAATATGCAGGGAATGATCCCAATCCTTTGATGCCGGTTGAGACCTGATTTGTGACCCAGGATGTGGTCTATTCTGGAGAATGTTCCATGTGCACTAGATAAGAATGTGTATTCTGTTGCTTTGGGAAGAAATGTTCTGAATATATCTGTGATGTCCATCTGGTCCAGTATATCATTTAAGGCCCTTATTTCCTTTTTGATCTTTTGCTTGGATGATCTGTCCATTTCAGCGAGGGGAGTGTTAAAGTCCCCTACTATTGGGGCGCCTGGGTGGCTCAGTGGGTTAAAGCCTCTGCCTTCGGCTCAGGTCATGATCCCAGGGTCCTGGGATCAAGCCCCGCATCAGGCTCTCTGCTCAGCGGGGAGCCTGCTTCCTCCTCTCTCTCTGCCTGCCTCTCTGCCTACTTGTGATTTCTGTCTGTCAAATAAATAAAATCTTTAAAAAAAAAAAAAAAGTCCCCTACTATTATTGTATTATTGTCGATGTGTTTCTTTGATTTTGTTATTAATTGGTTTATATAGTTGGCTGCTCCCACTTTAGGGGCATAGATATTTAAAATTGTTAGATCTTCTTGTTGGACAGACCCTTTGAGTATGATATAGTGTCATTCCTCATCTCTTATTTTAGTCTTTGGCTTAAAATCTAATTGATCTGATATAAGGATTGCCACTCCTGCTTTCTTCTGATGTCCATTAGCATGGTAAATTGTTTTCCACCCCCTCACTTTAAATCTGGAGGTGTCTTCGGGTCTAAAATGAGTTTCTTGTAGGCAGCATATTGATGGGTTTTGTTTGTTTATCCATTCTGAAACCCTGTGTTTTTTGATTGGGGCATTTAGCCCATTTACATTCAGGGTAACTATTGAGAGATATGAATTTAGTGCCATTGTATTGCCTGTAAGGTGACTGTTATTGTATATTGTTTCTGTTCCTTTCTGATCTACTACTTTTAGGGTCTCTCTTTGCTTAGAGGACCCCTTTCAATATTTCCTGTAGAGCTAGTTTGGTGTTTACAAATTCTTTCAGTTTTTGTTTGTCCTGGAAGCTTCTTATCTCTCCTTCTATTTTCAATGATATCCTAGCTGGATATAGTATTCTTGGCTGCATGTTTTTCTCATTTAGTGCTCTGAATATATCATGCCAGCTCTTTCTGGCCTGCCAGGTCTCTGTGGATAAGTCTGCTGCCAATCTATTATTTTTACCATTGTATGTTACAGACTTATTTTCCCGGGCTGCTTTCAGGATCTTCTATTTGTCACTAAGACTTGTAAATTTTACTATTAGGTGACAGGGTGTGGACCTATTCTTATTGATTTTGAGGGGGGTTCTCTGCACCTCCTGGATTTTGATGCTTGTCCCCTTTGCCATATTAGGGAAATTCTCTACAATAATTCTCTCCAATATATCTTCTGCTCCCCTCTCTCTTTCTTCTTCTTCTGGAATCCCAATTATTCTAATGTTGTTTCGTCTTATGGTGTGACTTATCTCTTGAATTCTCCCCTTGTGGTCCAGTATTTGTTTGTCTCACTTTTGCTCAGCTTCTTTATTTTCTGTCATTTGGTCTTCTATATCACTAATTCTTTTTCTGCCTCATTTATCCTAGTAGTAAGAGCCTCCATTTTTTATTGCACCTCATTAATAGTTTTTTTTTTTTTATTTCAACTTGGTTAGATTTTAGTTCTTTTATTTCTCCAGAAAGGGCTTTTGTCTCTCCAGAGAGGGTTTCTCTAATATCTTCCATGCCTTTTTCAAGCCTGGCTAGAACCTTGAAAATCGTCATTCTGAACTCTATATCTGACATATTACCAATGTCTGTACTGATTAGGTCCCTAGCCTTCGGTACTGTCTCTTGTTCTTTATTTTGTGGTGAGTTTTTCCACCTTGTCATTTGTCCAGATAAGAATATATGAAGGAGCAAATAAAATACTAAAAGGGTGGCAAAGACCCCAGGAAAATGTGCTTTAACCAAATCAGAAGAGACCCCAAATCATGGGGTGGGGGGAGAAAGGGGATAAAAAGAAGTTCTGAAAAAAAGAAAAAATTTAAAAAAGAAAACAAATAAAGAAAATATATAAAAAAGAAAAAAATATATATATATTAGACTGGTGACTAGAACAGGGTCACCCACTTAATTTTGGGAGTATTTTGGTCTCTTAGAAGAAACTACCTCCCAAAATTTTAAAGAATGAAAAACATATATAAGGGTGAACACAATGAAGGGATGGAATATGCCTATAAAGATGAAAAATTTTTTTTTTAATTTCTAAAAAAGGAGTTGATAAAATAAGTTGGTTGGGAGAATAAAGAAAAAGAAAGTGGAGAGAATTTGCTTGGGCTGGAGACCAGAACAAGCCCGGAACTAGAGTTAGGGTATATTTGATCTACTAGAAGAAATTGTACCCCAAATTTTTTAGAAGAAAATACCCTATGTGTATACAAAAAATAAAGTTAGATACAATGAAAGATAAAATATGACTATAATAATGAAGGTTCAAAAAAGATTATTTTTTTTTAATAAAAGGTATTGTTAAGATAAACTAGTTAAAAAACGTTAAAAGAGGAAAGGGTAAAAGTTAAAAAAGATTAGCAGAAGAAAAAAAATGAAAAAAATATAATTAATTGCAAGACTAAAGAATCATGGGGAGAAAGCCATGAATTCCATGCTTTGCTTTCTCCTCCTCTGGAATCCGCTGTTCTCCTTGGTAAGTAAACTTGGTCTTGGCTGGATTTCTTGTTGATCTTCTGGGGGAGGGGCCTGTTGTAATGATTCTCAAGTGTCTTTGCCCAAGGCGGAATTGAGCGGCCCTTACCAGGGGCCGGGCTGAGTATTCCGCTCAGGTTTGCTTTCGGGAGCTTTTGTTCCCTGAGTGCTTTCCGTAGAGTTCCGGAGGACGGGAATGAAGATGGCGGCCTCCTGGTCTCTGGTCCGGAGGAGCTGAGAGCCCGGGGCCCCACTCCTCAGTGCGCCCTCAGAGAACAGCGCCCAATTACTCCCGTCTCCCTGGCCTCTAACTGCTCTCCAAGCTCACCCGCCCGTGACCGGTTCAAGGTAACCCCGAGTTGAGAACTCACTCCTCTGTCTCTGTCTCTGTCTAAACCCTGCGAGCTCTGCAACACTCAGACACCCCCGATCCTTCTGTGACCCTGCGGGACCTGGGGGCCACGCTGATCCCGCCTGGGCTTCACCCCGGTTTAGCCTCTGGAGCGATGTCCCTCAGTGGAGCCAACTTTTTAAAGTCCTGATTTTGTGCTCTGTTGCTCCGCTGCTTGCTGGGAGCCGGCCCCTCCCCCCGCGGTCTATCACCCCGTCGCTTTGGAGTCACTTCCCCACGGTCCTACCTTTCAGAAAGTGGTCAATTTTCTGTTTCTAGAATTGTTGCTCTTCTTCTCTTCGATCTCCTGTTGGATTTGTAGGTGTTCACAATGGTTTGATAAGCTATCTAGCTGATCTGCTGCTACCTGATGTCGTCTCAGCCTGCTACTTCTCCGCCATCTTGACTCCTCCCCTGACAGTTCCAATCTAAGTTTTGCAACACTTTGAGATTTCCTGAAAAGTTATAGAAATGCTACAGAGAGTTTCAGTCTATATTCTTCATCTGGTTTTCCCCAATATAACATTTTATACAACTATGGTACATTTATTTATCAAATCTAAGAAAATTAGCATGGGTATAATACTGTTACCTACAGATACTTTATTTGGAACTCTCTACTTTAAATAAGGCTGATGTGTAATAGAGAACTGTGACTTCGAGCAAATCTCAGAGGCTCAGTTCTACATGTGCTAAAAAAAAAAAAATGAAGAAAAAATAAAATCCCTCTCAGGGTTGTTGTATGAGAATTATGTAAGATATGGTGGGGGGAATTGATTTTTATACTCTGAAGTGTTATTTGCTGGAATGAGCTACAACTGATGAAAAGTAATTTTTAGGAGTTTTCATAATGAATTTAGCACTGATACTAAAGTGGATAAAATTTGAAGCAGTTGTTTCTTGCCCACAGCTGAAACACTGTACTCAGTGAGAAAGTGCAATTTGCACAGAGAAATTGAATTAAACAAATATGCCAATTTATGCCAATCTTCTCCAACAGGAACAAAAAGAATTTTAACTACAGTGCCTTCTGGGTTTCACGTTGTGCGGGTGTGTGGTGTGTGTGTGTGTGTGTGCATTGTTTTTAATTCTATGAATTAGAAATCAGAAAATAAAGATGCAAGGACCAAGTATTTTTCAGGTTTTGAACTATAATATATCTCTTAAGAAAACTTAGGAAAAACTGATGGGAATGACATTTACTTTTTGTAATCATTTCATATGAGATCTAGAATATTCCTGATAATGATTTTGAATAAACTGCTTAAAGTTCAGGCATTTAAGTTCAGGAGAAGTGTGTGCTGGACAGAGGCTCTGTCACTAACTGTGTCACATTCAGGTATTTATTTAACCTTAAGAGTTTCCATTTCCTCACTGTGAAATGAGAACAATAGAATAAGTAACTTTTTAAGGGTCTTCAGCATGAAAATCATGGGATTTTTTGACCTTAAGAGAGGAGGCCAAAAATTCAAGGGGAGAAAGAGAAAAATATAAAATAAATAAATAAATAAATAAACGTTCACAGTGCAATTATATTAGCTTTTTATGCAGTGACTTCGGATACTTTGGGCTTTTTTTGGTGGGGTAAGATCTTTTTCACACAGGTAGTTTCCCTGTGATCCTCAGATATTTTTAGTACTGAATGCAAAGCACCACAGTCTAGTCCAAACCTGCTAGCCTTGCTGAGGCACCTGTCTGTACCACTTAAGATGCTCTCTAAATAATCGTAACAGTGTGGTAATTGCACTCCTTTTCTTAGAATAACATCACTTTCATTTTTTTAAAGATGCCTGGACAGGAACACAATGATCTTATTGTTTAGAAATTCAGGTTCAGGGGCACCTGGGTGGCTCAGTGGGTTAAGGCCTCTGCCTTTGGCTCAGGTCATGATCCCAGGGTCCTGGGATCGAGCCCCACATTGGGCTCTCTGCTCTGCGGGGAGCCTGCTTCCTCCTCTCTCTCTCTCTGTCCGCCTCTCTGCCTACTTGTGATCTCTGTCTGTCAAATACATAAAAATCTTAAAAAAAATAATTTAAAAAATAAAAAAAAAGAAATTCAGGTTCAGGGGTGCCTGCGTGGCTTAGTCAGTTAAGCATCCAACTCTTGGTTTTGGCTCAGGTCGTGATCTCCGGGTCATGGGATCACCAGGCTTGGGGACCTCCACACTCAGCGGGGAGGCTTCTCGCTCTCTGCTCTTCCCCGGCCCCGCTCGCACACTTGTGTGCTCCCTCTCTTTCTCTCTGCTTCAAATAAATAAAAATAAATCTTTTAAAAAAGAACAGGTTCAGAATGAACAATAAGCATCTGAAGAAGTAAATGGCATTGTTTAAAATA
Organism: Lontra canadensis; assembly: GCF_010015895.1. Classification (NCBI taxonomy): domain Eukaryota; kingdom Metazoa; phylum Chordata; class Mammalia; order Carnivora; family Mustelidae; genus Lontra; species Lontra canadensis. Next base: position 67,899,816 of record NW_022630996.1, on the reverse strand, counting down.
CCTCTGATGTCTCTTGCTAACTATGAGAAATTTACCAAATGAACTTTTTCACTGTAGACACAGAGGAAAAAAAAACCCACAAGAATTAAGTTCACATGTTGTCATTCTCACCTCTCACTTTTTCAATAAAATACACAGAATAGGTTAATTTTCCCAGCAAGAACTTGTTGTTGTTGTTGTTGTTTTAAAGAAAGATATTAAGATCAGGAAGAAAAAATTAAATAAATAACAACCAAGATAAAGAAATTCTTTTACAATCTGTCCACCCAACAGCACATTTATTTTTCCTTCTTGGAGAGTCATTTATATTCTCCCCAGTGAAAATATTAACACCACCTCCTGTTGGCTGGCTTCCTTGACAATCCCTAAGGTGAGATCAGACATCTGTTACTGAGCCTCTATTTGGGGAAAAGCTATTAACTCTCAGAATACACAGATGAAGAAATCTCATCTCTAATGCCCAGCATGGTGTTTTTCCACCCCACCCACTAAAAGAGAGATATGAGCAGAACCTCTGAATATCGAATGTCATTAGCTCTCCACTTAACCACATCTTTTGTTGCCTCCTGTTAGCAGGTTGAATTGTGGACTCTCAAAAGATGTTTACCCAAAAATCTGTGACTGTGACCTTATTTAGAAAAAATGTCTTTGCAACTGTAATTAAGGTAAGATTCTCCAAATGAGAGCATCCTGGATTGTAGAGACAAGTCCGAGCTAAGGACCGCCAAGGGTTGTTGACAGCTCCTAGAAACTAGGAAAGACACATGGAATGGGTTCTTGCTCAGAGCGTCCAGGAGGAAAAAACCCTACTGACACCTTGATTTTGTACTTCTGGGCTGCAGAATTGTGAGAGGATTGATTTCTGGTTTTTTTTTTTTAAGATTTTATTTATTTATTTGATGAAGAGAGATCACAAGTAGGCAGAGAGGCAGGCAGAGAGAGGTGGGGGGGAAGCAGGCTCCCCGATGAACAGAAGGCCCGATGCGGGGCTCAATCCCAGGACCCTGAGATCATGACCTGAGCCAAAGGCAGAGGCTTTAACCCACTGAGCCACCCAGGTGCCCCAATTTCTGTTGTTTTAAGGCACCCAATTTGGTGTAGCAGTCCTATGAAACTAATACTGGGAACTGCTACCTCCTTCACTAGAGATATCGCAAAGATTTATTGATGTTGCCCAAGCTCTCTCCTGTGATAAGTCCTCAGAAGAACCACTTGCTCCAAAGTGAAAACGATCTTAAGAAAATCACTAAGTCAGAGTACAGAGAGGGAAGCCTCTCATCTGTCTGGCATGAGACCTGCATGTAAGATAAGGACACTGAATTTTTAATAGACACACAGAACTTTAGTGTCATCGTACAATGTATCCTCAGACGTTACACCTGACTCCAGGTGCCAGCCTCCCTCATGCTTGTGCAAGTCCTCCTGTCGTTGACCTTAGAACCTGCTGGCAAGTTGTACTAGTCAGTGTTCTCTAGAGAAACAGAGCCTATAATAATAATATACATTATTATATATGTTAATTATTTGTATAATTATATAATATATAATATAAATATATATGATTATATAATATATTATAAATGTATATGATACATGATATTACATATAGTAACATATAATTAATATCATATAATTATATGTTGATGCATATTAATTATATATCATATATCATATATATATAATAACATAGACTCGTGCAATTATAAAGGTTAAGAAGTCCCACAATCTGCTGTCTGCAAGCTGGAGACCCAATAAAGCTGATGCTGTAAATCAGTCTTCATCTAAAGTCTGAGAACAGGGGCGCCTGGGTTGCTCAGTCATTAAGCGTCTGCCTTCGGCTCAGGTCATAATCCCAGCATCCTGGGATCAAGCCCCACATCAGGCTCCCTGCTGTGCGAGGAGCCTGCTTCTCCCTCTCCCACTTCCCCTGCTTGTATTCCCTCTCTCACTGTCTCTCTCTCTTTATCAAATAAATAAATAAAATCTTAAAATAAAATCTGAGAACAAGGAAAGCTAATGGTGTGGGTTCCAATCCAGATCTAAAGGCACCAGGAGTGCCAAGGGCAGAACATCAATGTCCCAGCCCATGTACTTGAGAAGGGCCAAATCCTTCCTCCACTTTTTCATTCTCTTCAAGCCCCCAACAGACTGGATGATGTCTACCACACTGGAAGGGGTAAATTGCTTAACTGAATCCACTGATTCAAACATTAATTTCATCTGGAAGTGCCCTCACAGACACATACAGAAATAATGTAGCCAGATATCTGGATGATCCAGTCAAGCTGACACATTAAATGAACCATCACACAAGCAATGTCAGCAAAACAATTTCATTCATTTATAGTCACACCGTCAAGTGTCATTTCCCATCTTTCTTCTTTGACAATCTAAATTGCAATGACAGAGACCAAAGGTGGCTGGGTGGCTCAGTAGGTTAAGCGTCTGCCTTTGGTTCCCTTCATGATCCTAGACTCACGGAATCGAGCCCCACGTTGGGCTCCCTGCTCGGCAGATCTCCCTCTGCCCCTCCCCCTGTTCGTGCTCTCTCCCACTCTTGCTCTCTCAAATAGAGAAATAAAATCTTTAGAAAACACGACAGAGACCAAATTGGAACTTGAATCCATGTGACCTTTAAATTTTAAAAAATATGTTTGTGTGTGTGGGTATCCTCCCAAAAGATGAAGAAATATCACTTTATTCCCACCAGCCTGGCAAAAATGAAAAATCTAACAATATCATTTTGAGCAAAGGTATGAAACATTAGGAAATCTGAGATGCTGTGGCTGAAATTTCTACCGGAACAACTGTTGTACTCGTCATGTGGTAAAGAGTAAGATGCGAATACTTCCTACCCCACCAGCTCTAAACCTAGGTGTAGAGGAGAAGCTCTTGACGAGGCCAACAAGAGACTTTGAAAGAAGGTAACATTTCTTCTGAGAACAAAAAAGTGGAAACAGCCCAAATGTCTGTTAACTAAAGAAGGGGATTAAAAAAAAAAAGAAGAGATAAATAAATGGAACATCGTCCTAGAATGGAATGTAGCAGTGAAAATGAACGAACTACAAATTACACATATCAGCAGGCCAGCGAGGATCAATCTCTTGACCACAGTAGTGAACAGCAAGCAAAAAGCAGCAGATTGCAGGATTATTCACAGAGTACGTGACAAGGTACTAGAAGCTCCCTGCTCATATACCCTTAGGCCTGACCGTGTCAGCACAGGTCAGTCCAAGCCCTGTGTCCTCTGCCAGCGGAGTTTCTTTCCAAAGCTCATTCTGTCTGCACACAAGGCTGGCCAGAGCGCTCAGGAATGAACATGATCTAGGAGCCAGGCCCTGGCCCACGAGGGCCACGAGTTGCTGTATTAATACTCTGGTTCGCCCCCCCATTCGGTGGGATAAATCTTTAGTGTCTGTTCTACTCTAGCTCCTTACTGTGATTAAGATGTAGTTGCCCAAAGTGGTAACTTCTTTGTTGGCATTTCCTTCCTTGTTCCAGTTTTCCATTCCCTTCCTGGGTTTTTGTGGCTGTGCTGGTTAATTGTATATGTCAACCTAACTGAACTAAGGAATGCCCAGAGAGCTGGTAAAAACACCAGGTACGTCTGGGAGAATGTCTCTGAAAGAGATAGGTGTTTGAATGGTAGCCTGAGCCAAGGAAATTACCCTCACCAATGCGGGTGGACAGCATCCAACATTTCGAGGACCTAAACAGAACAAAGAGGCAGGTAGAAGACAAATTTTCTCCCTGTTTGAGCTAAGTCATCTATCTTCTCCTGCCCTTGGACATTGGTGCTACTGATTCTTGGACTTTCAGACTCAGGATTTACCCCATTGGGCCCTGATTCTCGGGGCTCTGGACTCAGACTGAATTATGCTACCAGCTTTCCTGGTTCTAGAGCTCACAGACAGCAGATGGTGGGACTTCTAAGCCTCCATAAGCGTGTGAGCCAATTCCTATAATAAAAATAAATCTCCTCTTATATCTACCTACATATATCCTATCAATTCTATTTCTCTGGAGAACCCTGACTGATACAGTGGCTCGCCTCCCAAAGAAACCGCTCTCATTAGAACCCACATCTGGGAATGCACTTCTGGACAAATAGAACTAACACAGTGGGATTCTATTTGTACATGATTCAGAAATAAGAAGAATGACAATATATTGCTAAGAGTGGGTAGAATAAGTAGTGAAGGGTACAGAAGCTAGAGCAAGCTGCTGGGGTTTGAAACCAGGGCCTGCCATGTGTTAGCTGTGTGACTTTGAGCAGGTCACTTAACTTCTCTGTGCCTCAGTTTAGTCAACTGCTGAACTGGGATGTTAATAACAATATTTACCCCTTCTGGCTGTTGTACGGATTAGAATTAAAATACATAAAGAATTTAGAAAAGTGTCTTACAAAGAGCAAGCACGCAATGTTAGATGTTACTATTACTATTTTTTTTAATTTTTTAAAAGATTTTATTTATTTATTTGACAGAGAGAGATCACAAGTAGGTGGAGAGGCAGGCAGAGAAAGAGAGGGGGAAGCAGGCTCCTGCTGAGCAGAGAGGCCCATGTAGGGCTCGATCCCAGGACCCTGGGATCATGACCTGAGCCAAAGGCAGAGCTTTAACCCACTGAGCCACCCAGGTACCCCGTTACTATTACTATTTTTAATTAATTTATTTATTTTAGAGAGAGAAAGCAACTCTGAATACAAGCAGGAGGGGCAGAAGGAGAGAGAGAGAGAGCAGACTCCCCATTGAGCATGGAGCCCAAGGCAGTGCTTGGTCTCAAGACCCTGAAATCATGACCTGAGCTGAAACCCATGCTTAACTGATTGTGCCACCCAGACGCCCCTAGCTGTTACTGCTGTTGTAAGGTTGTATACATTTGCAGTAAAACCGCAAGGGTCATGTTAAACACAAAATTCAGGAGAGTGGTTACTTTTGGAAGGGCAGGCACTTGATGGGTTCGGAGAGAGGTATATGAGGGTCTCAAAGGCATTAGTCATGTTCTATTTTTTAAGCTGGATAGTGGATATGTTTTTGTTGTTTAATTACTATGCTTCATAACTTACATGTAAATTGAGTCACTTCGAGTATCTGTCAAAAACTGCATCATTTTTAGAATTCTAAAAAGATAAAGCAATTTCTATCAAATATATTCAAACTTTTGTATCCTTTAAGAGCTCGGGGTGCTCTCTGCTTCAGCTATTGTCAGCCCCCCACTAGCCTTTCAGACTTTACTCAGAGGGGCCCCTTTGAGGAAAGTTCCCAGGACACCTGTACCCTGAAAGGCCTCTGGGACCCAGCCCAAATCACATCATCCCTTGGAAGACATTCAGCAACCCTGTCCTGTTGTCATGATGTAATGAGCACTGAGGAATTACACAAAACTGAGGAATCACTGACCTCTACCTTGGAAACTAATGATACATTATATGTTAATTAATTGAATAAATAAATAAATAATAAAAATACAAAAATAAAAAATAGACATACTAAAAAAATCTTGGTTTTTAAAATTCCTTCTTTCTTTTTAATAAGTGTTGCACTTAGCACATCAAACAATTAGTATATGATTATTTTAGGAAAAAAAAACTTGTGCAAAAAAATAGTATGCTCACAAATCATCATTCAGTTGTAACCACTGTCAGTATCTTGATGTATATATACCCTTTCAGATTTGCGTTATACATTTTAAAACAAAATTACCTTATAAAGAAATGCTCTGAAGTGATATCCTTTTTTTTTTTTTAACTTAATATGGGAACATTTTAACTTAAGCTGGGAACACCTTTCTTTTTGCTTTTTTTCAGTTAGTCTCCTTTGTAGGAATAAAGCGGGGTCTGCTGCTGGGCGAGAAAACCGAGAAAGCATTTGCTGTAAGATGCTGGGTGCTCAGGAATAGAGGGATCCAGGCTCCTAGAGGGGGAATTCAAGAATGACAGGGCCGCAGAGAGCTAGAAGTTCCTGGGACACCCGCAGCACGAGTGTGGGAGCCACCGTCTGTGTGACGGCACCCCAGTGTACACTGATGCTATGAGTCTCTCCTCTTCCTATCGGCAGCTTCCCTGCTCCAGGTATCTTTTTTAGCTCCTTCTATCGTCTTGTTCAGTTTCATCTTCCAAACATAACTTGAACTTACTGAAACTTTGGCTTATTTACTGACCCATTATTACCCTCCAGCTTCTTATCATCTCATGGATTTTCATCTTTACTCTGCCAGTCACTCATATCTGCAGTTTCCACGTCAGATGCATGTGACTGAACCCCTGACAGTCTCCACAGGGATTATTAGATTATTAATAATCTAATAATTAATAATAATAATAATAATAGTAAGTCTCCACAGATTATTGTTTCATGCCTTTCGATAAGTTCATGGCCCAGAGATGAGCTGTCCTTCGGCCAGGTGCCTTGCCCCTGGTCCACTGAGTTGTGTCCAGCAAAAGACAACATCCCTGCCCTCTCTCCATCCCCAGCCCAGGGAGCCTTTGGTGTAAACTTGCCTGTCTAGAATTGTAGTGCCTTCTTGTGGACACTTTAGGTATTACAAGCACTGTGATTTTCTTCCAGAATCCATTTCAAATCATGGATACATTAATTTAGGATGATGAGATCAACTAGAGGCTGACAACCAGAATCTTAAAAATGGAATAGAATAGAAATAAAAAGAAAATATAAGACTGCATCACACTTAGTAAGACACTTAGTAAGAGTGTGGTTTTCATGAAACTTCAATTTTCAGGTGTGTGTGTGTGTGTAAAACAATGTACATGATATTCCAAAAATTTAATAACTGCCATGACATAGGAAAGGAGACATGCACCATATACAACTAGCACAGTTGTCCTGGTGGAAGCCAGCTTACCCCCGACCTGTCATAGATAGGCATGTTTGTGATGCAAAATGTTTCTTTCTTCCTTTGTTTAAGATTGATTTACTTATTTGAGAGAGTGAGGGGCAGACAGAGAGAGGAACTCAAGCCAACTCCACACTTAATGTGGAGCCTGACACAGGGCTCAATCTCACAACCCTAAGATCACAACCTAAGCCAAAACCAAGAGTCCCACAACCAAGTGACTGCATTACTCAGGTGCCCCAAATGTTTATTTCTTAATACAGGTCATGTCAAGAGGATTTTAAAGACACTGTTCTAGAACACAACTCCATGCAGGCAGACCTCAGAGTAGTCTGGAACCTGGTTCGGACCACGTTCCAGACTACTGCAATAAAGCAAGTATCACAATCAATTGAGCCAAATGAATGTTTTAATGTTCCAGTACATATAAAATTTGTGTTTATACGCTACTATAGTCTATTAATTGTGCAACAGCATCATGTCTTTTAAAAAAAGTATATCTTTATTAAATAATACTTGATTGCTAAAAAATGCTAACCATCATCTGAACTTTCAGCAAGGTGCAATCACTGATCACAGAGTACCATAAAAAATAGTATTTTATTTTTTTTAAGATTTTATTTATTCATCTGACAGACAGAGATTACAAGTAGGCAGAGAGGCAGGCAGACAGAGAGGAAGGGAAGCAGGCTCCCTGCTGAGCAGAGAGCCGGACACAGAGCTCGATCCCAGGACTCTGAGATCATGACCTGAGCTGAAGGCAGAGGCTTTAACCTACTGAGCCACCCAAGCGCCCCAAATAATAGTATCTTAAAAGTTTGAAATAGTGTAAATTATCAAAAGGTGACACAGAGACACAGTGAGCAAATGCTATTGGAAAATTGGTGTTAATAAACTTGCTTGAAGCAGAATTGCCACAAACCTTTGATTTTTTTTGAAAAATGCAGTATCTGCAATCAACGGTAAAACAAGGTATGCCTGTATAGTTTGCATTATCATTTTTAATAATTGCATTGTGTTAGTATTACATGTGCTATAATTCATACACCGTCTCTTTCTTCTTTCGCCCCTTCTCCTCTCCCTCCCCTCCTTCTTCTTTCCCTCTCTCTCTCTTTCTCTCTCTCCTGCCACCTCACACCCACACATGTTGAACATTACTGATTTTAATGATAGCTATTAATGGTTGTTTAGTGGAATGGAATGGTTAAGAGCATGAACACTAGAACTAGACAGCTGAGACTAAATCAGACTCTTCCACTTACGGATGACAAGATTACATAACCTCTGTGGGCCTCAGCCCATCATCTGTAAAATGGGGATGATGATAATAATAGTATCTCCCCAGTATTGTTTTTTATGAGGTCTGCATGAATTAAGGTGGGTAAAGTGTTCAAGCAAGGGTCTAGGACATAGTAAATACTCAATTAAATGTTAGCCGTTATTATTTAGATTGTGTCCAGTTTTTCACTATGACTAGTAAAATACTGATACGATGAGGATATTTGTAGTAAAATCTTTGGAAAACAGACCTGCTTAAGTCTACTTGTGGAAATAGAAATGCTAGATGAAGTATGCACGTTTTTAAGGTTTTAAAAAATTTTGCTAAATTATCACCTGAGAGGATCTACTACAGTGTTTGAGAGCCCAAACTTAAGTCCAACACTGGATATTATTATTTAAAACAAAAAACCTTGCCAATTTGATCAAGGAATAATGATATCTATTACTATGTGAAATTGCTTGTCTGTGATTACTAGTAAGACAGGATAATTTTTCAAATGCTTACTACCATTAATATGACTCTCCATTAGGGCAGCTTGACAGTCTCTCTCTCTCTCTTTAGATTTAGGGAAAGAAAGAGAGGGAGCGTATGGGTACATGCACAGGAGATGGAAGGGGATGGAGGGGTAGAGAAAGAGAATCTTAAGCAGGCTCCACACCCAGCACAGAACCCTACACAGGGCTCAATCTCACCACCCTGAGGTCATAACCCTGAGATCACGACCTGAGCTGAAACCAAGTGTCAGACACTCAACCAACTAGAGCCACCCAGATGCCCTGACAGTGTGTCCTCATGCAGAGTTACTTTTACATGTGTCTTTCCCAATTAAACTGTGAGGCTCTCACTTTTTCCTCTTCCTCTCCGGCTGAACACAGGTCTGCACACAATTGGTCCCAAACATTTAACTGAACTAGGAATCAAGGTCACTACATCTGATCTCTACAGTGAATTTTTGAGCAGCATTATCTGGCAATCAGAAAAAGGAAGACATTACTGATCTCCTCTACGCTCTCCAAATGGCCTTGGGCAAAGGGAGGCAGTATGCTTTCTTTGTGCTCCTGAGAAAGGTTTGACTGCATGAGAGTGTTTAAATGCATTTCTTTTCTTATTATTGCTTCTCTTCGGTAGTTATATGTTCAAATGTTCCCCTCCTCTAAGAAAAAAGAATTATTTTCATATTTGAGACTACACAAGTGCTGTAGTTCCAAATGGGACTCCCCTTTGGTCACCAACAAATATTTCTAAAACAAGACTGGGTGGGAGGCAGGGGAAAGATATGCCCGTCAGCAGAGCTGGAGGGAATGGCTATGTATACAAAATGCAAAATGCATTCTCTTCCCACAGGAAGTTAGCGTTTAGTTGATGAAGGAAGCAGTATAGTGTGGCAGGATGATGCTGAAGAGGCATCCAGAAATTGACATTCTGGGGATCCCTGGGTGGCTCAGCCAGTTAAATGTCTGCCTTTGGCTCAGGTCATGATCCCATGGTCCTGGGATTAAGTTCCGCATCCTGCATCAGGCTCCCTGCTCAGTGGGGAGCCTGCTTCTCCCTCTGCCTGCCACTCCCCCTGCTATGCTCACACTCCCTCTGTCTCTGACAAATAAATAAATAAATAGATAGATAAAATCTAAAAAAAGAAAGAAAGAAAAGATATTGACATTGTGTACCCAGGCTGCTATCACTGACTGTGTAAACTTGCCTAAATCCCTCAGCCTCTCTGCTCTTTTGTTTCTTTACCTGGGAAATTTAGAACAGATTATGTTTCTAGCATCTGCCTGGGAGCTATACTCTCTAAGGGATAAAGGGACAGAACCAGAGAGACATGGTAAAACTCCTAAGCGGTCACTGTCAGGTAAGAGATGGGAAACAAGGGAGAAGGGTTTAAAGTGAGGGCTATGACATATCCATTTGTGACAATCAAGAGAGATTTGTATAGGGGTTAGACTCTGATTTCAAGCTATGCAACAAAGCTGTGGTAATCAAAACAGTCTGGTACTGGCACAAAAACAGACATATATAGATCAGTGGAACAGAATAGATAGCCCAGAAATAAACCCACCCTTATATGGTCAGTTAAACAGTGACAAAGGAGGCAAGAATGTACAATGAGGAAAAACAGTCTCTTCAATCCTGGGGATTGGGTCCTGGGGAAACAGGACAGCTACATGCAAAAATAATGAAACTGGGCCACTTTCTTATACCACACAAAAATAAACTCAAAATGGATTCAAGACTTAAGTATGAGACCTGAAACCATAAAACCCCTACAAGAAAACATAGGCAGTAATCTCTTGGACATTGTCGGCCTTGACAACATTTTTCTAGATATGTCTTCTCAGGCAAGGGCAACATAAGCAAACATAAACTGTTGGGATGATCTCAAACTAAAAAGCTTTTGCACACCAAAGGAAACCATCAACATCATAAAAATGTAACCTAATGAACGAGAGAACATATTTGCAAATAATGTATCTGGTAAGGGGTTAATATAAGAAATATATAAAGAACTTATGAACAATTCAACACCCCCCCCAAATAATCCAATTAAGAAATGGGCAGAAGACCTGAAATAGACATTTTTTCTGAAAAAGATATATAGATGGCCAATAGACCAGGAGATGATGCTAAACATCACTCATCATCAGGGAAGTACAAATCAAAACCACAATGAGATACCACCTCACACTAGTCAGAATGGCTAGTATCAAAAAGGCAGGAAGTAACTAGTGTTGGTGAGGATATAGGAAAAAGGGACCCTCATGCTCTTTTAGTGCCAATCTAAATTGGTGTAGCCACTATGGAAAACAGGCTCCTCAAAAAAATAAAAATGGAAATACCATGCAATCCAGGAATTTCAGTGCTGGGTATTTACCCAGATAAAATGAAAACATTAATTTGAAAAGGTATGTGCACTCTTATATTTATTACAGCATTATTTACAATAGCCAAGATACCGAAGCAGCCTACTTGCCCATTGACTGATGAATGGATAAAGAAGACGTGGTGTGTGTGTGATGGAATATTACTCAGCCTTAAAAAAAGAAATATCTTGCCATTTGCAGCAACATGGATGGACTCAGAGGGTATGATACTAAGTGAAATAAGTCAGACAAATGAAACCAGACCCCACAGTTACTGAGGTTGAAACAAACAGGAAACTTAAAGTTTATTTTTCAGAGATCTGTTTCTCTCTCATCAGCTACTGTTTCTTTTCAGACTCCACTAAGTTATGGTTCCAGCCTATGAGTAAAGGGTTGGTCCTGCATTCCTTATCTTAGATTAATGAGCCCCAGACCACATCCGGTTTATACAGGCCCACATCCGGTTTATACAGGCTCTGGGAGCATATCTGGAGCTCTCTGCTTGTCCTAAAATAACCTCCTGATGTCAGAAGGTGAATTTTGCCACCTTAAGTGTCCACCCCAAAGGGAACACGAGGTGCATTTTACATACCTGTTTGCACAATGCACAAATAGTTGCACGTAAATAATCATACATTTCCTCACAAATAGTCATAAATTCCTCCACCTTTTTCATCAATATGTACATAATTCCAACCCCAGGATTATAAAAAACTTGTTCTAATCTTAGTCCAGGAAACAGACTTGAGCCAGCCTCCTGTCTCCTTGTTTGGCTATCTCTAGAATAAGCCCTTCCCTTGCTACATGCTCGATGTCTCAGTGATTGGCTTTTCTGTCCATGGGGCAGGTGAACTTGGGCTCCATGACACCAAATACCATATGATTTCACTTCCATGTGGAATTTAAAAAACAGACAAACAGAAGCAGACTCTAAATATAGAGAACAAACCAGCGGTTGCCAGAGGGGAGCAGGTGGTGGGATGAGTGAACTAGGAAAAGGAGATTAAGAGGTACAAACTTCCAGTTATAAAATAAGTAAGTTACAACGATAAAAAGTCCAGCATGGGGAATCTAGTCGATAATATTGTAATAGCATTGTGTGGTGACAGATGGCAACCACACTTACTGTGGTGAGCACGGCAAAACGTATGGAGTTGTCAAACCCCTTTAGTGTACAACTGAAACTAACAGAGCATTGTATGTCAATGTATTTCAATTAAAAAAAAAAAAAAGAGGAGTTAGAATCTGAGCTGGATCTGGCAGGGAAGAGGGTTCAGCAGGTAGAACAGGGTGGTGCCTGGGAAACAAAGTTTGAAAAACGGCACGAGCAAAGAACAAAAGCCAGGGTGAGAAAACACCAGACATGTCCCTGGGACGGGGAATAGAGCCGTTTGGTAGAACAGAGGGCTCATGCAAGTATCCACGAGACTCCACCTGAAGAATGAAACCTCTTTGGAGGGAGGCCTTGACCATGCAGTGCAGGAATTGACCCTCAGGCTCTAGGTCACAATACAGGAAGGGAGTTTCCTCTGTGCACCTGACTTGGTGGGGTGTCCAGAGCACTAGGCTGAGAGAGAAGACAGCTGTGGCCTGTGAGCGCTCCACACTCTGCTAAGACTGAGGGACAGGTGTGGGGCACAGAGGGGCTCTTCTGTGACCTGTGCTTGTCCATTCCAGCCCTAAGTCCTAGGAGGACTTGAAGGTTTCAGAACAGGGTCCCCCCCACAAGAGCCATGTTTCAGCACAAGGAACCATGTGATATACAAATCGGTCTATAGAAATAAGAGACTGGAGGACAGAGCGGATTAGAAGGCTACTATATATTCAAGGCATCACACCTAACTGGGGACGAGCGGTGGGCTTGAAGACATTATGGCTTCAAGACCTGGTTGCAAGGAACGGCCGATAGGAAACTCTCAGCAGGAAGTGGGCAACCCAGGCCTGGAAGGCGAGGGAGGGAGGATGGGGTCCAGCGAGGGACAGACAGTAGAAGCACAGAACAGAGGAGCGGAAGAGCTAGCAGGAAGAAGAGATGCTGAAAGGTTCCAAGGAGAGGAGGAGCTTACGCGTTTGGATTTTCTTTTCCGTCGGGACATGTGGCGGGAGGCAATCTACTGCCGTGGTCAGAGGCCAGAGTTCTGCAGCCAGACACACGCGGAGTGATTTTTGGTCCCGGAAGTTCAGTCAGCGGCCCCACCACTGGTGGCACATGTGATTACCTACAAGTCCCTTTGAGCCTACCTGAGCTTCTGTTCCCTCTCTGTGCATGTAAAACCTCCTGACTGGGCCATGGGGAAGGAACTCACCTGGAACAGAGTAAAGACAAACCATAGCTATTGGTAAAAGTATTTTTATTTTCAATTATTTACATTTGTATAGGTACAGAGAGTAGAAGGTTTCCACACAGTGGCTGGTGGCTATATAGTCCTGCCCTTGAGGGGAATAGAAAAGGGAGGCCTTTGATGATCAAACCTCTGGATTCTCCTTTTTTCTGCCCCCCCCCCCCTTTTTTTTTTTTTAAGATCTTATTTATTTATTTGACAGAGAAATCATAAGTAGGCAGAGAGGCAGGTAGAGAGAGGGGGAAGCAGATTCCCCGCTGAGCAGAGAGCCCGATGCGGAACTCGATTCCCAGGACCCCAGGATCATGACCTGAGCTGAAGGCAGAGGCTTAACCCACTGAGCCACCCAGGCGCCCCTTTTTTCTGTCTCTTAAGAAAATTTTATTAAGGACATTTTCAAACAAACATAAAAGTAGAAGGAAGAGTAAAAGTTCCTTTGTAACTGTCACCCAGTTTTGCCAATCTTGTATGGATTTGGTGGGCGATGGAATTATTTTAATGCAAATCCCAGTTATGATTTCATATAATCTTCTAAAAAGAATACATGGGGGAGCCTGGGTGGCACAGTCGCTTAAGTGTCTGACTGACTCTTGATTTCAATTCAGGTCATGATTTCAGGGTCATGAGATAGAGAGCCCCGCACCAGGCTCTGCACTCAGCAAGGAGTCTGCTTGAGGTTTTTTCTCTCTCCCTCTGTCCCTTCTGCTCTTGCTCTCTCTCTCTCAAATAAATAAGTAAAATCTTTAAACAGAAATAACAAAAATATATAAGAAAACACACAAGTTCATTTTCCAACAGGATCATGGATGAGATATCATTAGGAAATACCACACCAAATATTTTTTCTAATGCTGGATTAAATTAAGGTGGAAGATCTTTTAAAATGCACTGATGAGTCAGCAAGAAAAAAAGGAATTTTCAGAGGCAAAAAACCCGAAAGTTAAAATGAGAGCAGGCAGAGAATTCCAACTGGCTTTCACCTTGAGGATTTTAACTAAACTCAGATGAACTTGCATTTTCATTCTTAATGTTATCTATGGATTCAGGGGACAGAGCCCCAAAACTAGAATCGACACCACGCTTAGTAAGAGTCTCCCGCACTTATGGTGGGTGTCAAAGGGCTGCATTCTAAGGGTGAATGCAAAGTAGAAATAATGAGCTTTTCATGGAGCAACAAAGAAAACTGATGTCTCAAACCTTGATATTGGGTGAAGATAAAACAGCAGAATTATAGACAACAAAATGCCCTCGCAAAAGAGCTCAGTTCCCACACAGTGCTATTAGAGTGTTCTGGAAAAAGAAAAGCCCCCAGGGTGAGCATTTAAAGTGTCCCTGGGTTTGTGAGCCTCTGGAAAACATATATTCTCCCTGGAGGAAAAACACTTTAAAGTCGGACCCCTGAGCATTCCCAGAGAGAAAGTTCCAAGAAATCTGAACTCACTGCAACAATCCCAGGGCTCATAAGGAAACAAACAGCCATGAACAAGAACTCAAAGAAACAGCAGGCACCAAAACTCAGAATCAGAACTACACAAAGTATCAGAACAGAAGATACGTGTGCAGAGCAGTGGAAGCTCCAGGAAATTAAGGAACTCCCCTAAGGGCCGAGCTCGCAAGTGAAAGAGCCCAGAGATTTCAGCTACAGTCGGAAATCAGGTCTGTCAAATGCTGAAGCCTTTTGGTTTTTTTTTAAAGCTGTTACTGAACACATTATATACACACCGCCCCTGAGCTTTGCCAGTGCTTGGTCATGTTTCCTGAATATGTAACTGACAACATGGAAGCCCCATGGGTTACAACATGTAACCCTTCCCACAATTCATTTCCATTTTTCTCTGCCCGGGGTTTTGTAATACTTAGGCATACTTTTGTAATTCTGCAGCTCTTCCTTTCACCTGAATCTTAAATCTTGAGGATTTATCTATACTGATACGTGGAGCTCACCTAGTTCATTTATTTAGCTATTGTTTGAAGATGTACCACAATTCATGGATGCATTTTCCTATTAATATCAATTTAGGTTTTGAATTTTGCACCGTATGTGCAAGTTTCTTTGGGACATACCAAGGGCAGGAACATATGAGCATCTATAACCTTAACAGATATACGCAGAAGGCTTTCCAAAGGGTGGCACACTTCCAAGCTCTCACCAGCTCTGCAGGTGTGACTTTAGCTCTACATTCCTATGGTGCTCGGTATTGCTGGGTGTCTACCTTTTTGCCAGTATTATGGGTCCAAAATTGTATTTGTATTAATTTGTATTTTCCCGATTACTAGTCAGACTAAGCATCTTTTCAAATATTTATTGGCCTTTGGGTTTTCCCTTTAGTGACTTGCCTGTTCAGATCTTTGCTCATTTTGTGAGCAGCTTGTTTGCCCCCTTTTCTTATTGAATTGTAAGCATTCTCTGATAAATTCTCGATACCAATTCTTTTTTTGGTTGTAGGTGTTGTGAATGTCTTCTCCCAAGCCATGGTTTGCCTTTTCACTTTTTGAGAGGTATCCTGTGATGCACAGATGTTTTAATTTTGACACAATTTATGAATATTTTACTTTGTGATTTGTTTTCTTTATGTCTTGTACAAAAAAGCATTTTATACTGGGCAGCCTATTTTATGCCTTGGAAACTGAGCAAACAAGCCTGCTTTCACAAAGAGAATGCCTTTGATTTTTCTCCACTGTCTTGCTTTCCAGATATTCAGGGTTGAGCATTTGTGGGTGCTGCTTTGTAGGCAGAGCACTCTGCCTCTGTGTTACCCATTCTCATTCTGTGTGTCTCATTTTCCTTATTGCCACACTCATCAATTTGCTTTTGTGTAAAGTCCTTCTTTGAAATGTACCTCTCTTATTCACCTCAGTGTCCCTGAGTACCTATTATAATGCTTAAATCATACTCTTCAGTTAATATTTGTTGCATGAGTGCCTTAGGTTAACCAGGTGCTTTCTTCCTATATTCACCCAAGGATCACAATACTCAGAAAGCAGTTAGGCAAAAGGTATTTGGAATCACACAATACATGCTACAGAATGCAGTCCCCATGATCAAAGCTATAAACAAGGGCAGAAATAGATTCTGGGAAATATATTTTTTTCCCACTTATTGGATAACTTACTGGAGAAAGAAGATGGTTCCATCTCAGTTGGCAAAGTCACACAAAAGTGTCCGGCAGATGCTTGACAGCAGGAGAGAGGCACCTAGCTAAAAACACAGGAAGGGTTGTCACCGTCCCCCAGCCCGGAACAGAGTGGTTGACATGCCACAAAGAGAGCATTTCAGAATCCAGGCTGCTTTCAGGAATATCTCTATGGATTCTTTGGATCCTGTTTTCAGAATAAGTCACACAGATTTCAAAAAATGAACTGCGTAAGTCCAAGATGGCAGAGGAATAGGAGACCCTTGTTTCATCTGGTCTCTGGAATTCAGCTAGATAGCTATCAGATCATTCTGAACACCTGCGAACTCAACCAGGGCTTCCAGAAAAGAGCTGCAGCTCCACAAATAGTAAACCAAACACTTTCTGCAAGGCAGGAGATGCGGAAAAGTGAATCTGAGGAGATATAGAGGAAGATGAACCATGGGGAGGAGGGAGCCTCCATCAGACAGCGGAAAGTGATATAGCAGCAAAGCACAAAATCAGAACTTTTAGAAGTCTGCTCTGGTGAGGGACGTCCTTGCCTGAAAGGTGCTCAGGTGAAGAAGTGGGGTGGAATTCTAGGTGGGACAGAGTGGTCCCAGGATCCTGGGGTCATAGGAAGATGGGGTGGGGGTGGGGGGATCATGCCTGAGTGCAGCAGAGCTCCCAGGCATCGGAGCAGGGGAGCCAGCTTCAAACTGACCCCAGGAGGGGGCTCTCAGCTTGGGTTTGCTATAAACCGTGAACAACCACTGCACCATCTGGCAACTGCTCTGCAAGCAAAGGCCCAACAAGTGACAAAACTGGCAAGACCCCTCCTCTCCCCCCATAAGGAGCGCCACAGGAGTGAGCCACAGGAGCCTGCAGAGTTTGGAGACTTGAAACAGGGTCCCATGCCTGAGATACAAACGCTCTGTCACAGGCTGGATGGAACAGAGTGTAGACTGAGACCAGGGAGACAGGAGTGACTGACAGCTTTTCTCCGAGGGCACACTGAGGAGTGGGGCCCCTAGCTCTTGGCTCCTCCTGCGGGAGACTGAGAGTCCACCATCTTCATTCTCCTCCAAGCATTCAGGGAACAAAAGCTCCCTATAGCGAACCCGAGCAGATTACTTAGCCTGGCCCCTGGCAAGGGTAACACAATTCCACCTGGGGCAAAGACATTTGAGAATCACCGCAACAGTCTCCTCCCCCAAAAGACAACAAGGACATCTAGCCAAGACCGAGGTCACAGATCAATGATAATGTCGGAACTCCAGCAGTAGGAGAATATAGCATAAAGAATTCCTGGTTTTTCCCCCCATGATTCTTTAGTCTTCCAATTTTAATTTTTTCTTTTTCCTTTTTCACCCAATTTCTTATTTCTTAAAATAAGATATCAATCTTTAAATCATTAAAATAATTAAAATTATTAAATTGCTAATAATTAAAAATTAATTAATTATCAATAAATAATGATTGATTAACCGATTATTAATAAAATTTTAATTATTAAAATTATTTAGTTATTGAAATTAATAATTTTAATGTTCATTTTTATAGTTACACTTGATTCTTTCATTGTATTTAATTTTATTTTTATATATGTATAACTTTTTCTTTCTTTGTAATTTTAGGAAGCAGTTCCTTCCTAAGAAACAGAATCTAGTGTATGGCTCTGTTCTCATCACCTGTCTGATCATATTCTGTCTCTCTTTTTCTCTCTGCTTTATTCAGACTTTAAATTTTCATCTTACAGTTACATTCTCTCCTTTAAATGTATTTAATTTTATTTATGTATATATGTAAGTTTTTCTTTCTTTACAATTTTGAGATGTAGTTTCTTCTAACAAACAGACCAAAATACACTCAGGGTATAATGTATTGCTTTGTTCTGTGTTTACTTGTCTGTTTATATTTCTCCTTTTTTTTTCTTTTTCTTTCTTTTTTTTGTCTTTTAATTTTCCTTTTTACAGTTACATTCTATCCTTTCACTGTATTTAATTTTTATTTTTGTGCATATATAACTTTTCCTTTCTTTATAATTTTGGTATCCAGTTTTCTAACAAACAGATTGAAATACACCAGAATCCAGTGTATTACTCTGTTCTGTTCACCTTTCTGATGATATGTTTTTAATTAAAAATTTTTTTTTAATCTCTTCTGATTTGTTTAGTGTATATTTATCTGGGGTCATTGTTGCCATTTTAGTATTTTGTTCTCTTGTTCATCTATCCTTCTCCAGACAGAATGACAAAATAGAAAAACTCACCTCACAGAAAAAGAGGCAATACTGAGTGTCTGGGACATAATCAGTATGGACATATCAGTATGGACATAAAGTATATAGCCATACAAGCCTTTCTCAAGAAACAAGAAAGTTCTCAAATATACAACCTAACCTTACACCTAAAGGAGCTGGAGAAAGAAAAGAAAATAAAGCCTAAACCCAGCAGGAGAGGAGAATGAATAAAGATT
This sequence comes from Lontra canadensis, assembly GCF_010015895.1. Lineage (NCBI taxonomy): Eukaryota > Metazoa > Chordata > Mammalia > Carnivora > Mustelidae > Lontra > Lontra canadensis. Next base: position 67,880,885 of record NW_022630996.1, on the reverse strand, counting down.
AGAGGAGACATCAATGAAAGACACCAAAAGAACAGTAAACTAGAGCAACAAAACTAGGAGCTGGTTCTTTGAAAGAGTAAGATTGATCAGCACCTGTCCAGACTTACCAAAAAGAAAATAAAATCATGAATGAAAGAGGAGGACCACAACCAACACCAAAGAAATACAGACAATTATATGAACATATAATGAGCAACTCTATGACAATAAATTAGGCAATCTGGAAGAAATGGATGCATTCCTAGAGACGTATAGACTACCAAAACTGAAACAGGAAGAAATAGAGAACATGAACAGACCCATAACCAGCAAGGAAATTGAAGTAGTCATCAAAAAGCTCCCAAGAAACCAAAGTCCAAGCCAGATGACTTCCCCAGGGAATTCTACTAAACATTTGAAGAAGAATGAATACCTATTCTTCTGAAGCTGTTTCTTTCTTTTTTTTTTTTTTAATATTTTATTTATTTATTTGACAGACAGAGATCACAAGTAGTCAGAGAGGCAGACAGAGGGAGAGGAGGAAGAAGGCTCCCTGCTGAGCAGAGAGCCTGATGAGGGGCTCGATCCCAGGACCCTGGGATCATGACCTGAGCTGAAAGCAGAGGCTTTAACACACTGAGCCACCCAGGAGCCCCTGAAGCGGTTTCAAAAAATTGAAATGGATGGAAAACTACCAAACTCTTTCTAGGAGGCCGTAGGATCCAACAGTACTTTAAAAGGATTATTCACTACAACCAAATGAAATTTATTCCTGGGCTGCAAGGATGGTTCAACATCCACAAATTAATCAACGAGATACACTACATTAATAAAAGAAAGCACAAGAACCATATGATCCTCTCAATAGATGCAGAAAAATCATTTAACAAATATAACATCTTTTCTTGATTAAAACTCTTCACAGTGTAGGGATCGAGGGAACATAGCTCAAGATCATAAAAGTCATACATGGGGGCACCTGGGTAGCTCAGTCAGTTAAGAATCTGCCTTTAGCTCAGGTCATGATCCCAGGGTCCTGGGATCAGGGCCCACATTGGGCTCCCTGCTCATCAGAGAGTCTGCTTCTCCCTCTCCCTCTTCCTCTGCTGTTCTTCCTGCTTGTACTCTTTCTCTCTCTGTCTGTCAAATAAATAAATAAAATAAAAATTAATTTAATTTAAAAAGCCATATATAAAAAGCCCACAGCAAATATCATTCTCCCTGGGGAAAAACTGAGAGCTTTCCCCCTAAGGTCAGGAGCAAGGCAGGGATATCCACTATCACCACTGCTGCTTAACAGAGTACTAGAAGTCCTAGCCTCAGCAATCAGACAACAAAAAGAAATAAAAGACGTCTGAATTGGCAAAGAAGAAGTCAAACTCTCACTCTTTGCAGATGACATGATACTCTGTAGAAAACCCAGTAAGAGTCCATCCCCAAATTGCTAGAACTCCTACAGGAATTCATCAAAGTGGCAGGATAAAAATAATCAATGCACAGAAATCAGTTGCATGTCTATACACTAACAATCAGCCAAAAGAAACAGAAATTAAGGAGTCGATCCCATTTCCAAGTGCACCCAAAACCGTAAGATACTTAGAATAAAACCTAACCAAAGAGGCAAAGGATCTGTACTCAGGAAACTATTGAACATGGGGTGTCTGGGTGGCTCAGTCATTAAGCCTCTGCCTTCGGCTCAGGTCATGATCCCAGGTTCCTGGGATGGAGCCCCACATTGAGCCCCACATCGAGCCCCACACCGGGCTCTCTGCTTGGCAGGAAGCCTGCTTCAACTTTTCCCACTCCCCCTGCTTGTGTTCCCCCTCTCACTGTGTATCTCTCTGTCAAATGAACAAACAAAATCTTAAAAAAAAAAAAAAAAAGAAAGAAAAGAAAACTATAGAACACTCAGGAAAGAAACCAAGGAAGACACAGAGAAATAGAAAATCATTCCATGCTCATGGGTTGCAAGAACAAATATTGTTAAAATGTCTATGCTACCTAGAGCAATCTATACATTCAGTGCAATCCCTACCAAAATACCATCAACTTTTTTCACAGAGATGGAACAAACAACCCTAAAATTTATATGGAACCAGAAAAGACCCCGAATAGCCAGAGGAATGTTGAGAAACAAAACCAAAGTGGAAGGCATTACAATGGCAGACTTCAAGCTCTATTACAAAGCTGTGATCATCAAGACAATATGGTACTGGCATAAAAACAGACACATAGATCAATGGAATAGAACAGAGAACCCAGAAATGGACCCTCAAGTCTATGTAAGTTCAAGTAATCTTTAACAAAGCAGGAAAGAATGTCCAATGGAGAAGACAGTCTCTTCAACAAATGGTGTTGGGTAAATTGGACGGCTACATGCAGAAGAATGAAAATGGACCATTTCCTTACACCACACACAAAAATAGACTCAAAATGGACGAAAGATCTAAATGTGAGAAAGGAAATCATCAAAATCCTAAAGGAGAACACTAACAGCAACCTCTGTGACTTCAGCTGCAGCAGCTTCTTGCCAGGCATATCTCCAGAGGCAAGGGAAGCAAGGGCAAAAAATGAACTATTGGGACTTTATCAAGCTCAATAGCTTTTGCACAGCAAAGGAAACAGTCAACAAAACCAAAAGACAACCGATAGAATGGGAGAAGGTATTTGCAAGTGTCTTATCAGATAAAGGGCTAGCATCCAAAATCTATAAAGAACTTTTCAAACTCAACACCCTAAAAACAAATAATATAATCAAGAAATGGACAGAGGACATAAACAGACATTTCTGCAAAGAAGATATCCAGATGGCCAACAGACACATGAAAAAGTGCTCAACATCACTCGACATCATGGAGATACAAATCAAAACCACAGTGAGATACCACCTCACAGTCAGAATGGCTAAAATTAACAAGTCAGGAAACAACAGGTGTTGGCGAGGATGTGGAGAAAGGGGAACCCTCCTACACTGTTGGTAGGAATGCAAGCTGGTGCAGCCGCTCTGGAAAACAGTATGGAGGTTCCTCAAAAAGTTGAAAGTAGAGCTACCCTATGACCCAGCAATCGCACTACTAAGGATTTGCCCCAAAAACATAAATGGAGTGATCTGAAGGGGCACCTGCACCCCGGTGTTTATAGCCCAATGTCCACAATTGGAAAACTATGGAAAGAGCCCAGATCCATCAACAGATGAATGGATAAAGAAGGTGTGGAATGTATACACAATGGATTATTACTCAGTCTTCGAAAAACCTGAAATTCTGCCATTTGCAACAATATGGATGGAATATTATGATAAGTGAAATAAGTCAATCAGAGAAAAACAATTATCATATGATCTCACTGATACATGGAATTTAAGAAACAAAACAGAGGATCATAGGGGAAGGAAGGGGAAAAATAAAACAAGATGAAATCAGAGAGGGAGACAAACCCTAAGAGACTCTTAATCATAGGAAACAAACTGGGGGTGGGGGGGGTGGGGTAACTGTGTGATGGGCATTAAGGAGGGCATGTGGTGTAATGAGAACTGGGTGTTATATAAGACTGATCAAGCACTGACCTCTACCTCTGAAACTAGTAATACACTGTTAATTGAATTTAAATTAAAAAAAAAATAAGGGAACAAGAACTTGAAGATTTGAAAAATTCTCGGCCTATGTATATTGCAAAAAATGAGAAAGTTCTCCAGAGGGAAACAAGAGATTAGGTGTGTGTTTCATGGACCTCATCATCCATCTCTGCTGACACTCTATAAGACTGGACTGAAGTGGGGCAGAGACTAGAAGAAATGAAGGGAGGCTTTTAGGCTTCTGGGATTTTCCAGGCAAGAAACTGGACAGTAGAGCTATTTGGTTGTGAATACATGCTGTTCTTCTCCAAGAAAAGGGAACTACCCATAAAAATGATAATATACTATATGTTAACTAAATTGAATTTAAGTAAAAAATTAGGAAAATAAAAGAAAAAAATAAAGGGAAGGATGTTCCCGCAGGGACCAGCTCCTCCATGGTTCCAGAGGGTGGGGCCACCTCCTGGCTCCACGAGGCTATTGCCAACCGGTGGGCCTGGAGGACAGCATCCATCCAAAGAAGATGATTCTCAAGTCTCAAAATCTAATGCAATTTTGTTGTGTTAGGTTTCTGACTTGCTTGGGACCCATGACCCCTTTTCCCTTTTCTCTCTCTCTCTCTCTCTCTCTTTCTTTCTTTCTTTCTTTTTTTTTTTTTTTTGTAATTTAAGTTTTTCTTTTAATTTCACTTAGTTAACATACAATGTAATATTAGTTTCAGGTATACAATATAGTGATTACACAATTCCACACATCACCCTGTGCTCATAACAACAAGTGCACTCCTAATCTCCATCACCTATTTCATGTATCCACCCAATGCCCGTCCCTCTGGTAATTGATCCAGCAATTGCACTACTGGCTATTTACCCAAAGACCACAAAAACACCCATTCAAAGGGATACACACATTCTTATCTTTATAGCAGCATTATTTACAATAGCTAAGAAACAGAAGCAGCCCAAGTCCCCATCGATTGATGAGTGGGTAAAGAGGATGTAGTGTATATATACAATGAAATAATATTCCGCCATAAAAAGAATGAAATCTTGCCCCTTTTTCCTTTTCAATTTCTCCATTTAAAACAGTTTAAAATAGTTTTAAAGCATTTTTATTGTTGAAATTTCTAAATACATTCAAAAGTAGAGAGAATAATGAAACTCCATGTATCCATCACCTAGGTTCTGAAATGATCAACAAATGGCAAATCTTACAGTTTCTTTTTTAAGAGAGGGGGTATTCTTTTGTGTGTGTATATTTGGGAGTATGTGTGGCTGTGTGTGTGTGGCAGGAGAGGGGTGTAGTGCTAATAGCACTGAATTTCATGATGCTACTTCCTTTCCAAGGAATCCAGGAATCAGAGAATGATGAGTATTTGTATATGGATAACAGGGGAGCAAAAATAAGATTTCTTTAGTTGAGGGAGCTTGCTATAGCATGCCAGGTGAGAGAGAGAACATGGCCAGTATTTCCCAAACATAAATTGAAACATGGGCACAGATATTGGTAAATGTAATTTCCCAAATCCTCCCTTTTTTGAACCAGATTGTCTGTCCTATGGCTGTTATATCTTCAAATTTTGCAATAAGACAATCTGTCTGGTTTTATAGGCTCCCACATAGAGAGGGATGTTTTCCAGAATGACTCATAGCCTGGATCCCAACCAGACCTGATTTAGAAGAAACTTTGATTTCAAGTTGATGCTGGAACAGATGAAGACTTTTGAGGACATGGGGATGGAGTGATTGTATTTTGCATGTGAGAAGGACATGAGTTTTGGGGACCAAGGGAGAAACTGTTACAGGTTGAATTGTGTCCCTGTTCTCCCAACGATCCCTATATTGAAGTCTTAAGCCTCCAGTACCTCCAAATGTGAACTTATTTGCAAATAGGATCATTGCAGATGTCATGAGTTAAGGTCAGGTCATACTGGAGAAGGGTGTAACTTGAATCCTTATAAAAGAACACCCTGTAGAGAGACAGATAAGTACGCTAGGAAAACATCATCTGAACATGGAGGCAAAAACTAAAATGATGTGTCTGCAAATCAAGAGACACTGAACTTAAGAATTTCCAGAAAAACCCCAGGAGCTAGGAGAGAGACATGGGACGGATTTTTCTGCACAGCTCTCTAATGAAACAAACCTTGCTGAAACCTTGGATCTCAGACTTCTAGAAATGGGAGGAAATACATTTCTATTGTTTCAACTTCCCAGTTGGTGGTACACTGTGACAGCAACCCGAGCAAAGTAATACACTGTTTTCCTCTTATGAAGCTAGGAACCCCATCATTGTGTTTGTGGGGTGCTTTTCCCTGCTGTCTCAGGGCCCATTAGAACAACATGAACCGTAACACCCTGTAAAAACTAGCTTCCTACCTGTATCAAAGAGTGTCTGGAATGGGCACTGTTGCAAAACTTCATTTCATTTTCGTTCATATATTTCCTCTTGGGTTGGACAAGAAGTGGGGCAGCGGGAGGTGCGGAGAGTCTGGCTGATAATTCCCATAATTCTAGGAGAAAAGTGTGCTTGAAGCTGCTTTGTTTCTCTCCAAAAGGTCAGAGGCTAGGAACAACTTGAAAAATCGAGCAGTGGAAGTTATGAACTCTCCAAACAACATGCTCACGGACCTGTGACCCTATTGATGAAACTGAACTTGGTCAGTGGAATTGATTGAACTCTTCTTGGTTTAATGCTAACCTGAGGGGCACCTGGGTGGCTCATTTGTTGAGCGTCTGCCTTCAGCTCAGGTCATGATCCCAGGGTCCTGAGATCAAGCCCCACATCAGGCTCTCTGCTCAGTGGGAAGCCTGCTTCTTCCTCTCCCACTCCCGCTGCTTGTGTTCCCTCTCTCGCTCACTGTATCTCTCTCTGTCAAATAATAAATAAAGTCTTTAAAAAAAAAAAAAAAAAAAAAAAGGCTAACCTGAGCAAGAGCCTTCTTTCAAAGGGGGCCAGCTAGCGTGCAGTACTCCACACGTACCAGAAGGTGTCGCTCCATCACAGCCAGCGTTCGCGGGAGGCTCAGCGCTCCTCCCCCCTGAATCCGCGTCTTTAAATCTGCAACCAAGTTATTTGTTACCAGTCTGTGTGCAAGCGCGTGTTTTCACCGTGTCATTACCCAGAGAAGGTGTATCGGGTTTTCAGTTTACCTTGAATTCTTTGAAGCACTTTTAAAATTAATTTCTTCTATAGCCAAGTATTTTAAGATTCTCAGTAGGTGATAATGTTTGTGTTAGGAGCATTCCCCAACACGGGGCGGGGTGGGGGGGACTATGTATGTTTCGCTTTCTTTGAGGGATAAAGCCACTAAAGGAAATCGAGTCTCAATGAATAAGTCTGTCGCAACGCTAAGGGTGTAAAGCCTACGCCTGGCAGGAAAGGGACTGCTTTGGGAAACTAGAGCTGTATGGTCTGATCATCTTGCGTAGACGTTCTAATGTGGTGAAAGTAGTAGCGCCTGCAGGTGAAAAAGAAACAGACTTGAAAGGCATGCCTGACTCTAGGTATGGGGCAAGTTTGCGTGAGATTGTTCTCTTCCTCTGGGGGGAAACATGGTTACGATGAATTACCTCCACATACAACATACAGATTTATATGCAGAGAAAAGAGAACACAACACTGAACCCAGCCTGTCTGGGTGTGCTCTGGACAGAGGGAAAAGGATTCTGTCAACTGTTCATCCTCTGCTCATAGAGGCTGATGTCCAGGAATTTGATCTGGTCCGAAGTAAAGGCAAATGGACCATCTTCTTCAGTTTGAACTTCGTATTGCTGAAGGATAACCACCAGGGCCATACTCTCTATTGTTGGATAAACATTATAAGGGATCGGATCTTTTAAAAATATGAAAAAATAATAGGTTTCTGGGCAAGTTCTGGAAGCAGAGAAAATGATGAACTGATACAGTTGCCCTACACAGTCAAGCTTTCTCTCCACTGAGGGAGGGGGAAGTTTCTCATGAGATTGCCCTTGGAGCAACAGCTCTTCTCCTTGCTATGGGTTTAGACTCCCCAGGTTCTGGCTGGTTGTCCGTGATGGATGCATATGTGGGAGTGAGGGGAGCTGTGTTAGGGTTCTGCAGGAAGAATAAAGAGTCCCATCATTATATCACACCAGTAGATAGTTCTCAAAGACACCAGAAGACTTGGAGGTTTAAAGACTGTGTAGGGCCAGTCTGACAGAGCTCCTCTCCGCACATTATGTTCAGATTTGGGGAATTGTTCTATGACAAATTGTTGCCTTCAGGATGCCCCTGGGGAAGAGAAAGGGAATCAAACTTCAGCTCTGTTAAGGTTTTTGTTTGTTTGTTTGTTTGTTTGTTTGTTTCAGAAGGATGGAGTGCAATTTGTATTGGGGGTCAAAAGTTATACATATGTGGATTTTCAGCTGCATGAGGGATCAGTGCCCATAATCCCATATTATTGATCAAAGGTCAACTGTATATTGCCCATATATTACAGCAGCTTGCCTTGCCTGCCCAATCACTTCCCCCAGGCTGAATTCTCCCCCCTGACCATCACTTTAGGCTTCAAGGCTACTCCTCATCCCCACCCCCACACCTCACCTGGGAACAAACACACACCACTCCCCAGCTAGCTGCTATTACCATTTAGCAACCTGGACTATTGCATAGACATCATCCAGGGATCTTGTGAAAAATGGGATTCTAATTCAGTAGTTCTGGGACTGGGTCTGAGAGTCTAGCAAGCTCCCAGGTGACACTAATGCTCCTGGTTTCTGGACAAAATTGAGTAGCAAGCCTCTAGACCAGCATTTTCCAATAAGGGTTCCCTGACCCTTACATAATCCCTTACATCATTCCCTGACCCATACACATACATAAACTGAAGAAGTTATTACTAAACCCTTCCTCAAAAACATACTCATACACATTTGAGGAAATGTTATGTTGAGTCATTATCTTTGAACACGGTCCTTTCCACGGCTCTTTTATGATTAAAACTTTTGAACTTCTTATATAAGAGGGTGAACCTAGTTCCCTTCTTTCTGCACTCTTACTACAATGTTCACAGTTTATTTCCTGATTTGGCTTAGAGTTAGGTAGTTTCCTTCTAAGTCCTGGGCAGGACAGGACATGTCCCATCTTGTACTTCACTTCCTGAAGAGTTACAATAGGGGCAGAACTTGCTCAAGAATAAATGGCAATTGCTTTGCTCACTGAGTAAAAATCCAAATAATAAGATCCTATTCGTTTATCCTGGGTTGCACAGATCCTATTTTGGGGTGGACACTTTGGAGACAGGTGGACAGTTTTAGGAAAGGAATGCCTTTGGGGTTATGGCACATGTGATTAATTAGGAAATGAAGGAGGGCGGTGAGGTGGGTAGGGATTGTTTCTGCTCAGTCATCCTCTTTAGAAGTAAGGGCAGTAATGTGATGAGCCTTGGGTGTCTTATGCAACGAATCAATCATTGAACATTGCATCAAAAACTATTGGTTTGGGGCGCCTGGGTACCTCAGTGGTTTAGGGCCTCTGCTTCGGCTCGGGTCATGGTCCCGGGGTCCTGGGATTGGGCCCCACGTTGGGCTCTCTGTTCAGTGGGGAGCTTGCTTCCCCCTCTCTCTGTCTCTGCCTGCCTCTCTGCCTACTTGTCATCTCTGTCTGTCAAATAAATAAAATCTTGAAGAAAAGAAAAACACTAACGATGTACCATAAGTTGGCTAATTGAATTTAAGTTTTATTTTTGTGTTTTTTTTTTAAGGTTTTATTTATTTATTTGACAGAGAGAGAGAGACAGCAAGAGAAAGAACACAAGCAGGGGGAGTGAGAGAGGGAGAAGCAGGCTTCTCCCTGAGCAGGGAACCCGGGACTCAATCCCAGGATTCTGGGATCATGACCTGAGCTGAAGGCAGATGCTTAAGTACTGAGCCACCCAGGTGCCACCTAAATTTAAATAAAAAGGAGAAGAAGAAGAAGGAGGAGGAGGAGGAGGAAGAGGAGGAGGAAAGGAAGGAGAAGGAGGAGAAGAAGGAAAAGGAGAAGAAGAAGAAAGAGAAGAAGGAGGAGGAGGAGAAGGAGGAGTATGGAAAAGAAGAAGAAGAACAACAACAACAACAACAACAACCACCGAGGCAGAGAGGGGCACCTTTCCATCCCTGACCATCCTGGGGTCTCAGTTGACACTCGAATAGTTGTGAGGAGGAGCAGCAACCATCTTGGGTTGAGTTTCTGGGCAGCTGGGGAGAGAGCTGTGTATCACAGGATTTGGGAGCAGACCAAATTAGATAGGAATTTTGTCTCTGACCAACCACCTCCAACAAGTTACTTACCTCCCTGAGGATAACAGTATTTTTTTGTCCAAGAGTGTTGATTACACGAGATGACATCTGTGTGTGGGAGATTCAGCAATGCAATACATGAAATGGCTGCTGTTTGTGATAGGATTAATATTATTGAGTCTCGATCAATGGGAGCTAGCTAGTATTCATATTAGTATTCATACTATCAAGCCCTATGAGATATGTCAACAGCCAGGTAGCCCAGTCATGGGATCTGTTCTTTACCTCCCTCTTCCTATCTTGTCAGGAAATTTGGGTAGAGGTGATTTGCTAGGTGTCGAAACCTGGTAGAGCTTAGGCTACATGTGGGACATGAGCGCTGTAATACACCTGGGAGACTGCTGTTAATGGCAGGCAGGTCTCAGCAAGTTCAGTAAACCAAACAAAGAAACACAAAGTCAAGTGTAGAGTTGGTTCTTCATGCAGAGGAGGCTTGTGTTGGAAGGAAAGGCAGCTAGCCCCAGTCTCAGGTCTGCAGCTTTGGTGAGCAGTCATTTCTTTCATACCTTCCCACCATTGCGCATAGTTATTAATGCCGAAGGGGTAGTTCAGATCTACCCCTTGAATGAAATCTTGGTCCAAGTCATGTCTCTTGCCATCTTTTTGAGGCGGGTGACTTTGGGGAAATTGCCTCTCTGAGCTTCATTCTATTTCATTAGCCGTGAAACTGTCATCATTTACCTGCCCTTCAGTCTGGTTGATGACTACAAATGCCAGACTAGCAAATAAAAATATAGGACATTCAGTTCAATCTGAATTTCAGATAAACAATAAACTATTTTTACTATAAAGGATATCCAGCTAAATTTGATAGTTTTTTTCTTTATCTTTCTTTTTTATTTTTTTAAAGATTTTATTCATTTATTTGACAGAGAGAGAGAGACCACAAGTAGGCAGAGACAGGCAGAGAAAGAGGGAAGCAGGCTCCTTGCTGAGCAGAGAGCCTGATGCAGGGCTCGATCCCAGAACCCTGAGATCATGACCGAAGGCAGAGGCTTGACCCACTGAGCCACCCAGGCGTCGCTTAATAGTTTTATAACACATCCCAAATATTACAGAGGACATACTTCCATGAAAAAAAAAAAGTTTGTTGTTCATCTTAAATTCAAATTTCAATGGGTGTCCTGTATCTTATGTGGCAGCTGTATTCATGAGATTAAAATGTTGAGAATATTTAGCATGAAGAAGGAACAGAACTGGCCGTCTTTGTTCCCAAAGAGCTCTGTACATACTTATGCCAGGTCCTCAAGGACAGTGAAAGAGAAAGGAAGAAGTAAAGGGGAAAGTCAGATTAGAAACACACTTTAGAGGATGTAATATGGGATCTGGCTTTGAAGCCCAAGGAGTTCATCTGGCTTAGAATCCAGCAGAGAGTGTAAGGGTGGTCAATGAGTGAAAGCAGGTAAGGACCACTATGAAGCCTGAGTATTATATTGGGATCACTGGAGAACCACGCATCTTCTTTTCCAGGAGAGCGATTTGATCAGGTTTGTGTTTTGGACAGATTTCTCTGGCAATGGTTGAGATCTTTGGATAGAGATTGTGGTGTGGGCGGGCGTGGGGGGGATGGATTAGGTGTATAACAGGTGAGGAGCTTGGACCAAGTTCATGGCAGTGAACAGAGAGGAATGGATGGATTCAAGAGACATTGCATTTGTTAAATGACAGGAATTTGCAAGAGGCTGACTGTGAAGATGGAGAGAGGATTCGCAGGTCCACCAAAATTGTGTTTAAGTGAAAATTTTAGAGGGAGAGAAATTACACAGGTGAAAGTGGCATCATGGAAGTCAAGGTGGGAAGATTGGAGGGAAGGTGGTGAACAGTGTTGTCACTGATGTCTGACCCCCTGAACTCGGGAAATTTCTAGTAGAACCTTCTGCCTGCCAATCTTATTTTTTAGGAACAGAGCTCCTAGAACCTTCTGCCTCACTGTCCATCTTACCTTGAGAAACTAACTGACAAACTGCGGGAACAGAAAAAGAAACATTTGAGAAAGATACCTGCATAAATGAATCAGAAAGTGGCTCAGCCTCATGATAATGTTAAAATTCCCCTCTGAATATTCATCCCAAACCCTAGTACAATGGAAGGGAACATCCTTAAAGCTGAGGTGAGGAATCGTGCTCTGTTTTCCCTTGCTCAGGTAGGCACAACTTTGGAAATGATTTCCCGTGATCCCCTTATTTGTACAAATAAGGATGACCTTATGTGTGACAACTCTGCGTGGTACAGTCTCTGTCTATAACTCACTAGTAAGGGGACCCACTTTGGCCTGCCAGTGGTGTTTCCTTCAAAGATGAAGGAAGATGAAGATGGGAAAAAGAAAGAGGTTATTGAATCCCACCAACTAGGCACTTGTGATGGAGGTTCCAGCAAGGCACTTACGTGGATATTTGTAGAAACACTGTGGAGTACATGGGAGGTGAACGGGAGAGAAATGAAGATGGTCTATACTTTCAAGATATTTAGAGGTGCAAAGAGAAATCAATTTAGGGTGATGCATGATCCATGGAGAATGTTTGGTTTGTGTTTTAGTATGTGCAGGAAAGGATCGATTTGTGTAAATGAGGTAAAGAACCCAGAGATTAAAGATCAAGAATGAACAGATAAGGTATGGGTAAGCTCCCTGAGCACAAGGGAGATAGTAACACAGGCGAAAACTGGTAAAGGACACTTCTTCCCTCTGCAGCAAAAAGGAAGAATGTCGAACTGGTAAACACGTGGGTCCTGAGGGACAGAGAATGGGAGTTGAGGGAATTCAAGACTAGATGATTTCCATTTCCCCTGGGAAATAATAGATAAACTGAGGGAAGAAGGAAAAGTCAGCAGGCTGTAAGTCCTGTCAAGCCAATAAAAAGGTTTAGTGGAACAGAGAGTGGCATCAGCAATAGCATAGGAGATTGTGGCAGAAAAGGGAATTTACGACAAAGATATGTTTCACTTACCACCATATACACATCACGTAAAATTTACCTTCTTGACTTAAAAATTTTAAAGAAATATTTCAGGGTGGCAAATAGTATGTAGGTTCCTGAAATGAAAGTGAACATCCTTGAAACTGAGGTGAGGAATTGTGAAACTCAATGAGAGAATTTTTGAAGGAAGGTGGTAGAGCAATGAATGGAAAGAGGCAGAAGGCACAGCCAAGATGATACCAACTCTTTTTCCTAGTCTAGAGATGAGGGTGTAGGGGTGAGCAGACTCCACCTGATACTCAGCAGGGAAATCTTGTATCAAGGGCCGAACTTCAGGCCTTTAGTTGCAGTGATGAGATGGCAGCATTTTAAGGGAGAGCTAAATTTTTAGGGAGATCTCTTGGAAAATAATTTGTGGCTTGAGAACATGGTAGGAAGAGTTAAAGAGAGAATCAGTGTGAGGAGGCAAGGAAGTGGGTAGAACTCAGGTGGGTAGTCACAAACCTATGTGAGAAATTAACCAGAGAGCAAATGTTCTGGGCTGTAATTATGGTTGAGTGTTGGGGATGGCAGTTCAAGGGCTTGACTTGAATGGGCCTAACTTGGCTCAGGGTCCATCTGATATCAAGTTGCTCCTGTCTCTGCAAACTCTCCATTTTACATCTAGACAGAACTGCAAGCCCTTTGAGAACCAGGAACAGAATATGTGGAGATGGTGCTGTAGATTACTGGTTCTTTGGTGGCCTTGGCATTTTACTGAGACCTTGGTAGTTTTCATCTGAGTTTTAAACTTACTAGGAATTAACTTTATCCCAACCAACTTCTTGGGTTTCATGAGAAGAGATGGGATTAAGACAGTCATGGACACTAAGAAAATAACTCTTTCCTCTGGTGTTTTTTTTTTGTTGTTGTTGTTTTGTTTTGTTTTTCCACCCTGAATATAAAAGAAACACTCCCAACAGAAAGTCAAAAAGTTTCAAAGAAATAATGCAAACAAAGAAATAGACAAAACCTTTGTAAGTCTGTCGTTCAAGATTAACCCTTTCCAACATTTTGGCATATTTCCATCCCATGATTTCTTTGCCTTTTCCCACCTTTATGTAATTAGAATCATAATACAGATGTATACTTGGCTTTTATCACTAGATGGTTTATAGTAATCTAGTAGGATGTTTTAAAAGATTCATTTGATAAGTTGGATCTATTTTTCTAGGTTTGTTCTAGAGTTCATTCTTGGTTTCTTCTAAAGCTGAACCTGGTAGAGAATGCCTTTTTGAATCTTCTTCTAAATGCCTTATAGACTTGCAATACCTTATTTCCTAAAATAGAACTTTATGGGAGAACTACATTGTATGAAAAATCCAATTCATATGCTTCTTATTCTGGAGTGTATATTGATTGCGGATGACAGTGGTATTTGCACTGTACTGACATATCCCTTAATTGCATAAACTTCTAAGATTTTTAAATAAAATTTATAGAATTAGATGAGAAAAATATGTGCATAGAAAACCACATTTTTGGCAGAAAGGTTAAATTTAAACAATATGTGTTAACGCCTGAAATACCCTGGATTCATTTTGGCAAATTAAAATAAACTTATGGGGGCGCCTGGGTGGCTCAGTCACTTAAACGTCTGTCTGCCTTCAGCTCAGGTCACGATCCTGGGGTCCTGGGATCGAGTTCCTCATCAGCAGGGAGCCTGTTTCTCCTTCTCCCTCTGCTGCTCCCCTGCTTGTGCTCTTGCTTTACACCCCTCACTGTCAAATAAATAAATAAATAAATCTTTAAAATTAAATAAACTTATGTTATGGGATTCAAGTGAATTTACTACTTGGAATTCTAAAAATTAAGAAAGTTATAACTCTTACAGGTGTGTCAAAGGAAGTATTGACGTTTCTTCATATCTCTGGGCAAAAAAAATAGAAAAATATGAAATGTGATATACTTTTTCATGAAAAATTTTTCATGATTAAAGATTTTTGTATTGGTATGAAAGAAAATTTAAAAGAAAGTTACGACAGTTTTGAGGCTGATCAAGACCCAGGATTGCTGAGAGGCCTCTGGGCTGCCCCAAGAGCCCTAGTCCAGGCTTCACCAAAGCAATTACTCACAAAAACAGAACCTCCCAAACTCTTCCAGTTCTGGGCATGGTTGCTCAATCCACCTCAGACTGTGCTTCTATGGACTGAAAAAGAACTGCTTGATTAAAAGGTTTTGGAAAGTGAAATGCCAACCATCTTAAAGAATTCTGTTACTTGTCGCAGGGTCCCATTATATGGGATATAAGGAAGCACAAGATATTAGGCAAGAGAAGTCACATAATGACATACTAATTAAAAAATGTATTGAGTGAATCTTGCTCATTGGTAGAAATTTCAAAGAACAATTCCATTTAAGGAATAGATAATAATGCATTTATCTAACTACATCATTTTTCAAGGATTACTTTAATAATCCATCAGACTAAAATTAAATGAATTCCAACTCAAAGATTCCATCTCCAATTAAAATGATGCTTTTAAAATTAAAACTTTCATCTCGAGATACATAGATTTATATCCACTAGGAAGAAATAATACAAAATCACCTGTGTCTACTTGCCCAGTTTTCCCTAATGGTAAGATCTTACAAAAAACTATTGTACAATATTACAAACAGGATTTTGACATTAACATAGTCAAGATAAAGCACTTTGTTGAACAAAATGTTAAGAAAGAACATCTCCGGGGGTGCCTGGGTGTTGTAGTCTGTTGGGCATCTGGCTCTTGGTTTCAGCTCAGGTTGTGATCTCAGGGTCCTGAGACTGAGACCTGCGCTGGGCTCCTTGCTCTGTGTAGAGTCTGATTGAGATTCTCTCTCCCTCTGACCCTCCCACGATTTCTTTTTAAAATGAATTAAAAAAAAAAAAAGAATGAACACCTATCCCCTATTTTCTATCTACAGGGAACATCATTCGGTTTTTCACCATTAAATATGATGTTAACTCTAGTTTTTGTAGATGTTCTTTGCCAGGCTGAGAAATTTACCCTCTATTCCTAGTTTTCTAAGGGGTTTTGTTTTGTTTTGCTTTTAAATAATAGATGGCAACTGAATTTTCTCAAGTGCTTCTTTGACACTGATTGATAGGAGCATGTGATTTCAGCCTCTTAATGTAGTGGATTACATTGATTGATTTTCTGATAGTGATCAGCCTTGCATTCCTGAAATAAACTCCACTTGGTCATGGTATATAATTCTTTTTTATATTTTTGAATTCTATTTGTTAATATTTTGTTAAGGATTTTGCATCTTTAAAAGCAAGTCAGATAACAATGTTCATGTCTGCTCAAGGAAAGTTTGCAAATTTGCCAATGAGATTTTGGTAAGATTAACTTATAGAGGTAAGATTGCCGTTTGAAAGTGGTCCTTAATTATTTTCTTTATTGTAATACCTGTTTTTATTTAAAATACTCTTATAAATTTATTTACATCTTATTCCCTAATAAAAATATTTGTCTATGTATTTGTTTTCTCTCTGAACATGTGGGTTAGTGTGATAGTAAGATTCTTCATGCTGTTTCTTGACCTAGCCCTTTCTTCACATTACTCAATACATTTTTTTAATGCTCCATGCATTTTTCGTTCAGTGATATTTAAGGCAAACGCTGCTGGCATTCTCATTCACTCATTTTCAATTTTCTCATCTCTTTCTTTCATATTTCTATGTCCTTTCTTTTTTTTTTTTAGATTTTATTTATTTATTTGACACAGAGAGAGAGAGAGATCACAAGTAGGCAGAGAGGCAGGCAGAGAGAGAGAGGGGGAAGCAAGCTCCCTGCTGAGCAGATAGCCCAATATGGGACTAGATCCCAGGACCCTGAGATCATGACCTGAGCTGAAGGCAGAGGCTTAACCCACTGAGCCACCCAGGTGCCCCTACTGTGTCCTTTTCAATTGCATTCCTTTCTTCCTCTTTTATATTTTCCCTCCGTGTTGGCCTTTAGGTGATACCAACAGGCTTGGGACACTCTTTGGTCCCACTGACATTTGAAGCTAAAGTTGGTGATTGTTATGCCATCAGAAATCATTAATATTTAATATACATGAAAAATCGGGGTCAATAATGAGGTGAAAGTAAAAATAGATTATTTGGAATAACCCACTATCCACTGCTAGTTTCTCAGACTTTGCAAGTTTAAGTGAAAAAACCCGGAGAGGGGAATTGATTGTTAATCTCTGCGGAGAATATTAAGAGCAAAAACTAGGGGCAGAGAGTGGATTATTCAGAAGAATCTTTCTACCTTCACTTAATTATTGACCATGATTTTGCAAAGGCTGTTGAAGCTACCAAGCTAAGTGAAGTATAGGATGAGAGTTTGCACTCCTATAACTCACCAGGCAAATGGTAATGGTAATTCCTTTATGTTCTGTTCTGTAACTAGACCATATTGGCTGCTCTGGTTAGTATTTAACATGAGCAGTTTTCCCTGTTAGAATTAAACATCTCTCAAGGCTCCGTTTCACACAGGTTCGTTTTAGAGTCAGTGCTCTTGCTAGTTCTTTAAAAGCAACCGTTGTTATGATTGCCCTTTGGAATACAGGTGTTCATTAGGTTTAGTACTCCGTTTCCATAAAAATAGGATTTCTATATTCTTTCAGAAGCATCTTTGGAAAAATGGACTGACTGCCTTTATTTTCATTTTTAAGCTTCTTTTTGAAATGAAAGCTTACTCCAACATGGATTCTAAGTTCAGCGAAACTACTCACGAATGGCTGGTTGTATTTCTTTTTTTTTTTTCCTGGCTTTATTGAGGTATCATTGACAAACAAACTGTATATACTTAGGGTGTACAATATGAGTTATATTTATAGACATTGTGAACGATTACCACAATCAAGTTAATTAGTAAATCCATCACCTCACATAGTTACATTTGTGTGTGTGTGGTGAGACACTTAAAATCTACTGTCTTAGTAAATGTCATATAAATGGTATTATATTGGGCGCCTGGGTGGCTCAGTGGGTTAAAGCCTCTGCCTTCGGCTCAGGTCATGATCCCAGGGTCCTGGGATCGAGTCCCGCATCAGGCTCTCTGCTCAGCGGGGAGCCTGCTTCCCTTCCTCTCTCTCTGCCTGCCTCTCTGCCTACCTCTCTGCCTACCTGTGATCTCTGTCAAGTAAATAAATAAAATAAAAAAAAATTAAATTTAAATGGTATTGTATTATTAACTGTATACACCATGCTGTATATGAGATCCTTAAAACTTAGTTCTCATACATCTGAAAGTTTAACTGGTTTTAGAAACCTCACTTGAGGTTTTAGAAATTTCTATTAATTAAATAACATCTCTGGTTTCAAGTGTTCCTTTTACATTCAAAATCTCTAAAAATTATCATATTATTTTTCTTTAACAGATATAAGTTGCTTCTTTCCTATTTCGTGAACCCCCTGTTTATTTACTATCCTAAAGTTTTTCCTTTTCTCAGTGAAAGAGGAATTTGCTGTTGAAATTGCATCCTTTTACAAATCAGATTGTTTATAAATGGGGTTTGATTATCAGCCAATTTAAATTTTCGTTCTTTTTACCATGTACTTTTAGGACGCAAAACTAAGAATGTTGTAAGGAAAAGAAACAAATTACATAGGTGGTCATATTTAATAATCATTTTTAAGTTAATAAGTGGAGACAAAATTCACATAAAAATTTATTCTCTTGATTACGCAATTCAGTAGTCTAGGAAATATATTCACAAAGTTGTACGACTATCGCCACTGTCTAATTCCAGGACATTTTTATGACTCCAGAAAGAAGCCCCAAACCAATTAGCAGTGGCTCACCATTCTAGCCTCTGGTAATGACAAATCTACTTTCTGTCCTTATGGATTCACCTATTCTAAAAATGGAATATTTTTGGAATTATATAAATAGAATCTTACTTAAGTGACTTTTTTTGTTTTTTTCATTGAGTGTAATGTTTCCAAGGTTCATCCATGTTCTGTTATATATCAGTACTTTTTTCCTTATCATGGTTGTACATTATTTCATTGCATGGGTATACTACAATTTGTTTTTGTTTTGTTTCAAAGATTTTATTTAGTTATTTATTTGACAGAGAGCGAGAGAGAAAGAGAGAGCACGAGCAGGGAGAAGTGGCAGAGGGAGAGAGAGAAGCAGACTCCCCTCTGAGCAGGGAGCCCTATGCTGGACTCCACCCCAGGACTCTGGGACCATGACCTGAACTGAAGGTAGACGCTTAACCAACTGAGCTACCCAGACACTAACACAGTTTGTTTACCATTCATCTGTTCACAGACATTTGGTTTGTTTCCTCCTTTTCAGTTCTGTGAAAAATGCAGCAGCGAACATATGTGTGCAGCCATTTCTTTGAGTATCTGTTCTCAGTTTATTGGAGTATATAACCAGAATTGGAATTGCTGGGTCATATGGTAAATCTATGTTTAACATTTTGAGGAACTGCCAAGCCACTTTTCAGAAAATTAATACACGTACAGTGGAATTTCCATCAGTTCCTTTGGGAATCTACAATATTGGTAATATCAAAGGGCACGTTTGTTCTTTTCAGTGGTAATAACTCCTGTGTTACTTTTTTCCTTTTTTTTGTTTTTGTTTCTGTGGCAAAAGATGTGGAAAATAACCAAAGGTTTCCCTTCTATTTCAAAACATTCTCTCTGGAACTTGGATATTCTTGAATTTTGATCTTTGACATTGATACAAACTGTGTGACTTGGAACTAATTTAATCCAAGTGAGTAATTTTTGATTTTATAAAATAATTTAAGATAGGTACATAAATTGCTCTTGGTAACTCAAGTGCATGTAAAATTAATTCCTATATAGGTTCATCTTCAAATTGCCTACACAGACCTATTTGACCTTTATGGCCCCTTGTGGGGAAGATGAGTAGATTTGCTGATGTGAGCAGAGTTGTCAAGTACCTTTGTCAAA
This sequence comes from Lontra canadensis, assembly GCF_010015895.1. Taxonomy (NCBI): domain Eukaryota; kingdom Metazoa; phylum Chordata; class Mammalia; order Carnivora; family Mustelidae; genus Lontra; species Lontra canadensis. The sequence continues at coordinate 67,861,166 of NW_022630996.1, read as the reverse complement.
ATATCTAATTTGGTCAGATAATGATTCCAGTTACAGAATAAGTATCATTAGAGGGCAAATGGACAAAGAAGTGGTGTGTGTATATACACCCAACCCACTACCCACACAATGGATTATCAAGCAGCCATAAAAAGGTTGAGCTCTTGTCCTTTGTCACAACAGGAATGGACCTAGACGGTCTTCCGCGAAGTGAAATAAGTCAGACTGAGAAAGATAAGTACCGTATAATTTCACTCATATGTGGAATCTTAAGAAACAAATTCATTAACAAACAGACCTCTAAGTAAGAGCAAACTGACGATGGTTGCCAGAAGGGAAAAGGGTGGGGGGATGGGCAACGAGGGTGAGGGGGAGTGGGAGACATGGCTTCCGGTTACGGAATGAATAAGTTATGGGACTGAAAGGCAGAGCACAGGGAAGATAATCAATGATACCATAATTATATTTTATGGTGACAGGTGGTGGCTACATTTGTGGCAAGCACAGCATAACATACAGACTTGTGAAATCACTACGATATTCACCTGAAACTAATGTAGCATTGTGTCAACTGATGAGGAGAGTGAAGGCTTGAGGTGACATTCCTCAAGGAGTTCATGGCCGCCTTATTGCCTTAATGTTGTATTTCATTATAGACTAAAAGTAACCCTATCTTGACAACAGCTAAATATTACAGCTCCTGTAAGAATCTGCTTTGGGCATGTAGAAATTCCTTAGGAACCTATGTTATCTCTACCTCTCCTCCCTCCACAGAACTCTAAATATATAATCAATCACCCAACTGCTTCCAGGTGCAGCTCTTTCTGCCCACTGGCCCTGTCCCCATCCTGTAACAAAATCACTTTTTTGCACCAAAAACATCTCAAGAATTCTTCCTTAGTCATTCACTCACAAACCCAAAACTTCCAAATTTCATATCAACTACATTCAAATAACATAAAATTTATAAAAATGCATCAAGAGAAAACGTTAAATATATATTTAAATGTTAAATATACATATGTGTTATATACCCATATTTGAAGCGATTGGATGTCCATGGGCCAAAAAAGAAAAGAACCTTGGCCAAATCTCACACCTTATTCAAAAATTAATTCAAAATGGATAATAGATTAAAATGTAAAATATAAAACTATAAAACTTCTAGAAAATAAAAGGAGAAAATCTTCAGGATCTAGGACTTAGTGAAGAATGCTTAGACATGAAAATAGGATTCAAAAAAGGAAAATTTGATAAATTGAACTTGATCAAAATGGAACTTTTTCTCTGGAGAAGACTGTTAAGAGGATGAAAAAATAAGTACAAACTGGGTAAAAAAATAAATTTTGCAAATTACATAGCTGACAACCAACTATATTTAGAATATATAAAGAACTCTTCAAACTCAGCAGTAAAAAAACCTCAAAACAATCCAGTTAGAAAATGGCCAAAGTACTTGAATAACTATTTCACTGAAAAGGATACATAGCTGTGCAATAAACACATGAAAATAAGTTCAGCATTTCTACACCATTGAGGAAACATAAAATCACAACCACGATGAGATGCCACTACCCACCTATTAGAATAGCCAAAATTTTTAAAAAAATTAATAATACTCACTAATGGTGAGGTAGTAGAGAAATGGGACTTCTCATACATTACTGGTGGCAATGTAAATTTGGTACAACCACTCTGGAAAAGTTTTGGAAAATTCTTGAGAAATCAAGTACTTCATATGCAACCCGATAACTGCACCCCTGGGCATATATCCCCAAGAAATGGAAACTCACGTTCACACAAAAACTTGCATGTAAATGTTCATAGCAGTTTTATTTGTAATATCCTTAAATGTACCCAACCAAAATGTTTCTCAATAACTGAATGTTTAAACAAACTCAGGTACATCTGAAACTTGAAATACCATTCAGCAATAAAAAGGAATTAACTTTCTGGGTTCTCTATTCTGTTTCATTGATCCATGTGTCTGTTTTTGTGCCAGTACCACACGGTCTTGATGGAAAGAGCCTAGATGTCCAACAACAGATGAATGGATAAAGAAGATGTGGTACATACATACACACATACATTCATACATATAATGGAATATTACTCAGTCATCAAAAAGATTTTGCCATTTGCAAAGAGGTGGATGGAACTTAGTGTGTGTTATGCTAAGCGAAGTCAGTCAGTCAGAGAAAGACAAATACTATATGATTTCACTCACATGTGGCATTTAAGAAACAAAACAGGGTCATAGGGGAAGGGAAGGAAAAGTAAAATAAGATAAAGACAGAGGGAGGCAAACCATAAGAGACTCTTAACTATAGGGAAGAAACTAAGGGTTGCTGGAGGGGAGGTGGGTAGGGGGATGGGTAACTGGGTGACAGGCATTAAGGAGGATACTTGAAGTAGTGACCACGGGGTGTTGTATGCAACTGATGAATCACTCAGTTCTACTTCTGAAACTAATGATACAGTACATGTGAATGAAATTGAATTTAAACAAAATATTTTTTTTTTAGAAAAAGAATTGACTTTGGACATACGACAACTTGGGAAGGTATCAGCAGCATCTTGCCAAGTGAAATAAGCCAATCTTGAAAGTATGATTCCATTTATACGATGTTCTTGAAACGACAAAGTTGTAGAGAAGGAAAACAGATTAGCAGTTTCCAAGGATTGAGGTGGTGAGAGAGAGAAGAATAAGTAAAATTATAAAAGGTTAGCATCAGAGCATTCTCTCTGGTGTAGGAAAACCCTTGTACTTTCATTACAAAATGTGTAGTTACAAAATGTTACACAAATATACACAGCTACAAAAATGTACACAAACTTGATAAAATAATGTAGAACTATATACACACATTGTTCTGAGGTCAGTTTCCTGGGTTTTGTATGTACTATATATTAAATGGCATCATTGGGGGATCTAGGGGAAGAGTATGGTGGGAACCCTCTATCCTACTTTTGCAACTGCATGTGAAGTAATTATTTCAAACTTGAAGGTTTTTTTTAAGTCATACCTTAACAAAAAATATTTAATTCTAATTTAAATTTGTATAAGCTGCTCACTTACAGACTAAAGCAATAATATGTAAAAACAAAACAAACAAAAAAACACAAAACCAAAACAAAACAAAACATACCCCACAGTCCTGAGGGCTTCTCTGGTGAATCCTAGAAAAATTCGAGGAAAAAAATAATACCTCTTTTACCCAGACTTTTATGGAAAAAGAACACTGTAACTCATTTTATGAGACTAGCAGAACTTTAATATCAAAATCCCACAAGGACATTACTAGAACTTAAAAATTTAAGCAAATGTGCTGATAAACATAAATGGAAAAATCCTAGACAATGTGTTGGCAAACCAAACCCAGGAACATATAAAATAGATGATATATTATGACCCAAATCTAAGCATTGCTAACTGATAATAGGTCTTTTCTTTTAGTCCTCCCCTTCATTTCTGTTCTTCTTTTTTCCCCTCCAAGGGTTAGAGAAATGTGCTTACATTCTCCACCACCAAGACATTTTCTAGATTTCTATTCACTTGATTGTATTTTTTCTTTTTTTATGTGTTCAGCACAGAAATCAGGAACGCATTCACAGAAAACCTGATGAAAGCTATATGCAGAACAGAAAGAAGTAAGGCTGAAGAAGGATCATGAGGGAGGTGCTAGTGTGGATTCAGTAGAAACAAACTGGATTCCCCCCCCCCATCTTTGTAATCCTCTCACTTTCCATTACAATGCCTGACTCAAGGCAGGGGTTCAGCATAGTTGTAGCCTGGATTGCCTAGGGCGGTCCTGATTAAATCATCCTAGATTCCACAAGAATCATACAGAAGATGAAGTTAATCATTTCTTGTGATTGAAAAGGAAGAATTTGAGATTGTGGAAGAAAGAAGAGCCAATACACAGGAGGGAGATGATATAGCGGGCGCGTGAGGGAGGGACAGAGAGAGAAGGAGAGAGAGAATCTTTTTTTTTTCTTTTTAAGATTTTATTTATTTGACAGAGAGAGCACAAGCAGGGGAAGTGGCAGGCAATGGGAAGGGGAGACGCAGGCTCTCCACTGAGCAGAGAGACCGAGCGGGGCTCAAACCCAGGACCTTGGGATCTTGACCTGAGCTGAAGGCAGACACTTAACTGACTGAGCCACCCACCTGCCCCAAGAGGATCTTAAGCAGAGTCCTCACCCAGTGTGAAGCCTAACATGGGGCGCAATCTCATGACCCTGAGATTATGACCTGAGTGGAAACCAAGAGTTGGTTGCTTAACCAACTGAGCCCAGGTTCCTCCAAGCATCCCAGGTGTTCTGATGAAAATTGTAACTCATTCTTTGAACAAGGCTGAGAGAGTATATATGAACAAACTTCAAGGTATCTGTGAACCTCGAGAAATTTTTTACATTTTGCTTGTATATGTGTATTTGTATTTCTCTGGGGGGAGGTTTTCATAACTTCCAATAGATTATTAAAGGAACCTATGACAGAATATGTTTTTAAAAAGCAGTTCATTTATAGTGTTAAATATTTACCATGAATATATGTCCTTGCTGAGTAAAACAAAACTTCCTCCCTATTTAAGGAATAAAACATGAACTCAAGGATATCAATTGTCTTCTTACAAAAAAAAAAAAAATCAGTCTTGATTAATGGTAAGCTACGCAGTAGTCATTATGGAAAATAAGAAAAACATGGAAAAATATAAATGAGAAGGAAAACATTTACTCACAACCCAAAAGCAACCATCGTTAATGTTCTGTTATATTTTCTTTAAGACATTATTGTTGAGAACCTAATATATGCATATTACTGTATAAAGCACTCTTAGATTTTAAAAAGGGACAAGATCTTCAAAGTGATTAAGGACCACACACATACACACACACACACAAGATGTGGAAAGAATCAAAGTGTACATCAACTGATGAATGCATAAAGAAGATGTGGTACACACACACATACACACATACATACACACACTCCTGTACTGCACACCTTACATTTCAGAATACCAGAGGTTTAATATAGAGCAGGTACCACATATGTATAATGCTACAGGAAGGGTGGTTCCACACTTCCACCTGTTATGTTCATTTTAACAGGAAAAATACAAAATAAAATATAAGCCAGAAACATCTTGATTCTGGTCCCTCCTCCATTACTTCCTGCTTCTATAATTCTCAGTAAGCCACTTAATATTTCTAAGCTTCTGATGATTGACCTTTTTTAAGGATAATGGCACATAATATTTCGATGGCAGGACACAGGACTGTACGATATCCTGAGGTCCCATAAAAACATGTCTGTGGATATAGATAAATGTATCAATATATAGGTATGTATGCATGCATACAAGTATATATGCAAATTATTTATGTTAGGCCAATTGGAAAATGCAGAAGAGTGCAAAGAAATAAAAACAATTCCTATTTTTATAAGCCAGAGATAATAGCTCTTATCCTTTATTTTTTTCACATATAAAAATTCAAGCAGCATCCATTTTGCCTTGGCATTGAGTTAGAGACATGCAAAGTGTGTCTAATAAAATGATACACGATTTATGTGTGAATTTTTATTTAAAAGGAAACATTGATACAAGGGATAGCATTAAATCCAGAATTGTGTACGTAATGAAGACACACAAAATTCTGCATTTGTATTTATACAAGCAGAATCTCAAATACATTTTTTTTTTTTTGGTAGAAGTTACACACTTGGCAACCTATGATTATTTTTTTTACAGTAAATATGTTTCACCATAAAATACAGCAAAAAATGCTTGAGGATTCCCACCTTATATGAGTTGTCATAACCATGGATACAGAAAGCTGGAAAATACAGAATTGACTCACTGATTTCTTTCTTTCTTTTATTTTTTTTAATTATTTTTTATTACTAATGTATAATGTATTACTTATTTCAGGGGTACAGGTCTGTGATTTATCAGTCTTACACAATACACAGCAGTCACTGTTGGGTCCCCCAATAATGAGTCCATGGTCAAAGGAGCGAGACTGATACAAAGCGAAGGTCAAGCCAAGCTTTATTTCGCGCCAAGCATCAAGAATCAAACTGACCAGCCAGGGCTGTCTCTTGCAAAGAGGCAACATCTCTCTTCTTTACAGACTAGCTTTTAAGGGCAAAGGTCATGTGGTTGGGCCTGGCCACGCGCAGGTGACCAATGAGATTGTAACACACAGAGAAAGCTGCACAGTCCTGCTAGGTCACACATAAGTGAGCAATTGAATTACAGTTTACCCTATAGTAGCTATTTGAACTAGCCTATCACCTTGGTCAGAATTGGTGCCCAAAGGGCACCCAAACGGCGGGGCCCATACTCCTTGGTAGCTAGGGAGACAGTATGCACCCCCACCGATTGGGTACCTCCACCTGGCCTGACCAACCCTTGTGTTTGGGCTTTATTACCTGGGACTGGTTTCTGGGACTTGTTTGTAAGTAAGTTCCCTGAAAGGGGGTGGGGGCAGGGTCAGGATAGAGCTGCTCTGGCTAAATAGGCCCTTACAGTCACCACAATGCATACCCTCCCCGATGTCCATTTGTATGGAACAGAATATTAGGCAAGGGGCAGGGCTCGATAAAAACTTCTACAGCTTTTTACATCTTCAGCTAATCACGTGTCACTTTGTAGAAACCACAAAGAACAGGAAGTGAACCTGATACACACCGAAGCGGAGAGAACAATATTTGGAATGCTAACGAGAAAGCCACGGTATGACGCAGCCAGTGTTAACAGGGTATCAAATTGCCAGTCACATTCACCGTCCCTGCCCAGCAGATCCAGGAATGCAGGGATTCGGGGGGAAATTGCACTTGAGGAGGGTTCACAATGATTTCGGAAATGGGCAGTGGAAAAGATTTGCTAGGACACAGGTGTGCCGTCAGCCTGGGTTGCTAGTGACACGTGAGAAAACAAGAGAGGAAAGAAAGGTTTCCTACAGGATTTTGTGTGTAAGAGTGGATAGCAGCCCCAAGAGATGCTGGAACCTATGTTGTGTTCTGAGGACTCCTACGAGTTTCTTGTAGTGAATTATAAATCCTGCTCATACTATGACCACTCCAGTTCCCTGTGGGATTTCTGCCCAGCAGGAGACATGGTCATGACGGACCTTGCTTTGGGACACCTGATAAAGCTCTTTGGGAGTTTCTCAGAACTGTAAAGTAAGTAGGGACGTTGGAGCTCAGAGAGTAATCATTTTATGTCCCAGAAAACTCTGTAAACTGGATTACAGTGGTCCTGCTATAGAGTCTTGAAGTTCTTCAAGGCTGTTCTGAAATCTGCTTATGAAGGTTCATTGTTTATTCAAGAATATATCATATTGTCAGGGTGCCTGGGTGGCTTAGTTGGTGAAGCAGTTGACTCTGGATTTTGGCTCAGATCACAGTCTCAGGGCTGTGGGATCGAGCCCTCACTCAGCAGGGAGTCTGCTTATCCCTCTCCCTCTGTTTCCCGTCTCTCCCCATTTTCCCGTCTCTCCCCACCCCACCCCACCCCACCCTGCTTGCTCTCTCTTGCTCTCTCTCTTTCAGATAAAGAAAGAAATCTTAAAAAAAAAAAGAGAGAGAGAGAGAGAGAGAGAATATTGTATTCTCATCAGCAAAATCTTTCTGGAAAAATGATGGCGCTAAAATCTAGATGGTTTTGTCCACCAAGATAAGACTCAGAACCTGGAATGGACACAAGAAGGACCTCAGGCATTCTTGGTACTACACATGAAAGATACTTGCCCCAGTAAAGCAAGAAGACAATGCTGAGCAAAAGTTGAAACACTACCGTGTAAACACTAATATGACAGAGTATCTTTATAAAAAGATAGTAAAGTATCTTTAATCTTGGTGCTCCAAAACTACTATATTTTTACTGATATAAAAGCAGGTCATTTCTTTTTGTCCTCCTCCACTCTTTTTTTTTTTTTCATTGAAGTGCGGTTGACACACAGTATTATGTTAATTTCAGGTGTGCAACATAGTGAGTCAGCATGTCTACGTGTTATACTGTGCTTACCCCAAGAGTTGCTACCAGCTGTCACCATACAATACTTATTACAATATCACTGACTCTATTCCCTATGCTGTACTTTTCATCCCCTTTAGGTCCAACCATATTGTTGCAAGTGGCAAAAATCTCATTCTTTTTTATGGCTGAGTAATATTCCTGTGTGTGGGGGGGCATGTGTGTATGTATATATTTATCTTCTTTATAGATGATATAGATGATGGACACTTAGGTTGCTTCTATATCTTGCCTATTATAAACAATGTTGCAATAAACATAGGGGTGTACATATCTTTTTTGAATTGGTGTTTTTTGTTTGTATGTTTCCTTTGGGTCAATACTCAGCAGTCAAATTAATGGGTCATATGGTATTCTATTAATTTTTTGAGAAACCTCCATCTTCTTTTCCACAGTGGTTATCCCAGTTCACATTCCCACCAACAGTGTAGGAGAATTTCTTTTTCTTCACATCCTCACCAACACTTATCTTGTCTTCTGATTCTAGCCATTCTGATCAGTGTGAGATGATATCTCATTGTACTTTGGATTTGCATTTCCCTGATGATGAGTATTGTTGAGGCTATTTCAAATAGCTACTATGGGGTGAATTGTAATTCAATTGGCCACCCGTGTGTGACATAGTATGACTGCAGCTTTTTCTATGTGTTGCAATCTCATTGGCCACCTCTGTGTGGCCAGCCTCAATCACATGGCTTTTGCTCTATAAAAGTTAGTCTGTGAGGCTGGGGGTGGTCGCCCTCTCTGTAAGAGGCGGCCCCGACCAGTCGGTTTGATTCTCGATGCTTGGTGCGAAATAAAGTTTGCTTGACCTTTGCTTTGTATCAGTCTCGCTCCTTTGATTACGGACCTAACGGTGGGCACTGGGAGTGCTTCTTAAGCAACAATCTCCCCCCACTCCTCTCTCTTATCCTTCGGTAATAAATTCCTTCTTGAAAATGAAAGCCTCGGGACGCCTGGGTGGCTCAGTGGGTTAAAACCTCTGCCTTCGGCTCAGATTATGATTCCAGAGTCCTGGGATTGAGCCCCGCATCGGGCTCTCTGTTCAGCGGGGAGCCTGCTTCCTCCTCTCTCTCTGCCTGCCTCTCTGCCTACTTGTGATCTCTGTCTGTCAAATAAATAAATACAATCTTAAAAAAAAACAAAAAAGAAAATGAAAGCCTCTTTTTTGGTTCTCTCTTTTCACAGCTTATCACTCACTTTGCTACACTTTCTAAAACACTTTCTAGCATATAAGCTTACAGTGGCTTTCTACTGCCAAGAGAGATCTTGAAAGGCATTGGGATATAGCACAGAGTAAGGGAATCCACATTCTAGACCAGTGACAGTAGAGATGGAAATTGATCCGCTGGGGTGTCTGTCTCTTATTTTTAAGACAGAAGGTTGCAGTTCCAGTTTTCAAATTTTGCATCTTTTTCCTTTGTAGAATTCAATGCTCTTCATCAATTAGCACCATCTCTCTCTCTCTCTCTTTCTGGATACCCAATGTGAATCTTTGAACACTGCTGGCTGCCTCAACATCCTTAACACGTGTCAAATAATTTACTGTGATCACTTTCAGAAAAAAAGCTTTCCTACTCACCAATTGATACTTTTCCTTTGTGATCCATCTATCCCAAGTTTTGTCTGAGTTAGAGCTCATTATAAGCTCACCCATGTTTCAAAATGCTATGGTATTAGTATTTATGACCTGTACAACACCCCCTGGCACTCAATTTTTAAAAGATACATCATGTTCTCCAATTATTTACACATGGACATTTGTTTCTGAACTCTTTAACTATAAACACTTTTTTCTCCCTCTTGGTTTTTCCTTTCCCACCCCTCTCTCTTATTACACAGGATTTGTGCTTTCAACCAAAAAGGTAAAAAAAAAATATTTACGTAGGACAAAGGACACCATGTGATCAAAATTTTGCTGAGTTTCCTGCTAACTATAGCTTAAAGGAAACCTAGTAAGTTATTTAAATTCCATCATCAGAAAGGAGGAACCATACCAAAACTTTCCCTGAACTCAAACCTATAAGGAAGTTTTAATGTGGGACATAATAGGAGATACTGTAAGTGATGTAACGAACTACGTTCTTAACATGTTTATAGCATATTTCAATTTGATGTGGTTGCTCTTTGAGAGGGCTTCCAAAAAAGATGATTTTGCCAACCACTGACATAAAACTAGTGAAGATGAGGCTTTAAAAAAATTCATCTATATTTCCCCGCAGAGTTTTACACATTCTGTAGATGCTAAAATAAAGACTGGTTTGACCTCTTGAAGGGAACTTTTACATTATTGCTTCTTAAAAACTACTGACGGAAGTCTGTCATGTTTTTTTCTTAGGGCACCTAAGTAATCAAAGAGAACTAGGGGTGTAGGGAAAGCCAGCTCCCTAAAATCGTAAAGTTTTAATCATTGGCTATGTAGACGGTTTTATTTTTCCTCCACAAACAAAGTATCAGATTTGGAATTCCCACTGACAGGAAACAAGAATTTGGTTGTTAGACTGAAAAGATACTGGTTACATGGCATTGGAAAAGATTTGGAGATCTATCCTGGCTTTGGCAGAGCTCTCAGTATGTACGAGTTCCAGCCCATTTTGGTTCCAAGGCCAAATGCCGTGGTTGAACCTACTTCTTGCCACATATTTACTTAGACCAGGGTTTCTTAATCTCAGCAGTATTGACATTTGGGGTCAGATAATTATTTTGGTGGGGTTTTTAGCAGCATATTTGGTCTCTCCCACTGAATGTCAATAACATCCCCACTTACAGTTGTGATCAGCGGAAGTATTTCCAAAAAAAATTTTGGGGGGCAAAATCACCCCATCTTGAAAATTACTGCTTCAGAATATGCTGAGACAGCTACCAGGTAGTACCAGCCAAGCCACTTTATAGCTAGATTTTAGTTGCTAGGATAAGTTTGTGTTCTGTATTGTCATTTCTATACTCTTTGTCTTAAAATTCCTGTTTGTATTCCTTTTGAAAATTTAAGTTTGTCTTTGTTGAACTAAAAAAGGAAATGCCTCAATTTAGGTGGGGAATTCAGCACTTTAATGGATAGTAAGAGTTACCACAGAGAAGAACCCAAGATACAGACTAAGGAGATACAGGGAGAGCTGTAAATGCTGAAGTTCTCTCTTTTCTTTTTCTTTTTTTTTTTTTAAAAGATTTTATTTATTTATTTGACAGACAGAGATCACAAGTAGTCAGAGAGGCAGGCAGAGAGAGAGGAGGAAGCAGGCTCCCCGCCGCGCAGAGAGCCCAATGCGGGGCTCAATCCCAGGACCCTGGGATCATGACCCGAGCTGAAGGCAGAGGTTTTAACCCACTGAGCCACCCAGGCACCCCGCTGAAGTTCTCTCTTAAAGTAGCTCACTACTCCTTCTTTCTCTCCTGAAATTTCATAGGATAGTTATATATATTTTTTGAAGCCTCATATGATCTTTCTCTTGAGCTCCAGATTTGTCACCCAAATATTTACTGAACAAGGCTTCTGAGTATTTCAAGAGCCCTCAAAATCAGCATTGTGCCTTTGAGCCAAGTTGGAGAGCCTGGTTATAAATCACATGTGTCCTGTGAGCTTAGGTTCACATGCAGTGATATGACCCAGAGGTTTAACAAGACAGACATAAAAATGAAAAAGACAAAGATTGTTCTAGAGGTTCCATGAATTCAGAGAAAGGGAAAGCACAAATGTACTAGCTGAGATGAGACGTTTTATTATTTTAAAGAATTTATTAATTTATTTGAGAGAGAGAGAGGGAGAGAGCACACAAGCAGGGGGAGAGGCAAAGGGAGAGGGAGAGGCATGTTCCCCACTACACAGGGAGCCCAACACAGAAGTGATGTGAGGCTTGGCTCTATCCTGGGACTCTGAGATCATGACCTGAGCTGAAGGCAGCAGCTTAACCGATTGAGCCATGCAGGTGCCCCAAGAGATGGGACATTTTAAAGATACTGAATGTATAGAACTCAAGTAAAGTTAGACAGGCACTGTCAGTACAGGAGAAATCAGTAGTTGCTAGAAGTTTCAATAAGGAACACATGGTTCCCCTCGGCTCTAATAAAAAATGAAATTGCTTCTTCAAAGAAGTATAGTAACCTTATGAGCTTGTGTTTGAAAAGTAACCAGTAACTGGAAAGGGAATTAGGAAAGGGATTTGCATTTAATTAATTTCACCACAACAGAGATCTTATTTGTATGCCACGTATATCTCAAGTCACTTAAATGTTAATATGTTTAGATAAACTTGACGCAGTGGCAAAAGGATGCTGTTCTGGGGGAAAGGTGAGTTTGATATTTGGAGCAGAAATGGAAATCTTCCTTCAGCTTCTTGATATTAAAGATGGTAGTACAAACATCATACCATGCTTTGTTTGCCCCTGCTTAGTAGTATAAGGATTGTCAAGAATAAAAGTATAATAACTGATGCTTCATCCTGAGTATATAGAACATAATTTCAAATCTCTTTGGCAATTCAGAGGGTACTTGAGATTATGCAACATTTCAGATCTTTATAAATATCAATTATCTCAGCATATACTAAATGTAAATTCCAATTATTTGTGATTCCCATTTTTTAAAGTTCCATAATTACAAGGAAGTGTGACATAACAGGTGACTTCACCTCATCTCATGGCTGACACAAAAATCCTTATTATAAAACTTTCAAAAAGTACTTGGAATTTTAAGTGTTAGCATTTAGTCACAAGCATGACAGACAAAAAGCAAGCAAGCAAACAAACAAAACAAAACAAAAAAAAATGGGAGTTCAGAGGTGGTGCAAATTAGTAAAGGTACTGTAATGAAAAAACAGAATAACATGACACCTTCCCTTCTGTACAAACCCTTAATGAAGATCCCTCTGTCTGGTGTATGGTATCCTTTCTAACAACTGCAGGAAAGAAAAAAAAAAAACAAAAAACCCATGCAGACTGATGGTTAAGTACCCAGAATTATTTTATTTTTTTAAGATTGTTTATTTATTTGACAGAGAGAGAGAGAGCGTGCGCAAGTAGGCAGAGCAACAGGGAGAGGGAGAAGCAGGCTCTCCACCGGGCAGGGAGCCAGATGCAGAGCTCAATCCCAGGACCCTGGGATCATGACCTGAGCCAAAGGCAGCCACTGAACCAACTGAGCCACCCAGGCACCCCCAGAATTATTTTAAATAATGCAAGGCCTTCAATATACTACAAAGAAAATATACATGTGTTTTAATAGGCAAAGTATATTATAAGGTATGTATCAAAATATGAGGTATAAACTAATTTGGAATATAAATTTAAAAAGGCAAAATATTCAGTGTATTACAAAAAGGTAACAAAAGTCACTCTCAAAATCTGACATTTTCCTCTAAGCACTTAATTTTTATGTGTCAGTAGAACATTTCATATTGTTAATTATAAAAACACAACTAAAAATGGAAAAATATTCCTAAAACTAAAACAAGTTCAGGTTCAAATGTGAGTAAACATGATGAAATATAATCAGGTAGATCACGCACAATTTCACAGTAACCATTTATTCAAATGACTTTCAAAGTTAGATTCTTGATAATACTAGTTGCCTTGTAGCCTATGGCCTGCTGATCAGTCCTTACTGATGTTTTTCTAGAGGACTGACCATAGCACTTTTTTGGTAAACTATATTCATTTAAAAACTAAATGGAGGGGTGCCTGGGTGGCTCAGTTGGTTAAGCATCTGCCTTCTTCTCAGGTCATGGGATCAAGCCCTGCATTGAGCTCCCTGCTTAGTGGGGAGCCTGTTTTTCCCTCCCCTGCTCCTCCTGCTTGTGCTCTCTCTGTCTCTGTCTTTCTGTCTCTCTCTCTGTGTCAAGTAAACAAATAAAATCTTAAAAAAAACAAAACAAAACAACTAAATGGACTAAGACTGGTTTCCTTTTGAGGATATTTCCTTTTGAGGATACATTATTTCTATCATCTTATCTCTCTTGTTTCTCTTATTTTTTGATCTGGGGAAAGATCCCCTAGATACCTAGATACATGAATATTATGCCATATGTAGATTATAAACCCAGTGTTATTAATAAATATTCACATTAAACTTCACATTTGTAATAACTTTTTCTTTGTAACAACTGTGTAAATGAAGATAGAGCTGCATGATACTGGAAAGAACCAAGAATATTGATATTTTCAGTGTATTAACTAGATTAGGTTGGTTTCTCAGAAGCATAATCTAGATGAAAAGTCAATATATATACTAAGTCAAATCTGGTGTATATTCTGGTGTCCCTAGCTATCTTGCAAAATGATCTGTCCCCAGAAACACAGGAAATCTCAAATACTCAAACCAATCTTGAAAAAAGACCCACAAAGTCGAGAATTCTTTTATTTTTTAAAATTTAACTCTAATAATCAAGACAGTGTGGTACTGGCAAAGAACAGACATATAGATGAGCCAGAGAGAGTTGAGAGTGCAGAAATAAGCCCTAAACTTATACTCCATTGACTTTTGACAAAGGAGTCAAGCCAGTTTTACAAGGAAAGAATATTTCAACAAACGATTCTGGGACAACTGGATTTCCACATGTATAAGAGTGAATTGGACCTCTTCACAGCACGCAAGAAAAGTAACTTAAAATGGATCATAGGCATAAGTATAAGAGCCAAAATGATAAAACTCTTAGAAGAAAACACCAGAGTATGTCTTTATGATCTTAGGTAATGACTTCTTAGCTATACCATCAAAATTATAAATGATAAAAGAGAAAACTGATTAGGACATCATTAAAATTAAAAACATTTTGTGCTTCAAAGGACACTATCAAGAAAGTGTAAGGACAGTCCGCAGGAGGGGAGAAAAATATTTGCAAATCATTTATCTGATAAGATTTGTATCCAGAATATATAAAGAGCTCTTAAAATTCAACAACAAAGAGACAAATAAACCATTTTAAAGAAAATGGGTAAAAAATCTGAATAGCTATTTCTCCAAAGATACACAACTGGTCCATAAGCACAGGAAAAGATGCTCAACATCATTAGTCTTCACAGAAATGCAAATTAAAGCCACAATGAGGGGTGCCTGGGTGGTTCAATTGGTTGAATATCTGCTGTCTGCCTTCCACTCAGGTCATGATCCCAGGATCCTAGGTTTGAGCCCCCTGTTGGTCTCTGTGCTCAGTGGAGAGCCTGCTTCTCCCTTTCCCATTGCCGGCCACCTCCCGTGCTTGTGCTCTTGAACTCTGTGTCAAATCTGAAAAAAAAAAAAACACACACGGGGCACCTGGGTGGCTCAGTGGGTTAAAGCCTCTGCCTTCGCCTCAGGTCATAATCCCAGGATCCTGGGATCGAGCCCCGCATTGGGCTCTCTGCTCAGCAGGGAGCCTGCTTCCTTCTCTCTCTCTGCCTGCCTCTCTGCCTACTTGTGATCTCTGTCTGTCAAATAAATAAATAAAATCTTTAAAAAAGCAAAACAAAACAAAATAAAACATACACACACACACACAATGAGCTAACACTTCCCATCTAGGATGGCTATAATCAAAAGGACATACAACAACAAAAGTTACTCTTACATTGTTATTGTTTTTAAGGTGTGGAGAAATTGGAATCTTTATTCATTATTGCTGAGAATGTAAAATGGTGCGGTCACTGTGGTGGAAATCAGTGTGGCAGTTTCTAAAAATGTTAAACATCGAGTTAGCATATGACCCAACAATTCTGCTCCTAGGTATGAAAACATATGTTCACACAAAAACTTGTACATGAACATTTATAGCAGCATTATTTTAATAACCAAGAGACAGAAACAATCCAAATACCTATCAACTGATAAACTGATAAAGTGTGGTTTATCCATACAATGTGGTATCATTCAGCCATAAAGAGAAATGAAGTGCATGTATATGCTACAACATGGATAAATGTGGAAAACATGATGCTCAGTGAGAGAAGCTGGTCAAAAAGATCTATTTTATGATCCTAATCATAGGAAGTGTCTAGAATAGGCAAATCTAGAGAGACAGAAAATAGATTAATGGTTGCATATGGCTGGGGAGGTAGGAATGAGGGGTTGGTGAGGAATGATTGCTAATGAGTACGATGTGCTCTTTTGGAGGTGATAAAAAAAAATTCTAAAATTAGATTACGGTAACTGCATAACCCTGCAAACATAGTAAAAGCCATTGATTTATATACTACAAATGGGCAAATTGTGGTATGCAAATTATATCTTGATTAGGCTCTTACTTTTTTAAAAATGTCATGTTCTGTTTAGTAATAAGGATTTTTATATCAGATATAAGAACATCATAGTTACCTTAACTCTTTGCCAGGATTTTGGTGGTAAATTTTTATATACAGTAAATATCACCAAAGGCAATCCTGAAACAATCATCACTGCTAAAAAGAGGCTCCTTGTGTGTACTTCTGTTGTTGGTAGTGGAGTTAATTTTTAGTCTCTGGTTGGTCTCTTTGCATTCAGCGTGCCTTAGTTTGTTGTTGGCTGCTTCCCAAAATGACCACCTTTTTACTGTCCTCCCCATTAAAAATAAGAAGGGATCACATAATTATTTCTTCAATATGTTCATTTTACACATTGGAATGAAAGTAAAGATCTATCGCATTAGATTAGAGCTATTTATATATTGCTTCATTACTTCTTAGTGATCTAGGCAAGCCATGTCTGAGAACACAAATGGGGTCCCACAGGAAAAGCCAAGAGGGCCCTTGGCTTCATGCAGGATAGAAATCAAACACAAGCCAGGAAGATGTGAGAGCAGAGTTTAATGAATAGCGTAAGTGATAACATATAGCATAGCAGATGGAGTGCCTGGGAGGCTCAGGGTGAATTTCTCCATTGCTTGAGATTAGGATTTATACTGGAAAGGGTTCCAAGGTATGGGTTCCTTTGAAAATCCAGGTTAGTCTCTCTTCCCCAGCACTGCCTGTGGACGTGGTAGCCATCTCTTACTGGGCATTGTGGCTGCCCCCAGACCTCTGGTGAAGGCCAAATTCATTAAATAGAGGACCTAGAAGTTCAGCCAGCAGCAGTCAGACCAATATGTTGAAATTAAGCATAACTGGCAGAGACCCAGAGGCACTGACGATAGAGTGCATAGAAGACTCAAGGGCCAGATCTTGAAACTCAACAGTGACTACAGGAGCAAGAAGAAAACACAGCACACGTCACCCAGTGGCTTCTAGAAGTTCCTAGTCCACAATGTCAAGGAGCTTGAAGTGCTGCTGATGTGCAAAAAGTCTTAGTGTGCAGAGATTGCTCAGTATGTCTCCTCCAAGAACTGCAAAGCCATTTAGAAAGAGCAGCCGGGCTGGCTGCCACAGCCACCAATCTCAAGGCCAGGTTGTGCAGCAAGGAAAATGAATAGACAGACAGCTTATGTGCACATCATATTTGTATTAATAAAACAATAAAACCATCAAAAGAAAAAAAAAAGGAATCCAGATTAGGGTCTCAATGAAGGTGAGTGTCTGGTGAACAGGTATAATTCCATAAATCACTGAAGGGGCTACTGGCCCCAGTGTCCACTGTGATTTGTTCTTAAGATGTTCTCAGGTGTGTGGGGACCTAGGACAAAACTCAGAGAATGATCAACTGTCTTGCTTCCCCCCTAGAGTGGGAACATAGCTTCTTTGGTTTACTCAGATGCAAGATGAAATACAGAATATGAGTAAATGGGGCCTAGCAGAAAAATACCAGGGCTGGAGCTTTCTAATATGGAGTCCCTTCTGTTTCCGTATCTCATTAGAGTTACAAGTTTTAGCAGGAAGTTTGATGTGCAGTGGAAATGCAAAGTTCTAGTAGTTTTGTATTTTTATTACGGAACTCATCTAGACTTGTCCATAAGGGCTTTTTCTATTTGTAGTATAGTGAGAAAGAGCTATGTAGGACTAAAAACGAAAGCTCTTTTATGGCAACTTAGAAAACTTATTATCATCACTTGTTGTACTTAAAGTGTTTCTCCAGAAAAATATTTTGATTCACAATTGATTCTTAATCTTGGGACAGCTTCTTGTTATCAGTGTACTTCATGTGCCTGAAACATCTTCCTTATTAGCCAGTATCACCCACATCATCCTAGGAAGTGCAAGGTAGTTCAAATTTAACCTGAACAGAACATAATTTGGAATCTGCCATTAAAAATATATATTATGCATTTTTAAATAGAAACTCCTTTTTTTTTTTTAAAAGATTTTATTTATTTATTTGACCGACAGAGATCACAAGTAGGCAGAGAGGTAGGCAGAGAGAGAAAGAGGAGGAAGCAGACTCCCCGCTGAGCAGGGAGCCTGATGTGGGGCTCCATTGCAGGACCCTGGGATCATGACCTGAGCCGAAGGCTGAGGCTTTAACTCACTGAGCCACCCAGGCGCCCCATATTATGCATTTTTGAAGAAAAAATCACTTACATGCTTTTTTAGGTTTATGGGTACATGCACGTACCAATGTAACATATTTTAAAAGATTACATTGTTTTTGCCCTGCACACTCAAGTCTCTGTTCCTGTCCTTTTCATTCAGTCCACATTTTTCCCCCTTCCAAGAATACAGGAATCTTTTCAGAAATAATTTGCTTCCCTTTAAATCCATATCAGGAGTAGGAGAAAGACAGCAAAGGTAAGTTCTATGCCACCAACAGCCATTAAACATGCACAAACTTTTTAACAGGTGCCAAAACTCATTAGGAAGAAGCAAAAAGTAGAATGAAGGCTTTTGAGCAGTTTTTAAAAAATTACTCTGTTTAAGAATACTACCTTGTAAGCCAATTTTAACATTATCCAGAACACAACATTTACATACTTTGAGAAATGTTCTTATCACAGCTTCGGAGATAACTACTACAAGCAATTTACAATTCCGTATCTGAAGCCTTTTTGGCCTTGTACTTGTCAGAATTCAGAACTTTTATTAGAAAGGTGTGCGGTCATATATTATGCAATACTTCCAGCATGGGTTGGAGCTGCACTGTAATTAAACACGTTAATTGTTCCATAGAAAACTTAATGACTATTCCCACTAAGTGAATATCCACTTATACCTGGCTTCAATTCCGTTCAGGTCAGATTTAACTAGAAGGGATTTAGGAAAGACAGATAAATGACTGGTTTGACTTGTTTAATGCAATGACATGTTTATCTGAAATCCGGTTCTTTATCATTGATATCTGGTTCAGAGCCAGTGCAAACTCTTGGTCTTTTCTTCCCCCAAAGAGGAACAATGTATTTAAAACGAAAACTGAAACAGTATCTTTTGTTTCAAAAGTTAAATGTATAATGGACTAGCCTGTGAAACTAAGTTAATTACATCATGATCCTCTTGAACTTGTCGAGCTCCACTTTGGTTAAAAACTCCCATTTTGGGGGCACAATAGGAAAAGACATCAGATCAGGCCCAAGCTTGTACTGTGAGCATCCCTTGGGGCTTCACGGACCCTGGGACCAGGAAGAAGGGCAGAACGGTAGGGAAGGTAGGGATGCTGCGGAGTGTTCCGGCCATTATCTACGTTGGGCTAACTTCAGTCTCAGTTGGATAAAGGGAAAGAAAGTAGAGATCTCTGCGGTCACTGCTCTCTTGCCAGAGAACAGGATCCCTTTCAGAGGCATTGGTATAACTTCTTGCTTGCCGGTTGCAAAAAGAGTCTCACTGGTAAGGAGGAGGAGCGGCTGGTAAGCCGGAGCTGGGGCTAGAAGAGGAAGGGCAACAGGGCGCCGAGTCTTGCACAAAGTGGGTGAAAAAGAGTCTAAGCCACTAGTTCCCGAATCGGTCCCAGAGGATTAAGGGTACCTGCGTGGATGGAGCACTACCGGACCCGAGCCTCCTGACCCGACATTGTGCTCCACCTGCACCAAGTGGTTAACTGCTATGCCGCAGGGCTTGGGCCGTTCCTCCCACGTCGGGGCAGTCTAGGACAGACCTCTATGAGGAACACGCCCGCGGGAAGCGGGGCTGGGTCCTACCCGAGCGCAGGCCCGGCTCGTCCCCTGCTTCGAGCACGGGGCGGGACCCTCGCGGCTTTCCATCCAATCCTCGTTCCCCGGTGACCGAGGGGCGGGACCCTCGCGGCTTTCCATCCAATCCTCGTTCCCCGGTGACCGCGGGGCGGGACCCTCGCGGCTTTCCGTCGAATTCCCTCTCCTCAGCGGCGGCGGAGGAGCGGGCAGTGGCTGCTGCGGCGCAGTAGGCGAAGCGCAAGCGGTGAGATCTGCAGGCTCAACGGAACAGCGCTCTCTCCCTCCCCCAGCCCCTGGGGATCGTGAGGGAAAGTTAGGTTGCTTCGAAGAGAGCTGAATAAAAGTAGAACGGCGGAAGTGCCGGGACTCAGCGGGAGCGTCGTGTTGGCCGGCATCTATCTATCTTGCTTATGGGGGTCGGAAACTTAGCCCTGAGGTGGGGTCGTGGGGCTGTCCACAGTGCTGCTAACTCGCTTTCTCTCACTTGGCCTCTGAGTGTGCAGAGATGCTCTTGGTGGGGTGGGAGGACGCTGAACCCTCGTCGCACCCTGCGCCCTCTGTTCTCTCCAGTCGAGCTTTGAACTCCTTCCCCTGAGACCCGGCACCGGGAGGCACTCTGTGTAATGAAAGAGAGTGTGATTGTCGGAAACCTGGTGAATCCTGTAGTCCTTGTGAGCCAGCGTTTAGCAGATGAACTTTTTTGCGTGTTTGCTCTGATTCCCAACAGTTTAAGTCTTGGGGCTTCCCGGTTTCCGGAATTTTTGCCTTCCACGTTCTTTCACCAGTTTTTGCTAAAAATATCCCCCTAATATAAAAATATTTTTTCCTTCCCACAGTCACCAGCCTAGTTCGTTTAACCCCTGTATTCTCGAAGCAAGATCGGTGCATCAGGCTCCTGGCAGTCCTAAGCAATTCATCTTAGTGTACCGGTATGTGACACTCTTTGTTTGTTTACCTTCCTGATTCTGTTTACCATTTTATTTGCATGGTTTACATTTTATTGCTCCAGGAAGCCTACTGTAAATTAATTCCAGGGACATCATTTTCTTAAGGCGTTTGTAGGTTCTTTTGGAATTATTTAATCTTCGTGGTAGAGAATTCAGAATAATCCTTCCTGAAAAAAAAATTTGGTAGTTTATATTTTCAGTGTACCTTTTGGTGAGTTAAGACTAGTATGGGATTGGTAGTCTCGGTATGAGTTTCCTAGGGTCTACTAAGTAGCAGGGAGGTACACAAGGAATAGGGTATCTTCTCTGTGTATGTGTATTAGATTCTTACTGCTGACAACAATTTATCACATACTTAACAGTTCAAACTATCACAAATTGGTTATCTCACAATTTCTATAGATTGGAGGTCCAGGTAGGTTTAGCTGGATATTCTGCAAAGGATATCACAAAGCTGAAATAAAGTTTTCTGTAGTTCTTGGCCCTTGACTGGAGACTCTGGGAAAGAAGCCTAGGCTAATTAAGGTTGTTGGCAGGATTCATTTTCATGCAGTTTTACAGCTGAGGTTCCCATTTCCTCACTGGGTTCCAGCTGGGGGTTTTTTCAGTTCCATAAGACCACCTGTATCTTGATAGCCAGAGAGTACCTTCAGTCCTTTTCATGCTTTTAATCTCCCTCACTCATCTACAGCCAGCTGCTGGAGAAAGCATTCTGCTCCTGAGGGCTCCAGTGATTAGACCCACTTGGATAATCTATTTAAGGTTAACTGTGCTGTGTAAGACTACATGATCACAAGCATGGAAGTGATGATCTCCCTAAATTCACAGGTTCTGGGGAGTATAAGGGTGGAATCGTGGGAGCCATTCCTAGAAATTTTGCCTAGCATAGTTTGGTTGTCTCAACTAGATTACGCTATTTTTTTTAAATTTTTTTTGTAGGCATTTAAAAATAATCCTAATAACATCTTTTTCTTATTATGATTATCCTCTTTACAGATAAGGAAATTCAGTTAAAGTTAGTTGCCCAGGGGCTCATGGCTAGAGAGCAGGGAGTTGGTATCTACCTATATTTCCATTTGGTCTAAAATTTATATTTATGCGTGGTCAAAATAAAGTGCAGCCAAAGTCACTATATGGGAAGATGCTGAGGAATTATGAGATCTTTGTTGTACCTTATTCTTGGATTATATCCTTTTTTTTTTTTTTTTTAAAGATTTTTATTTATTTGACAGAGATATCACAAGTAGGCAGAGAGGCAGACAGAGAGAGGGGGAAGCAGGCTCCCACAGAGCAGAGAGCCCGACATCCCAGGACTCTAAGATCATGACCTGAGCCAAAGGCAGAAGCTTAAACCACTGAGCCACCCAGGTGCCTCAGATTATGTCTTTCTTTTAGTGGTGTAGGTTACACTCTTTTACCCTAACAAAGAAAGCCCAAAATACAATGACATGAATAAAAGTGTTTTCTCATACATCTATTGGGAGGAGCCTAGGGCTAGTAGGAAGATTCTGTCAGCCTCAATACATGGCTTCCATAAACCGTTCCATGGTGCTGCTTTGGTTGGTCCTACTTGTTAGGCAGTGAGGAGAGAAAGCACAGGGAGAGTAAGTGTAGTTAGTCCTTAATAGGGGCATGACCTGGAGGAAACGCATTACAAAGTAAAGTCATACTGAGCTCCAAGGCATGGTAGGAATGAAAGCTGTGTGGCTTTATACCCTTTTAGAACTCAGGATTCTGTTAAGACAAAAAGGCGAAAATTTATACCGACTGATAACAGTCTGTCACACTCTTGCTTTTGATGATGTTTTATTCCGTAACCTTCTATGAGTGGAATATTTTGTATGGCTTTGCTATTGTAATTTAAAAAGTGGCATTTGAAAGGCAGGTAATTCCTGTTAAAGATCCTTGATTTCTCAATTGCTATTATAGAACTTATTTTTTAAAGGCTTCTTTGAGAAATCTCATTTTCCATTTAACATTTGTATACATTCACATTTTGGGTTAGTTTGAGTTCTTTGAGGAAAATTAATAAATTTGTGATAAATGTTTAAGATTGCTTTGGGATACTTGAAGCTGTTTGTGTAGACCTCAAACCATCTGCATAAGTAGGCTACAGGAACTTGTTATGATTTATGTATTCTGTGATATTCTACAGCTGGTTGAGTCTTATGCTGCTCTTCATACTTTACTCTAGAGACTTCTTTCTTTCCACTCATCATACTTTGCTACACATCTGAATTCTACCTACCCATTTAGACCTACAGGGAGTTTGCTCACAATCTCAGTTAGCTTTAATGTAGGGCAAAGATTTTAATGAAAGAGATGTGGGTTTTGGTTTCTTTATACATAAAATGGAGGGGAATGCCAAAAGGCAGAGATACTAGGAAGATTAGATATTTATCTTCTATCACACCTGATTTACTACTTGGCAACTAGTGGGTGCTCAATAAATCAAAATTATACTAGTTCTACTGATGACTCCTTGAATTCCAGCAATTGGAGTCTGTACTTTTTTTTTTTTTTCCCAATTGATTTTCTCTGACAAGTTTATGAATTCCTTAAGGACTAGGACCAAATTCTGGATATACTGTGATCCCTGAATCATGATTTAGTGAACTTTACTAGCATATATAAGAGTATTTATGAGATTTAAACTATCAGGGCTTTTTTTCCTTTAGTTTTCCTGTTTTGATTGCATCATGGAAAATCAGTTGGCTAAATCAACTGAAGAGCGAACTTTTCAATACCAGGATTCTCTTCCATCTCTGCCTGTTCCTTCCCTTGAAGAATCATTAAAAAAATACCTTGAAGCAGGTATGTTTGTGATCTTCTAGTAAATATTATTAGCAACTTAGAAAACAAAGTATTAGAAGTTGATGAAGTTCTTACTGTTTTTTCCTTTAGGCTCATGATAATTAAAGTATCCTTAAAATGTCCAGAACTTGGAGCGCCTGGGTGGCTCAGTCAGTTGAGTGTCCAACTCTTGATTTTAGCTGAGGTCAGGATCTCAGGATCCTGACACTGAGCCCTCTGTTGGGCTCTGAGCTGGGCATGGAGCCGGCTTGAGATTCTCTCTCTGTCCCCCTCCCCCTCTCTGACCCTCCACCTCCACCCGCTCTTGTTCACTCTCTCTTGAAAAAACAAACAACAACAAAAAGGCATTTAAAAATGTCCAGAACTTTGTTGTATCTCTCAAGTTAATTTTTCCTTAGTTTAAAAAGCCAGATACTACTATTAGGTTTATAATAAAAAGTAGTAGGCCTCTGCCTTAAGCTCTACTTCCCACCCAAATCCCACTCTCTCAGTCAAATATTTTTTCGTTTTTTTTTGTATTCTTTATCTCCAGATTTAAAGTAAACTTTAAACTTACTTTAAACTTGAACTTACTATTAAACAAATAGTAGTTAGGTTTTTTTTTAGTTGTGGATATTATAAATTTGTTCCTAAGAAGATGTGGATTTAGCTCTTTCACACCTTTAACCTTCACACCCAACATATAGGCAATCCAACATATCCATATTTTCCTTTTCATTCTTTCAATATAGTTGTACAAAATCACCATTTGGGATTAAATTAGTATTCACCTGCTTTAATTCCAGGTTTCAGCTGGTTTAAATCTGTATGTACCCGAGTTAATTTACCTGACCATCTAGGGTTTCTTACTAGGCAGCTATCCACGAGAGAACTATTCATTTTACTTCGAATGCCTTGTTATGGCATTCTTTGTTTTGTTTTGCTTATTTTTCCTTTGCCTACTTTACTTTGTATCCATAAGTAATTCACTCTCAAATACTTCAGTATACTGAAAATCCCTGACTACATTATATACTTTATATATATATAACATATAAAAAATGATATATATATATACATATGATCTGTACAAGTATATAGATATGTACCTGTACATTATATACATGAGCTCTTCTCTTGGTTTCATTTCTTGGAGACATCCCTCCTGGGGCCCTCTGCCTTCTTGCTTCAGTTAGTGTTCACTTTCCTTGAGTGGGCTGGACAACTGTTAGCTTGGAGCTTTCCTTCCCCCATCTCTGGCAGTTCTTTTTACCTCTCTCTTCTGTGTTGGATTCCCTGGTTCCTGGCTGTCTTTTTCTTCCTCTTTTTTACTTACTTTTGTGAAGTACATCTTCAGTAGCTACTTGAGACAAAGAGTTTCTGGGAAGGAAAGAATGTAAGACCTTAAATTTTATTCTACCCTCGTACTTGATTTTCTGGCTGAGAATAAAATATTCTGGGTTGGAAATGATTTTTCTTAAGAGTTTTGAAGGTACTGTTTGTTTCTCCTGAGATGTTCCTCCTGAGATGCCATTCTGTTCGGTCCTTTATATGTGACTTGTTTTTTTTTACACTCTAGCTGTATTTGGAAACTTTTTTCTTTATCCCTACCATTCTGAATTTCTTTTTTTTTTCTTTAAAGATTCTATTTATTTATTTGACAGACAGAGATCACAAGTAGTCAGAGAGGCAGGCAGAGAGAGAGAGGAAGAAGCAGGCTCCCCGCGGAGCAGAGAGCCCCATGCGGGGCTCAATCCCAGGACCCTGGGATGGTGACCTGAGCCGAAGGCAGAGGCTTTAACCCGCTGAGCCACCCAAGCACCCCCCCCCCCATTCTGAATGTCTTGATGTCCCTTAGTGTATAGATTTTTTCATTTATTTCTCTGAATATACAGTTGATTCTTTTAAGTTTAAAACATGTTTTCAATTCTAGGAAATTTTCAAAATACCTTTTCTTGGGTAGTTTTCTCCTTCTTTCTTTGCCCTCTCTTTCTGGAACTCCCATTAATTGGATCTGGGGAGCTCTGGACTAAACTTTTTTTTTTTATGAATTTGTTTATTTATTTGACAGCAGAGATCACAAGTAGACAGAGAGGCAGGCAGAGAGAGAGAGGAGGAAGCAGGCTCCCCTAGGAGCAGAGAGCCAGATGTGGGGCTCGATCCCAGGACCCGGGAATTATGACCTGAGCCAAAGGCAGAGGCTTTAACCCACTGAGCCACCCAGGCGCCCTGGACTAAACTTTTTTTTTTTTTTTTTTAATATTTTATTTATTTATTTGACAGAGATAGATCACAAGTAGGCAGAGAGGCAGGCAGAGAGAGAGAGGGAGAAGCAGGCTCCCTGCTGAGCAGAGAGCCCGATGCGGGGCTCGATCCCAGGACCCTGAGATCATGACCCGAGCCGAAGGCAGAGGCTTAACCCTCTGAGCCACCCAGGTGCCCCTGGACTAAACTTTTAATTAGAAAATTATTTCCCTTGTTATTTAGTAGCTTTCCCTTTCTGGTTTGTTTAGTGTTGGGTGTCACCAATCCTGTTTCTGCTCATTCTGCTCTTTGATTCTCATTTGAGAGGCTTTCTTCAAAAATCTGACAATCACTGGTCATTCATTTTTAAGAGTTAGACCCTAAAAAGCTGATTGAGAGCTCTGTGCATGGGTAGGGGCTTGGTGACTACCGGTGGGCCTTTGAGGAACCTTCTTGCAGAGATCTAGCAGTTCGACTGGAGCATGCCCAGATACGTCATACTTCTCTTGGACTGATCGTTTCCCCAGAGAAGAATCCTCTTTTGTTTAGAAGGCATGAACCTAATGTCTAGTCTTTTGTGGGCTAACTAGGGGAAAGAGGCTGGAGGGCTTATTTTTTAATTATAATCTCTCTTTTTTCCAGTATGGGTTAGGATCTATTTATACTGTCTGTCTGGTTCAATTTCTCTAGACTTCTAGATTTCTTCTGGTGTTGGTAGGCATTTGCCTGCCTTTCTAGAATGGAGAAAACATCTACAGGTGTGGGTGTGAATGAGACGGTAGTCTGCTGCTTCTGAATATTTTTAAGCAACCTGTTATCAGTCTCTGTTTGCCCACTTTGGAAGTCCATTTGCCTTGGACTTGGAAGTCCATTTACCTTTCTGGGATTCCACTGCAGCCATTTGCTTGCTTCCTGGTTTGCACTTAACTCTACCTTGTCTCTTCCTACCTTCTACTCTCCAGGCTTTAGATACTTTCACCATTCTACAAATTCAGTTACCATTTTCTCACCTCTTTTCTAATACGTGAAATCTTAGTTAAACTGGTCTGCTGCCCTCTCCTTTCAGATTCTTTGTCCTTATAGATTTATACCTTTTAATTACTGCCATTTTAGTGAGTTTCTAGAAGGATTAGAGATAAATGTATGCATTTAGTTCACTTTGTTTAACTGAAAGTTCTCTGATATTTTTATAATTTCTTCCTTTTTTCCCTCTTTTTCCTCATTTACTTTTATCTGGGAATTCTAGTTTCTTTTTTAAAAATTTACTGTTTATTTGCTATATTTTTATTACTCATGTTGCTTGTACTTTCTCTAAATAGAGCTATTTAAATTGACTTTAAGATAGTACTTTGAAGAGACAAAATAAAACAGAAGGAAGATATTAATGTCCTTTGGTTACTAATTGACTTGTCTGTAGCTTAATTTTCAGAACAGTTGGTTTTCATTTTCATGGACTAGGAAATCTCCCATCCCCTCCCCCACTTTTGGGGAAGGAAACCATTATTGACTATGGGCAGGCTTTATACTTAAATTTACATATGTATTGCATTTACATACATGATGTTCAAGTCTCTGCTTGAAAATTAGTGGAAAGAAGCACTTTGATTTCTCTTATTTATTGCTATACAAGATTTACTTCTCTGTTGGATCAATAGCTAGAGGATAGTCCTGTCTTCATCATTTTAACTGTCATCATCCAGAATGATTTTGAAGTAATTTTTCAGAAAATGGTTATCAGATTACATAGTATCCCCTGTTTAGTTTTTTTTTTATAGCATTTTGCATTGTTGCTTTTCAGTCATTTTCATGTTGTAAATTCTCTTACGGTTTACCGGACCACTGTGATAATTAATGCATATCTTACATAATTGAGTCTCATTATTTGTGTAATAGTGGAGGTGAGTTTGTTTTACTTGATGTCGAAATATTTTAATGCATATTTTTTCTTTATAGTAAAGCCGTTTGCAAATAAAGAAGAATATAAAAAAACTAAAGAAATTGTCCAAAAATTTCGAGATGGTATTGGAAGAAAACTGCACCAGAAATTACTTGAAAGGGCAAAAGGAAAAAGAAATTGGGTATTTATGTTATTGGACTTAGAATTAGAAAATTGATGATGCCTAAAGAATGAAAAATAAAAATGTAAATAGCTTTCATTTTAAAATTATTAGAGTAAGTGTCCTTTCAGCCATTGTTATAGTCATCCAAAAAAATGAATAAATTGTTTAACTCTAGGGAGTTTTGAGTGTTGAGTGTGTGAGCTCCTCTCTTATATGGGGAACCTGTCAAAATACAGATTGCTTGGGACCAGGTATTCTGAATGGGGGCCCAGAAACCCTTATGTTGACAGCTGTCCCATGTGGTTCTGATGGAGGTGTTCTGTAGCCCTTGCTTGTGAGAAAGACTTTGTTCAGGTAATCCTAGTCTGACAAACTCCAGACACCAAAGATACCACATAGGTGGTATACAAATATTTAAACATCATATGAGAGAGAAAGGGCCATTACAAAATTGGAGTGGAGAATGATTATGAGTATTATGTATTTTAGTTAAGTAGATCGAAGGGGAGATGTTAGTATAATAATTACTGAGGCACTAATTTTCTACAGGAAGTCTTTGACTTCTTCAGCTTAATTACCTCTGTAGTATGAACCAGAGGATAAGTTTTTGTAATTAAAAAACATTGCCTTACTCTAGAAATAATGATTGTAGCTATCTTTAAGTTTTAGAAATAGAAAGGAAGCTGATCTTTTCATTAGTCATTGATACCTGTGATGGAATAATGAAATTTTATACTTCCAGATTCCTTTATTCTCAGTCTTGAGACTTGAGTGACTTTATAATTAAATCAGGGTAAAGATAAAGAAGTCTGTAACCTTTTGCTTATTTCTTTTCCTAAATGATTGATTATAACATCACTTCCTTAAAAAATAACTCCACGTAGTTTGATGGGATCTGTTTACCTAAGCATGAAATTCAATTGCAGATTGTAAAAGACGGACACACAAAGCTCTGTCTGTGAAAAATCTAAATTAGTTTTAGGTATACTGAAAAGGTTTTAGATTTCTGATTTAGTATTTCAGTTTTTGCTTGGAAAAGGGTAATTGCAAATGCCTTAATAGTTGTTAAAATTAAATGAGGATTTGTTTTATATTTATTTACCCAAGGTGCTCTGAGAAAACACACCTAAGTACTTAGTTTGGTATTTGTGACTCCAATAAGATCTTTCTGAAAAGGTGCCTTTTCATTGTTTTCTTGTTGCCTGTTTTTGATAGTGTAGTTAAACAGAATAGTATTTAAGATCTGATAGTTCCAAAAAAGGAAGCGATCACAGTAGCATTTTTCAATATCTACGATGATTTAAAACAAGAAAATATCTTTATTTCTTAATTTTTTTTGTTTTGTTTTCAAAACAAACTTACTGAGGTAAAATTTACATATAATAAAATCTGTTACCAGTGTACAATGGGCATGGGTAAGAAAACATGTTTCTAAGTGTTAAAGAGTAAAGAGAAAAGAACAAATACAGCTTTTATTTTTCCCCCTTGCAATTACACATTCAAGTATTCTCAGCATTAGGTTGATGTTCTTATTTTCTTTTAGCTGGAAGAGTGGTGGCTGAATTGTGCCTATCTGGATGTTCGTTTACCATCGCAACTGAATGTCAATTTCGCTGGTCCTGCACCTTATATTGAACACTACTGGCCTCCAAAGGAGGGCACTCAGTTGGAAAGAGGAAGTATAAATCTTTGGCATAACTTGAATTACTGGCAGCTGTTAAGAAAGTAAGGACAGTTCTGTGAATTTAGTAAGAGATTTACTCAAAGTTTGACATGCCAAAATGTTGAGAAGCTTAATTTATTTATTTAGAGGATCGTACAGTTGTGACTACTCGGTTTATAAGTTTTAGAATGACTTGTTGATCAAAATACTTTTTTTGTTTGTTTTAACAGAGAAAAAGTGCCTGTTGATAAATCTGAAAATAGTCCTCTAGATATGAATCAATTCCGAATGTTGTTTTCCACCTGCAGGATTCCAGGAATTACTAGAGATTCAGTTATTAGTTATTTTAGGACTGGTAAGTAGAAAACATGGGTGATTTTTTTGGTAAAGGCATTGGGATTTGGGTAGTTTTGCTGCAGTTTCTACTATGACACTATGGAACATACTCTTTTGAATATTTCTTCACTGAATTTTGACTAATCAGAGGCTTTTTTTGAACCTTTCAGTCATTGTAATTAGTCAGAAATAATTTATGGGAATGGATTTTGTAAACTGCATCTTACATTGTTCTTTGCAAAACCTGATGATTACGTTGTTGTCATTTGAGAGTTGAAATTCTAAAGAGTATTATTAATCAGAGTATTAGGAAGTCTGGAGCATAGGATCTGGATCTATCTATCTCTGTCCTCTTCTTTAAATTCTCTTTTTGAGTGTGCTTATCTGTGCTTATCATGCCCCATTTCTCTTTGTGAGTATGCCCTTCCTTCTACCCCTAATCATATGAGCTGAGAGCCTGATATCAGTCTTCTCGAAGACATATGAGTTCAG
The DNA here is from genome assembly GCF_010015895.1 of Lontra canadensis. Taxonomy (NCBI): domain Eukaryota; kingdom Metazoa; phylum Chordata; class Mammalia; order Carnivora; family Mustelidae; genus Lontra; species Lontra canadensis. The sequence continues at coordinate 67,830,674 of NW_022630996.1, read as the reverse complement.
ATTGACTCATCAAAGTTTTTGTTTTTACTGTCAGCTTAATGGCAAATTCTCCTTGGTGTGCTAGCATATCTTAAAATGGAAAATAGTTGTGTAAGTGCTGTTTTCCAGTTATTTCAGGATCTTTTTCTTTTTTATAAATTTAATAACATAGCTTATGGTGGGGTGCCTGGGTGGCTCTGTGGGTTAAAGCCTCTGCTTTCGGCTCAGGTAGGGATCCCAGGGTCCTGGGATTGAGCCCCTCATTGGGCTCTCTGCTCAGTGGGGAGCCTGCTTCCTCCTTTCTCTCTCTGTCTTCCTCTCTGCCTACTTGTGATCTATCAAATAAATAAATAAAATCTTAAAAAAAATAACATAGCTTATGGTTACTGTGGAATGTAATTATGGTTACTGTGGAATGTAATATTTTTCTTAACTGAAATTTCATTTAAAAGTAAAATTTCTATAGCCAGTTTTGTTTGTAGTGTGGGGAGTATGAGTTTACTTTCATGTATAACTCAACTCATCTTTGTAAACCTCATTAGATGCTTGAGATATTTAATGTCCTCAAGCCCACTCATACTTATCTTGATGTTGCAACTGAAAGGCCTGGTTATTTATGGCATAAAGTTTAATGGCTAAATACGAATGGAAAAGATGAATAGGAGAAAATGGAGAACAACCGTAACAAAGAGAGAAATATACCTATCAATTAGGATCTAATATCAATAGACCTGGTTTTCAGTTTAATCTTTTTCACTTCATAGGTCCTTAGATAAGGTAATCCTTTAAGTTACAGTATGTAAAATTCAGATTCATTAATTTAATAATGTGTCTCTTAATGCAGTCCTTTAAGCTGTTGTGGTTAGTATATTCTTATACTTAAGACCATGTGAAGATATGTAGATAGCTGAGATGTAGACAAAGCTGAGGGAATAACTAAAAAAAAATTATAATTAAATAAATAAAATAATAATATAAAAAATAACTAAAAAAAATAAAAAAATAAAAAATAATATAAAAAATAACAAAAAAATACAGAGTTAGTGATACTGTATAGGGAATTGAGATAATATGAGTAACTGAGTGGCTATTTTAGATTAGATAGTCAGGGAAAACCTCTCAGAGGATCTGAATGATATGATGATCCAGCAGTTTTTTGGCTTTTTATTTTTCTTTTTTTTAAGTTCAGTTTGTTTTATGTGTTGATGAGGGAGTCCCCTGGGCATGAATAACTTGGCATGTTTGAAGGGGAATATGGATGGACCAGAGTAGGCAGGAGGCAGAGGGGACTATTGGAGTGTTGACTAGAGATGAGATCATATAGTACTTTGTAAGCCAACTAAGGTTCTTGGCTTTTTTAAGAATGTGAATAGATAGTGAGTTCTGAGAAAGAAAGTGATGTGATCAGATTTATGTTTTGAAAAGATGATTCTAGGGTTGCCTGGCTTGCTCATTTGTTAAGCATCTGCCTTTGGTTCAGGTCATGATCCTGGGGTCCTGGGATTGAACCCCATATCAGGCTCCCTGCTCAGTGGGGACCTGCCTCTCCCTCTCCTACTCCCCCTGCTTGTGTCCCGATCTCACTGTATCTCTTTTTGTCAACTAAATAAATAAAATCTGTTTTGTTTTGTTTTGTTTTTTTTATGTGTTATGGTGAGTGCTGTAAAGTGTGTAAACCTGGCGATTCACAGACCCGTACGCCTGGGGCTATTAATACATTATATGTTTATAAAAAATTTTTAAAATTATATATATATATTTTTTTTAAAGATGATTCTACCTGCTATTTGAGGATTAAGATTTTTAGGAACAGATCAGGGTAGAAGCAGGGATATCAGTTAGAAAATTGTTTCAGTAATCCAAGAGAGCCATAAAAATGTCTCGTAACTAAGGTGATAGCATGGAGCTGGTAAAAAGTTGCTAGATTCTGGATATATTTTGGATTTGGATTTGGTAGAATTATTCATAGATTGGTTGTGATATGTGAGAGAAAAAGGAGAATCAGAGATGACTTACAGATATTTGGCTTGAGTAATGGGATCTATAGGTGTGTTGGTTCTTGAGGTGGGAAACTTTGGGAGGAAATACTTAGGAAATTAAGAGGTCCCTTAGACTATGTTGAATTTAAGATGCCCTTTAGACATCTGAAGTGGAAATGCAAGTAGGCAGTTAGATATAAAGTTTGGAGTTCAGAAGAGATTTCAGTACTGCACATACATAGGGATTCAGGAATCACCATTAGTAGTCATAAAATACATTTTTAAAGGCATAAGAGTAGCTACAGTTACTTTTGTGACACCTGGAGATGGAGATTATCAGGGGAATCAGTACCAGTACCGAATCTTACCACAATTAAATGGGGCATTTGGTAGTCTGAAGAGGAGAACATAGCAAAAGAGACCAAGGTGGGAAGAAAGGAAGGACAGTGGTCGCCCGGAAGCCAGGAGAAGAAAGTGTTGTATCAAATGCACTAGAGGCCAAATGAGATAATAAAAAAAAAAAGTGACCATTGTATTTATCAACGTGATATGGACTGAGTCTGCCCTGACAAGAGCAGTCTTAGTGGAACTTGGGTATGGAGCTCAGTTGGAGGAGGTGAAAGCAAACCAAGTAAGTAGTGACAACATTTGGAACTAATGCTTACAGAAGAAGCTTTGATGTGCAGTGGGAGGGACTTCATTTATTTAAAAAAAATGAGTGGTATTTAACATAGGAATGACATAGGAGAGAGAGAAAAATAATCTGGCCGGGGAAAGGATAAGCAGCCAAAGTCATTGAAAAGATAAGAACTGAGAGGATCAAGAGCAGAAACAGTGGAGGGTTGGTCTTTGATAGGAGCAAGGATGAGAAGGAATGCAGAAAGTGCATCTGGGTGGAAATAGGGTCAATTTTGTTGTGGGAAGATGGGGAGGTCTATGTAATCTTTGTGTTTTCCTTGGTGAAATGAGAACTGAGGTCATTAGCTGGGGTAGAAGACTTGAGGAGAAAGGAAAAGGTTTAAAATACTAGTCATTTTGGGGGTGCCTGGATGGCTCAGTGGGTTAAAGCCTCTGCTCAGGTCATGATCTCAGGGTTCTGGGATGGAGGCCCGCATCGGGCACTCTGCTCAGTGGGGAGCCTGCTTCCTCCTCTCTCTCTCTGCCTGCCTCTCTGCCTGCTTGTGATCTCTCTCTCTGTCAAATAAATAAAATCTTTTTAAAATAAATAAAAAAAAAATACTAGTCATTTTGGGAGGGTACCTGGCTGGCTCAGTCGGTAAGTATCTGTCTCTTGTGTTTGGGCTCATGTCATGATCTCAGGGTCGTGGGATGAGCCCCAAGTTGGGCTCCACGCTCAGCATGGAGTCTGCTTGAGATTCTCTCTCCCCCCGCCTCTGCCTTTCCCCCAGCTTGCTCTCTCTGTCTCTTTCAAAATAAATAAATAAATATGTAAAATCTAAAAAAAAAAAAAAAAAAAAATTATTTTGGAAAGTGGGAGAAGCAAATGTGCCAGGGGAATGCAGGATAGCTGATCAGTGTTGTGTGCCCATTTGAAATGGTGTGTTTAAGAATTTAAAGTTAGATTAGACTGTGTTTTTTTCTTCAGCAACAATCAGGCAGGCACAGAGCAAGAGAGTGAAAGATTTAAGGGTTTTACAAGGAAGAAATTAAAATCTGGGCCATGGAATCTATCTTTGATACAGAGAAAATTGAAGAGATTATGCATGCAAAGGCAGCATGTAAGGCTCTGGCTAAGAGGATAATGTCATTAAGGAGGCAGTAGATGAGAACTATTTTTATTTTTACTTACCCCATAAGAGACCATTAAGACTAATTCAGTCATGCCTTTTATCCTGTTTTACCTCATTTGCCTGAGCAGTTCAAACCTCTCAGGTCATCTCTTATCTAGATTTAGGGATTTCTGTGTAGCCTAATTTGATCCAAGTTTTCCCACTACTGTGACCCACCCTTCCTCCATTTCCCCGACTCTTCTGCTATACTTTCTGGAGCTCATGGTCAGCAAAATCCTTTATATCCTCAATGTTTTCTCTGGAAGTTCCTGTTTCCTTCTGAAAGGTACTATTACTGAACCTGGTTATTTGAGATCCCTGCATTCCCTCTAACCATCTCAAGTGGGTATATTTTTTTGTCATACTGTGGTACTAGAGGATATATAGGAGATGTTGGTGTCGTTTTTATTTCTGGTGTCCCGTGTCCCATTTTTTTTTCCTTCCTTACAGTTCGAGCTCTTGAAAAAAGGAAAGCTATCAGGTTATGTCACCAGAGCTTATCATTGTCGTAGTGACCTTTTTTCCTTTAATTCTGAACAAAATTTTTTAAATTTAAATTCAATTAAACATATATGGTATTATTAGTTTCTGAGGTAGAATTTAGTATTCCCCCATTGCTTTATCACCAGTCTCACTATCTTTCTTTTCATCACTACTTCATTCACATTCTTTTCTTTCTTTTTTTTTTTTCTTAATTTTTTAAAAGTTTTTATCAATTTATTTGACAGAGAGAGAGAGGGAGAGAGCACAAGCTGGGGAACGGCAGTCAGAGGGAGAGGGAGAAGCAGGCTTCCCTGCTGAGCAGGGAGCCTGATGCAGGGCTCAATCCCAGGGCGCTGGGATCATGACCTGAGCCGAAGGCAGAGGCTTAACCATCCGACTGAGTCATCCAGGTGCCCCCCACATTCTCGTTCTTGATGACTTTAGCTTCTAGTTGTAGATAATCCATGATCTCCTTTCCTTCACTTTTTTCATCCAGTAATCTGTACCATCACTCCTTCTCAGGCAACCACACACCTGTGGTCATGCCATAGAACTTGTTATTATAAGAAACTCATGTCCTCTAACATAGAAATTATAAGCATTTCATTCTGATCTCCACCTTCTCTTCACAACTCACTTCCTTTACTAGTCAACCTTAGCTATGCCTTTGACCATGCTGTGATTTCAGTTGCGTTATGGAATAGTTCTTCACAGTTCCATTCCTCCCTCTTCCACCCCCAATCTGTACTTCTTTCTGTGCTTATTCACTGGAATTAACTCCTTCGTACACATTCAAATCTTTGCCCACTCACTCCTTTCTCACTCTACCCATACCCCATCATGGTTTAATTTTCATTGTCTGCCTTGCCTCTATACATTAAAGATACCTACCCTACCAATTTACTTGGCCTGAGAAAACCAGAAAACCTCTTTTGATTTTCTCAAACCCCAAATGGATCCAGAGCATGAACTTGCCATATTGTTTTGTCATGTTATTCTCTCACTTCCAGAGAGACTATTTCATGCCTTTTTCCTTCCTTATTCTCAGCTAATGGACTCTTCTTCTCAACAAATGTAAAACAGTCTTTCCATCACTAAATCTAGTAGCCTATCTGTTAGGTGGAATGATGCCTCCCCACCCGCCAGAGATGTTCACTTTCTAATCCGTGGAACCTGTTGAATGTTTTAGGTTGCATGGTAAAGGGCAGTAAAGGTTGCAGATGAAATTAAGACTGTTAATCAGTTGATCTAAACATGGGAAGATTATTCTGGATTTTTCATGTGGGTACAGAGTAATCACAGGAGTTGTCATAAGTGAAGAGAGAGGCATAGAGAGAATCAAACTGATGGCAGCAAATTGATGGAAAGTCATGAACCTCCCTTGATGGCTTTGAGATGGAAGAGGCTTGAGTCCTGAGTCCAGGAGTATGGGTAGCCTCTGGAAACTAGAAAAGCGAAGGAAATTCGTTCTCCTCTAGAGCCTCCAAAAGGAACACAGGTATGCTGACACTTTCATTTTAGCCTACTAAGACACATTTCAGACTTATGGTCCCCAGACCTGTTAGGACCTGGTCAGTAAATGACAGAAAAAAAAAAAGGTAGTATTAAATGTAAAAAGATATGGAGGGTTTTGAAGGAGAAGAGAGAAGAAATGTTTTGGAAATAGTCATAAAAGACAAGAAAAATACATGCCTTACCTCCTAGGACTTGAGAAAATAGGATATTAGAGAAGAGTGCTGTCAGGAGATGGTGTTTCTCATAGTTGATGGATTTTGGGAGATAATGTATGCAAAGTATTTACCACAGTTCTTGTACATATCAACCAGTAAATTTCCTTCTGTTGGTAATATATGTCCTCTCTTTTTTTTTCTTAGAGGCAAGAAGCAGAGATCATATAGGAAGCCATTTGTTAAAAGGAATAATAATTGAAAAATGAGGCTAAATCAGAATAGTCTGAGATTTACAGCAAAGCTGTAGTTCTTGGGGAGTAAAGGCATACCCAGAAAATCATAGAATAAGTTATCAGTGGCTTACCAGGTATCATTAGAACCTTAAATAAAACTAGATTTGGCAAAAGCATTGTTGCCACGCAGGCAAAGAGTGCTCTTTCTCAACTGAAAACTATTTTATTTAGAAACCATAGCTAGATATTACTGCAATTTAAATTATCTGTTGAGTGGTCAACATTGAAATAAACCCAAAGAAAAACTAATTCAAATAGCTCTTCTCCAGGATTCCTTGCTACCCTTTCCCCCTCATCTTTGCTGTCCATGAATAAACCAGAGAGCCCTGCAGTAGTTTGGGATTTATACGAGTCTCAGGGTGTACAAATACTTGAAACTCCATGGGTTTTTCATGTTTCACATGGACAGTTTTCAAGAGTGTATATTTATATCATAGTTGAAAGTCCACCTTATTGTTCATATGATATATTTGGTGAGTATATGACGAAGTATTAGAGCAAGGGTTATTTTCTTCTACTGGGTGTAAATACGTAGTTATACTCTTATGTAACTTTGAGAGCTTGAGTTTGTGTTTCTGTTTCTTTTTCCAGAGAATGAAGGCCATTCCCCAACTCACATTGCAGTGCTTTGTCGAGGCCGAGTTTTTGTCTTCGATATAATACATGAAGGGTGTTTGATCACCCCACCAGAGATTTACAGGTTTTCATTCTACTTTCTTGAGCCTTGAGGTGTTAAGCCTTTGCTTGAGTTTAAAAAAATAAATATTCAGAATTGCCTTTTTTATAGGCAAGAGTAAGCTAAAAAGAATAATTTTATGTATGCTGATTTTTCAAAAATATTTTTATTTCATTTTATTTCTAAAAAATTTCTAAAGATTTTATTTATTAGAGAGTGAGTGAGAGAGAAAGCACGAACAGAGGGAGAGGTAGAGGGAGAAGCAGGCTCCCCCCTGAGCAGGAAGCCTGATGCTGGGCTCCATCCTGGACCCTGGGATCATGACCTGAGTCTAAGGCGATGCTTAACCATTTGAGCCACCCAGGCGCCCCTGTCTGCTGTAGCATTTGTTAATCTTTTGACTTTTTCAAGAAAAATCATTGTTAGTCATCTGTTTTTTAGAGCCGCTGCCAGAGCTTGCATTTGCACCAACTGTAAGAAGGTTCCCCTTTCTCTACAACCTCACCAAAATCTGTTGTTTCCTGACTTGTTAATTTTAGCCATTCTGACTGGTGTGAAGTGGTATCTCATTGTGGTTTTGATTTGTATTTCCCTGATGCCGAGTGATGTGGAGCAGTTGTATTTCCCTAATGCTGAGTGATGTGGAACATTTTTCATGCCATGATTAATGGTTTACAGCAACATCAAGCTGAAAGCCCCCTCCTGGGCCAGCTGATTGCCGCTGGCTTCCCCACTCCGATGCCTGGGAGCTCTGCCATACTCAGGCACCCCCAATCTTCCTGTGACCCTGGGGATCCTGAGACCATACTGCCCCAACTAGGATTCCACCTCACTTCGCCACCTGAGCACCTTTCAGGTGGGTGGCCTTCACCAGAACAGACTCTCAGAAGTTCTTATTTTGTGCTCTGCTGCTAGATAATTTTCCAGTAGCTGGAAGCTCCCTCCCCTCCATGGTTTATCTTCCTGTATATCTCCTCAGATTGACTTCTCCGCATCTCCTGCCTTGCAGAAAGTTGTTGCTTTTCTATTTGTAGAATTGCAGCTCTTCTTTCTTTAGAACTCTGGTTGAGTTCAGAGGTGTTCAGAATGATCTGATAGCTATCTAGCTCAATTCCAGGGACCAGACGAAACTAAGGTCTCCTACTCCTCCACCATCTTAGAAAGTCCTCTTTGTTAGCAATTCTTGAAACACATCAGGTTATCTGTAATCTTTGCACGTACTTGTGCTTTCTGTTTGGAATGCCCTTTTCTTATCCACCTTTTGAATAAGCAAGCATTCTTTCTCATGCCTTATGTCTCTATTCACATGTCACCACAAAGTTAACTGTTTGCTGATTTCCCCTTCTTTTTCTGATAATAACCATCCAAATACCTGTGAAGATTTCCTTCCTTTTTAAGGGTGAATAATGTTCCACTGTGTGTGTGTGTGTGTGTGTGTGTGTGTGTGTATCTTTAGTACACTTTGTTTATTCATTCATCTGTCAACAAATAGTTAAGTTGCTTCCACCTCTTGGCTATTGTGAATAATTCTGTGGTGAACATGGGAGTGCAGATGTCTCTTCAAGGTCCTGATCTCAGTTCCTTTGGATATATACCCAGAACTGGGATTGCTGGATCACAAAGTAGTTCTACATTTAATTTCTTGAGTAACATCCATACTGTTTTCTATAGTGGCTGGACCAATTTACACTCCCACCAGCAGTGCACAGGAGTTCTTTTCTCCACATCCTCACCAACACTCATTTCTTATCTTTCTGGTAATAACCATCCAGATAGCTGTGAGATGATATATCGTTGTGGTTTTGATTTATACTTCCCTGATGATTAGTCATGTTTAGTACCTTTGCATGTACTTGCCGACCATTTTTCTGTCTTCTTTGAAGAAATGTCTGTTCAGTTCCTTTGCCTATTTTTAAGTCAGACTGGTTCTTTTTGCTGAGTTATAGGGGTTCCTTAAGTATTTTGGATATTCTTATCAGACATAAATATCAGATATAAATATTCTTATCAGATATATGGCTTGCAAATACTTTCTCATATTCTGTAGGTTGCCTTTTAATTTTGTTTTTAACTATGTGGAAGTTTTTGGATTGATGTAATCTCACTTGTCTGTTTTTACTTGTGTTGTCTGTGCTTTTGTTGTCTTTGTGAAACCTGTGGATTTTTGTCTGATGAAAATGTATTTCTTTGTTGAAGAACTCTGTTATTTACTTGTCATCTGTGTAAAAATCTGATGAAATTCATCAGATTGGCAGAAGCAAGTACTTTGAGAGGAAATAATTTGTCTTCATCTAATAATCTTTACAATGATGATAAGTAGCAACAGCAAATGTGAACATATTTAAAACTGACTGCATAGTACTTCTGTTTTTGGGGTTACACACAAATATTAATCGGATATAGTGTAATTTCTTAAGTATATATGCACATAGTTTTTAGTTAGATAAGATATGCATAATATTTGTAATATTATTTGTCATAATATTTTTCAAGTTCTCTATTGTAAGAGATATTTATTGTAAGGAGTATTGACTTGGACCCTAGAAGTACAAGTACATTTGGAAATATAAGTAATACTAGCCAAACAGTCAGTTTATTTACTTAAGTTGTTGTCAAATGTACTTTTGGGTGAATAGGCCACATACTCAATTATTTTTTTAAAAAATAAGATGGGTATGAAAGATAAATCCATTGCTGTTGAGATCATAATCCCTTTCTTTGGATAATATATGAAAACATAAGTACTGATAAACATTATGACCTATTAAAGGCTAAAACTAGCTAGTGATCGTGCTTATGCTCGTTTTAAATACTCTTTCTTTAATCTTTCCTAAGGCAATTGACATACATTCACAGGAAGTGCCATAGTGAACCTGATGGACCTGGGATAGCAGCATTGACTAGTGAGGAACGAACTCAATGGGCTAAGGTTATATGGTTTTCTTTTGTTGTTGTTCTTTTAAGATTTTATTTATTTATTTATTTATTTAAAGAGAGCTTGAGCAGGGAGAAGGAGAGAGGGACTCCGCGTGGAGCCTGATGCAGGGCTCCATCCCACAGACCTGAGATCATGACATGAGTTGAAATCAAGGGTTGGACATTCAGCCGACTGAGACACCCAGGTGCCCCCCCCTTTGTTTTAATTGAGGTATATTTGACATAAAATTATATTCATTTCAGTGTACAACATGATGATTAGATAGTTGTATATAAATATTACAGAATGATCACAATAAATCTGATTAACATCCATCATCTCATATAATTACAAATATTTTTTCTTGTGATGAGGACTTTTAAGATTCTAGGGGCACCTGGGTGGCTCACGTCATCATCCCAGGGTCCTGGGATTGAGCCCTATGTGGGGCTTCCTGCTCAGAGCAGTGGGGAGTCTGCTTCTACCCCTCCCTTTGTCCCTCCCCTAGCTCATGCTCTCTCTCGTGCTCTTTCTCAAATAATTAAATAAATAGATAGATAGATAAATAAATCTTTTTTTAAAAAGAAGTATTCTGTTAGCAATTTTCAAATATGTAATACAGCATTATTAACTTTACAGACATTCTTCATGTTTTGAAAGTTTGTGTTATGTCACTTCACTTTCACAAAGGACCTACTTTAGTACTTGTTTTTGTCCATTGAAAGAAACCCAGAAAGGATTTTTGCTGTTATGAAAAAAGGCAAAAAGCAAAAATAGTGTTCAGCATGGTTTTGTTTTTTTTTCTGCATGCTCCCTGGAGGAGCATGCGCCTCCCTGGCAGCAACAAGCTCCTTCCCCAGGAGCTGCCCTCAGTATCTCAGCATCAAGCTTTGATCATCAGTGCCCACGAGCATCTGTGCTTTATCTCACTTTATTTGTAAGTCCTCTACCAAAATGTGTCCTATGTTATCAGTAAAGCCTCTAAGAGAGGTCATTTTTTGGGCCCAGGAATGTTCAAACATTTTTCCGTATAAATTAATAGTAATTGCTTTTCTGCTTTTTACCATTTTGACTTAAGAATGCTCTACTTCCAGATAGCAGTTTACACTTTTCTTGATGAACCTTTCCCTAACAAATTATTTTGAGATTTTTCTGGATATAGTTAATTTGTAATATTTAATCACTTTCTCTTTACACATTAGGCACGAGAGTATTTGATTAGTCTTGATCCAGAGAATTTGACTATGTTAGAAAAAATTCAGAGCAGTTTACTGGTATATTCCATAGAGGATAGCAGTCCGCATGTAACACCAGAAGATTATTCTCAGGTACGTTAAGTATCTTGTTTTGCTATTTCTTCTCACAAATTATTCTGGAAGACTCTTGTGTATACCAAAGATGAGAAGCTATCATATATATTTACCAGGTTGGAGCTTATACATAAATAATCCTTCATAAAGGATTGTTATTGTCATTGTTTAGGTAATGTAGATATATCTTGGACATTGTTTAAAGAAGTATGACTGTTGTTTGCATGTACAGAAAATTTGCATAGGACACTGGGCTAAATGAGCTTATGCCAGGGGTGATGTGAGAACCTACCTGTGACCCACACCAGTGTATCTTGACACCTTAGTTGCTGGGGTCTGTCCTAAGAGTTATAGCACTCTTCTAAGTTATTTATTTTAGCATTTAGTTTTATTGACAGACTTAGTGAGTTTAAGAGTGAATGTGGCCTTACTTTGTTTCCCCTCCCCCACCCACTCTGGGTAATATTATCATTTCCTGGGAAATAATAAAAGGTAGTAGTCTTATTTGTAGACGTCTCTTGGTCTTTTGAAAACATTTATATTAAATGATAGAAATAGTACAGAGTTGGAAAATCTTGTAGGTAGAAATAACTTTCTTTTATATAAACTGAACTTTATTTTTTAAGTAGGAGAGTTACCAAACTTCTTGAGGAAGAATATATTCTAATGTAGTACTCTTTGAACTTTCACTGCCAGAATCTAGTTAGCCTTGCGTTTAGATTGTAGTCTACTACATATATACACACACGTAACGGAAGTTTCAGAAAATAGTAATTACTTTTACTATCTGTGATAGAGTCTAATATTTGTATTCTCTCTTTTTTTTTGTAATGAATGTTTACTGTGATATATTAAATCAATTTCATGACTCCCTAACGGGCCAAAGCCTACTGTGTGAGAAACAAGCTTAGTGGATATGAATTCAGTGTAAATTACAATATTATTAAAATATCTTCTTCATAAGTGGACTCTAATGACTAAGCTTACCACAGCTTCTTAGACTATTCAAGCTGCAAAAGCTTTGTCTTTTCTTTTTAAGTTCTCTAAACCCCCATGACTATTGTACTAGCTTTCTGTTTTTCATAGGATTTTTGATATTTTGAGAAATATTTAAAGATAGGGCTGAATTAATATTATCTCTTGAGTATAATTATTATCATTTTACTAAATTTGGTTTACCTGAAGAGGAAAAGTGACATCTTATATAGGGGTGTGTGTGTTTATGTGTGTGTGTGTGTGTGTGTATGTGTGTACTTATATAATATACACAGACATATAAGATGTAAATACTTATAAACCTCTTAATATTAAATTCTCTTAACTTTAAAATACTACATGTATTTTAGGTAACCACAATGACCCTTACAGGAGATCCAACTGTACGCTGGGGAGACAAATCTTATAACTTGATTTCCTTTTCCAATGGAGTATTTGGCTCTAGTTGTGATGTAAGTAAACTTACTGAAGTAATTTTTCTTTTCAATTGTTTAGGTTAATTTAGTGGCAATAAACTAGGTAGGCTGTTCTGTGTTCATATAAATACACACTTTTATAGCTCTGTGACATTACACTAAAAGGTTTAGTTTTGAATTCTCAGTGAAAACAGAATAGGACAAGTTATTTTCATTTGTAGTATGACTAATAGTTTGGTGTGTATCTGCAAAGTGGAAGTTGCATGTATTTTATGTAGTTAACGGATTTTAAAGAATTATGAAGCTGTTTAAAATGCACTGTTACCTATTGAGAATTAGAACCTATTTCTTTTTTTAAGATTTTAATTTATTTTTGCAAGAGATAGGTAGAGGAGAAGGGAGCATGAGTGGGGGGGGGCAGAGGAAGAAGCAGACTCCCTGCTGAGCAGGGAGCCCCATGTAGGACTCCATCCTAGGATCCAAGGATCATGACCTGAGCAGATGATTAACTGACTGACCCACCCAGGTGCCTGAATTACAACTTATTTTAAAAGATTCAGTGTATGTCTATGTTCTTTGCACAGAGTAGTAGATGTGCATATATTTCTAGGTTTTCCCAGTAATTTAATTATTTTCCTAAAATAGCACATGACCTTTGGAACATTTATTTACACTATAGATAATAAAGTGTCAGGTGCTTCTACAATTTTTTACCTTCTTATTTAAAAAAAATCTCTTTATTCTCCTGTGATCATCTTTATTAACTCTACCTTGCCATTTTCTGATGGACGTTCAAGAAGTCTGTGAACCTAGAAAATTAAAAAACAAAAAGTTGCAATATACACTTATAATCTCATTGTAAGATCTTTCGTAAAACATGGAACTGACTATAAAGTAGTGTGAGGTAGTTTTTTTGACCTGTCATATTGATCTGGGCTCAACAGCTGTATTAATCAGTATTTATTCAGTTTTAGGTGATAGAAACCTAAATTATACTGACATTAGCTTAAGAAGGTATTCGTTGGCATAGGAGTACACTTAAGTTTGGGTAAGACTGACTCCCAGTGTACAAATGCTTTCATTAGAAATTTCTTTCTCCATTTTTGGGCATTTTTTCCTATGTTTGACTTCATCTTCGGGTAGACTATCCCCTGTGATTGTTGTATCCACAATCTCATGTCTTTGCATCTCCTTTCACAGATTAGTGTTCAAATGCAAATGCCAGTTTACCATGGCTGCCCTCCCCCTTCTTCCCTGCAGTGAGTGGTTCCAACACAAGTCTTGGGAATAATGCTCACTGGTTCTTATTGGCCTTTGTCTATCATGTGCCCGTTCTGAGGAGTCAGGTACTCTTAATTACCTGACCTGGGTCACATGTTAAACCTTGGAATCTAGGGGGTAGAATCATTCTCATTCAAACCATTATAGATGTGTGGTGGTTGCCTACAGAAAAATCTCGGAAAAAGGTTAAGTGGTTGATGAGCAGGTAATAAAACTAGTTGTCTGTTATAGTAGCTCATCAGAGTGAAAGGTTGCTATGAGTGCTTTTAAAGATTTATTGTCTTTCCTCTTCCTTGGAGTTCATTGTTGACAAAATATTTCTTGTTAATTGCCTCAGTTTTCTTCTCTTGAGTTCTTTCTTTTATTCTTCTTGACTTTCTCAATCTGGTTTATATTGTCACTGTTTCCTGGCACACTATCCTTTGTGAAGTAGCTAACTACTTCCTACCATCTTCCTCTATTTCCTCCTCATACGTACTCAGACACTGCCTTCATCTTAACAGCCTTTTCCTATCTGCTGATTCTGACCCTAATGTTAAGTCTCACTTTTCCCTCCTGTGTGTGTTCTCTTCCTGTTTTAATAGTTTCATTGACTGTTTTTATATAGGTAGCTTGCAGTTAGTCTTCTTTTTTTTTTTTTTTTTTAGTTTTTGTTTAAATTCCAGTTAGTTAACATACGGTGCAATATTAGTTTCAGGTGTACAATATAGTGATTCAGCAATTCCATACATCACATAGTGCTCATCATTACAAGTGAACTCCTTAATCCCCATCACCTGTTTCACCTACCCGCTACCCACCTCCCCTCTGATAACCATCAGTTCTCTATAGTTAAGAGTCTGTTTGTCTTTCTCTTTATTTTTCCCTTTGCTCATTTGTTTTGCTTGTTAAATTCCACATATATGTGAAATCATTTGGTATGTGTCTTTCTCTGACCCATTTAGCTAAGCATAATACTCTCTAGCTCCATCCATGTTGTTGGAAATGGCAGAACTTTTTCATTTTTTATGGCTGAATAATATTCTGTTGTATATGTATACCACAGCTTCTTTACCCATTCATCAGTTGATGTAGCAGTTTTTCTTTTCTAGTTTTTACCTCTTCTCATTTTGAGAATTTTGTTTCATTGTATATTGTTCAAACTGGTTGTTATATTGTTACATAAGGTTAAGTTGTTCTCATGATCAAGAGCTCATCATCTTACTTGCCTTACTCACTTACAACCCTCAGTGCCCTCCACACAAAAAAATTGCACTACTTTGGTTTTTTTAAGTTTTTTTCCCCATTTTCTTTCTTTTCTGTTCCAGCATTCATTGTTTATGCACCACACCCAGTGCTCCATGCAATATGTGCCCTCCATAATACCCACCACCAGGCTCACCCAACCCCCCACCACCATCCCCTCCAAAACCCTGTTTGTTTCTCAGAGTCCAGAGTCTCTCATGGTTTGTCTCCCCCTCCAACTTCCCCCATCTCACTTCTCCACTCCATCTCCCCATGTCCTCCGTGTTATTCCTTAGGCTCCACAAGTAAGTGAAACCTATTATAATTGACTCTCTCTGCTTGACTTATTTCACTCAGCATAATCTCCTCAAGTCCCATCCATGTTGATACAAAAGTTGGGTATTCATCCTTTCTGATGGAGGCATAATACTCCATTGTATATATGGACCATATCTTCTTTATCCATTCGTCTGTTGAAGGGCATCATGGCTCTTTCCACAATTTGGCGACTTTGGTCATTGCTGCTATGAACATCAGGGTACATATGGCCCTTTTCACTACATCAGTATCTTTGGGGTAAATAGCCATTTGCACTACTTTGATTTTTATTAATAGTACTAAACTCTTCCTATTTGGTCAAATTCAGGATGAAAGTAACTTTAGGGATCGTCATTATCTCTGAATAAAGAATATTGGTCCCATAATAAACATACATCTCACCACAGATGAGATCTTTCTTGTAGTACGTGTATAGACATGTTTTATGTGTATGTATTAACATCCATTTATTTATAAAATTGATCTGATTATCTCTCCTTGGTAATCTGCTTTTAAAAATCCCATATTGGTTTCCCTCGTAACTTAAGATGATTGTAGAAAAAGCAATTTAACCTATGTAAAACATCATTAGTAAATTGTATATAGTTGGTCTTTGAACAACATGGGTTTGAACTGTGTGGGTCCTCTTAAATGAATTTTTTTTTTCAATAAATACATATTTTACTCTGAAAAATAAGGTAGAAGTTGCCACGTGACTAAAAGTGAAGGGAAGGTGATGGAGAGTTGCTGAGAAGGCTGGAACAGCAGGCTGTCACCTGCTTGTGGCACTCCTCATCGTACTACCTGTGCAGAGTTTGGTTCACTGAGATTTTCAACAAAAAGTTGTGAAGGGGCTGTCTCTGGAGAGGGATTCTCAGTGAGGTGCCAAGACCAGTCATTGTCCACAGCTGGCCAAGGACCACAGAATGATAATCTGCTCTCCCCCCACCCCACTATCCCTAGGGGTCCAGGAAAATACTTGGGGCAGGATATCACCAGGTAGTAATGTGGGCTATAAGGCCCAAGGTAGGAAGGAGAGCTGTCTGAGGTGCTGAAAATTCTCTACAGCAGAGAATTAATATTGCTGGGAGCAGCTTGCCAGAATTTTCCACAAGCAGAAACTGAATTAGAACCACGTGGAGGGACCGGGTGGAGAAAGCAACCTAGAGAGAAGATAACAGTGCTGTGCCTTCCCCTGTTTTCTGCCTTTCCCTGGACTCTGCTTGAAAGGAGGTTGCCCACATTCCTGGGTAGCTTTGCTAACTTTGGGTGGGGATGAGGAGATGTGTGGTGCCTTACTCTACTCCTGTACTATATAGGATTTTCCTTATGATTTTCTTAATAACACCTTATTTTCTCTGTCTTTATTGTGAGAATACAGTGTGCATAATACAACATAAAACATGCTAATTGACTGTTTTTATATTGGCAAATGTTATGTTCTGGTCAACAACAGGCAATTAGTAATTAAGTTAGTTCTGGGGAGTGAAAAGTTATATGTGGATTTTGATTGCATGGGAGGTCAGTGTTGTTCAGGGGTAAGCAGTATACTATATACTGTAAAAGTTGGTCTGTTCTAAATGCAATGCCATCTTGCTGCTGTGTTCCATTGGTGTTTAAATATGTACTTTTGTGATCACAGTGGTTAATTACATTTCCCTCTTGGGATTTAAAATCCGGGGTCAACTACTTTGTCTTCTCCATCTAGGGTTTATTATTGGGCTTTGTGAAGAGCACATAGGAAGCATGTAATAAAGAGTTAAATACTAACAGCAGTTACTGATTATTGCTGTGGTCTACATTCTGTAGGAAGCCCTTTATAAGCATTATGAAGATCATTTGTTACACCAACTATATGATTAATACCCCCACTTACAGATGAGGATTAAGTAACTTAAGAATTAAGTAACTTCAACAGTTGCACAACAGTTGAATGGTAGAGTTTGGACACAGGATTGAAACCCTATTCCTAGAAAGTATGTTACACATATTGTCTCCATATAAATTAAAAAAAAAAAGCTAAATGAACAAATAAAACATCAAGAAAGCATATGAAGTTTTCATATTTCCTCTTTTTAAAAAATTGATATTTAGCTTTCCACCATGAGATGGGTAGGTAGAATTACCAGTCAGAGATACTTTTATCCTTTAGCCTTGCTCTTTCTTACTGGGTCAAGTAAAAGAATTAGAAATTAATTTTACTGAATGAAATGAATCAAATGAAACAATATGTGATATCTCTGCAAATTCTTTGTAAAATTGTTAGATGCAGTTAGAAAATGGACTTGTCAATGACCTGTGAGTGTCATTATTGTATCAAAGGACAGATGGGGTGAGTTGCTCATGCATCTACTTCAGACCTCCCTCAAGAGTCTTTTCTGATGCTGTAGCCGCTATCTAGTTGGTAACAGTATTCATAGTATATTTCTAGGCTCCACTGGGCTATGAGATAGGCCAACAGATCTCTGTAATATTAGGGTGATACTTAAGACACCTAATTTACTCCTCTGAATGTGAACCCAGATGTGCTAGTCCATATCTTAAGCCTTCCTTCCTTCTCTCCAAGGCTGGTAGTCCCACATTCAGTTCATGAATGGTAACTGTTTAATGTAAAGTGATAGCAGTAACATAGAGGGAAAAAAACTGATGGAATTGTTGCCAAAGGACATGGAGAAAAGAAAGCAAAAATTTGTCCTCCAGAATAAATGATGGAAAAATTCACTAGCTGAAGTTCCTTCCTCTCAGTATAGCTGTTAAATCTCTAATACTCCTATAACTCAGCCCATCTTTCCAGCATTCCTTAAACATTGAGAAATATTTCTGCTGCATCTAAACACTCTTGTAGACATAAACACAAACTGATTATGCTTTTTAATGCTCACCTAGTGGCCTGTCTTTACTGATAAAGTTCATACAGTGCTCAATTTAGCCTTCAAAAAGTCTGTCATCCTCCTTTGCTTTTTGCACAGTGCTCTTCAAATTTCAGAATATCTTAGCATTGCACACATACACCTGCTTTCATTTCCAGTTTAAATAATGGTTATTTTCTCTAGATAGTTCATGGTTGCCTTACTTATACCCCCCCCCATTACCTCAAGATCCCTCATTAGGTGCTTCCAACTTTAAGTATTTGTTCCTTTGCAGCAAATAAAATACAGCAATCACTTACTGTGCTGTAGGATTTCTCTGTCCTTGGGTGAGGCATTTGAATTCTGCACTTCAGTATGTATTAAGATTGGAGGGGAGGGGAATTGAAAATAAAATATTGGGTCACGAATACATGAATACATAAAGTATTCAAAATCTTGTGTATTTTCATTTTAGCATGCTCCTTTTGATGCAATGGTTATGATAAACATCAGCCATTATATTAATGAGAAAGTTTTTGAGAATGAAGGAAGATGGAAGGTATGTTAGAAAAAATTTTTTCATTTTTTTTCCTTAATAGTTTTTTGATTTAATATTTTTAAGTCTTTTCCCTGTTTTCAGGGTTCAGAAAAAGTACGGGATATATCACTTCCAGAGGAACTTGTTTTCACTGTGGATGATAAAATACTAAACAATGTAAATCAAGCTAAAGCCCAATTTCTCAAGCAGGTAGATTTTTTAAACTTTTTTTTTTTTCTTAGATACTAATGCTTTTCTTTCTTTCAACTACCACATATAAAAATTGGGTCATCATCTGAGCACAACAACATAAAACTATTTATTTTTAAAGATTTATTTATTTAAAGAGAGAGCACAAGCACGGTGGTGGGGCTGGTGGCAGAGGGAGAGGGGGACTGAGAATCTCAAGTAGACTCCCCACTGAGCCCAGACTAATATGGGGCTCAATCTCACGACCCTTCATCATGACTTGGGCTGAAATCAAGAGTCTGATGCTAAACTGACTGGGCCACTCAGGCACCCAAATAACATTAAAACATTTTTTTAAAAAAGATCTTATTTATTTGGCAGAGATACAGTGAGAGAGGCAACACAAGCAGGGGGAGTGGGAGAGGGAGAAGCAGGCTCCCCGCTGAACAGGGAGCCTCACGCAGGGCTCTATCCCAGGACTCTGGGATCATGACCTCAGCTGAAGGCAGATGTTTAACAACTGAGCCACCGAGATGCCCCAACATTAAAACATTTTAAATTGTAGCTTTGATACCTTTAATTTCTTATATGTAATGTTTAATGCAGATGATGATTTGGTTATCTTTGGGGTATTCTTCTTAGCTGATTTTTCACTTTTCCCATTTATTTTATTTTATTTTATTTTATTTTATCTTATTTTATCTTATCTTATCTTATCTTATCTTATTTTATCTTATTTTATCTTATTTTATTTTATTTTATTTTATTTTTTGTTAGGCATCCGATCTGCAGATTGTGGTGTATCCCTTTACATCTTTTGGCAAAAACCTAACCAAGAAGAAGCTGCTTCACCCTGATACATTTATTCAGCTTGCACTTCAGCTGGCCTATTACAGACTTTATGGACGGTGAGAACCCTTCATTTTCCATTTTCAGCATCTTGAAATCCAAGGGTATATCTTTAGCATAGCTATTCCATCCTCATTCCCCAGTGTTTTTCCTGACTTTTTCCGCAAGCGGCACTGTGTCCTAATTTGGACTTCCATCATCAGTGTTTTGGAGTTTTGATGTGTGACACTTTCTACAGAGTGTCCACTGTCTTTTAAGAGAGGTTTTACTGTTCTTTGGAATTCAAATCACTTGGTTTCCTTGTAGCCTCAGTTTCCTGAGGGGTTTATGATTTTATAGATTATCCAGTTTTGACTAATTTTTAGGATAAGAGAGA
The DNA here is from genome assembly GCF_010015895.1 of Lontra canadensis. Lineage (NCBI taxonomy): Eukaryota > Metazoa > Chordata > Mammalia > Carnivora > Mustelidae > Lontra > Lontra canadensis. Next base: position 67,810,541 of record NW_022630996.1, on the reverse strand, counting down.
TGGTGTGTTGTGACTTTCTACATTTTAGGCAGGAGTAGAAGCTCTGTGATCTTGCTTTTTAAATATCCAGTCTCAGAATATGTGTCTTTAAATGGGTTTTTAGGTCATTTGCATTTAATATAGTTATCAGTAAGTTTGGGTTTAAGTCTACCATATTGCTCTCTCTTTTCTTTTTATCATATCCGATTTTTGTTTTTTTATCTTATTTTGAATTCATAGTATTTTTTAAAAATTGCTCCATTTTATCTCCATTGTCAGATATATTCTTTTGTTTTATTTTGTTTTTAGTAGTTGCACGGGGTCTATAAAATACATCTTTAATTTACCCAAGTTTACCATCAAGTAACATTTTCCACTTGAAGTGTAACATAAGAACCTTAAAACAGAATGCTTCTCCCATTTTTTATGCTGTTGTTGTATATTATACTTCTATAAAGGTAGTAAGCCTCACAATACACTGTTACTATTGACATTAAGAAGTGGATTATCTTTTTTTTCTTGTGGTAAAATATAAATTAAAAAAACCTTTCCAGGGGCACCTGGGTGGCTCAGTGGATTAAAGCTTCTGCCTTCCACTCAGGTCATGATCCCAGGGTCCTGGGATGGAGCACCGCATTGGGAGGCTGCTTCCCTTCCTCTCTCTCTGCCTGCCTCTCTGCCTACTTGTGATCTCTGTCTGTCAAATAAATAAATAAAATCTTAAAAAAACAAAAAACAAAAAAGCAACCTTTCCAGTTTAGCCATTAATTACATAATGTAGCATTAATTACATTTTCAGTGTTGTGCAAGCATCACAACTGTCTATTTGCAAGATGATTTCATTGCCTCAAAGAGAGACTATAACCATGAAACAGTAATTTCTTATTTCTCCTATTGCCTCAGCCCCTGGTAATCTCTAATCTACTTTCACTTTCTATGAACTAGATATATTCTATGAACTAGATATTCTATATATTTCCTCTAGGTGGAATCATAGGATATTTGTCTTTTTTGTCTCTGTTTTATTCAACTTAGGATAATATTTCCAAGGTTCATCCATATGATATAATAAGAACTTCATTTTTCTTTATGGCTAAATATTCCACTGTATAGATACACCACATTTTCTTTATCCATTCATCTGTTGATATTTGAGAAATCACAAGTAGGCAGAGCAGTAGGCAGAGAGAGAGGGGGAAGCAGGCTCCCTGCCGAGCTGAGAGCCTGATGCAAGGCTTGATCCCAGGACCCTGAGATCATAACCTGAGCCGAAAGCAGAGGCTTAACCCACTGAGGCACCCAGGTGCCCCATCTTCCTGGAGTTTTATAGCTGTAGCTCTTACTTTAAATCTTTGATGTGTTTTTTTTTTATTTTTTGGAGAGCAAGAGCACAAGTGGTTGGAGAGGTGGAGGAGCAGAGGGAGAGGAAGAGAAAGAATCTAGAAGCAGACTCCATGCCTGTGGAGTGTGGAGTGTGGAGCCCAATGCAGGGTTTGATCTCATGACTCTCAGATCATGACCTGAGCCAAAATCAGGAGTCAAACACTTAGCCAACTAAGCCATTCAGGCACCTGTCTTTGATGCTATTTGAATTAATTTTTGTGTATAGTATGTGGTAAGGGTCCAACTTCATTCCTTTACAAGTGAATATCTAATTTTCCTGGCATTATTATTATTTTTTTTAAGAATTTATTTATTTATTTGACAGAAATCACAAGTAGAGAGGCAGGCAGAGAGAGGAGGGAAGCAGGCTCCCCGCCAAGCAGAGAGCCCAATGTGGGGCTCGATCCCAGGACCTTGAGATCATGACCCGAGCCAAAGGCGGAGGCCCTAACCCACTGAGCCACCCAGGCGCCCCCTGGCATTATTTTTTTAAGAGACTGTTCATTGAATGGTCTAGATGTTCTTGTTTAAAAATAAGTTGATTATACGTGTAAAGATTTATTTCTGGGCTTTCAGTTCTGTTCATTGGTCTGTATGTCTCTTCTTATGTCAGTATCATACTGTTCTGATTATTGTAGCTTTGTAGTAAGTTTTGAAATGCAAAAGTGTGTGTTCTTCACCTATGTTCTTTTCAAGATTGTTTTGGCTATTCTTGAAATTCCATATGAATTTTAGGGTTAGTTTTTCCATGTTTTTCAGAAATATTGGAGTTTTGAATCTCTAAACTCCTTTGGGTAGCATTGTCACCTTAATGATAGTCTCCGATCTAAGAACACAAAGTCCTGTTCCATTTATTTATGCTTTTAAAAATTTCTTTAAACTTTCTTTTGTAGTTTCCTGTGTATAGTGTTTTTGCTTCTTTCATTAAGTTTAAACTTGAGTATATACTTTTTGATGCTATTATAAGTGGAATTGTTTTCTTAATTTTCTTTTCAGGTCATTTATTGCTAGTGTGTGGAAATGCAGCTGATTTTTGTGTGTTGGTTTTGTGTCTTTAAGCTTTGTTGAATTAGTTTATTAGTTCTAATACTCTTTTGTGGACTTGAGATCAAATAATCTGTCAATAGAGATAGTTCTGCTTTTTTTTTTTTCTTTCCTAATTTGTAGGCCTTTTATTTCTTTTGGCTTGAACACCCAATAGTATGCCGAATTATCTTTGTCATATTACTTTAGGTGGAAAGTTTTTAGTCTTTCATAATTGAGTATGATGTTAGCTGTGAGTTTTCCATAAATGTTTTTTAACATGTTGAGGAAGTTTCTTTCTATTCCTGGTATATTGAGTGTTTTTATTATGGGAGAGTGTTGGATTTTGTCAAATGCTTTTCTGTGTCAGTTATCCTGTAGGACTTACCCTTCATTCTATTACTAAGGTGTATTACACTAACTGATTTTCATTTGTTGAACCACCCTTGCATTCTAAGACTATATCCCACTTGGGCATGGCGTATTGTCTCTTTAACATGCTGCTGAATTTGGTTTGTTAGTAATTCTAAGATTTTTGCATCTTTATTTATAAAGGGGTATTGGTCTATTGTGTCTTCTTATAATAGCTATATTTTAAAGCTTTTATTTTAATTCCAGTTAGTTAACACAGTGTAATATTAGTTTCAGAATCAATTTAGCGATTCAGCACTTCCATATAATACCTGGTGCTCATCACAAGTGCACTCCATAATCCCCATCACCTATTTGACCCATCCCCCATGCACATCCCCTCTGGTAATCATCAGTTTGTTCTCTATAGTTAGTCTGTTTCTTGTTTTGCCTTATTCTCTCCCCACCACCCTGACCCTTTGCTAGTTTGTTTTGTTTTCTTAAATTCTACATATGAATGAAATCCTATGGTATTTGTCTTTCTCTGACTGACTTTGCTTAGCATAGCACTCTATTGCTTCATCCATATCATTGCAGATGGCAAGGTTTCATTCTTTTTTATGGCTGAGTAATCTACACACACTATATCTTCTTTACCCATTCATCACTCAATGGACATTTTATCTGTTTCCATAATTTGACTTTTGTAGATAATACTGCTGTAAACATTGGGGTGTATGTGCCCCCTCGAATCACTATGTTTATGTCCTTTGTATAAATACCCAGTCATGCGATTGCTAGATTGTAGGGTAGTTCTATTTTTAACTTTTTGAGGAAACTCCATACTGTTTTCCAGAGTGGCTGCACCAGTTTGCATCACCAACAGTGCCAAAGAGTTTTCTTTCTCTACATCCTCACCAATACCTATAAAACCCACAGTTTGTTTCTCAGAGTCCAGAGTCTCTCATGGTTTGTCTCCCCCTCCAATTTCCCTAACTCACTTCTCCTCTCCATCTCCCAATGTCCTCTGTGTTATTCCTTATGCTTCACAAGTAAGTGAAACCATATGATAATTGACCCTCTCTGCTTGACTTATTTCACTCAGCATAATCCCCTCATGTCCTGTCCATGTTGATACAAAAGTTGGGTATTCATCCTTTCTGATGGAGGCATAATACTCCATTGTATATATGGACCATATCTTCTTTATCCATTCATCTTTTTTTTTTTTTTTAAGATTTTATTTATTTATTTGACAGAGAGATGACGAGCAGGCAGAGAAGCAGGCAGAGAGAGAGGAGGAAGCAGGCTCGCTGCTGAGCAGAGAGCCCGATGTGGGTCTCGATCCCAGGATTCTGGGATCATGACCTGAGCCGAAGTCAGAGGCTTTAACCACTGAGCCACCGAGGTGCCCCTCCATTCATCTTTTGAAGGGCATCTTGGCTCTTTCCACAGTTTGGCAACTGTGGCCATTGCTGCTATGAACATTGGGGTACAGATGGCCCTGCTTTTCACTACATCTGTATCTTTGGGGCAAATACCCAAAAATGCAATTGCAGGGTCATAGGGTAGCTCTATTTTTAATTTTTTGAGGAATCTCCACACTGTTTTCCAAAGTGGTTGTATCAACTTACATTCCCACCAACAGTGTAAGAGTGTTCCCCTTTCTCCACATCCTCTCCAACACTTGTTTCCTGTCCTGCTAATTTTGGCCATTGTAACTGGTGTAAGGTGGTATCTCAGTGTGGTTTTGATTTGAATTTCCCTGATGGCTAATGATGATAAACTTTTTTTCATGTGTCTGTTAGCCTTTTGTATGTCTTCTTTGGAGAAATGTCATTCATGTCTTCTGCCCATTTTTTGACATGATTATGTTTTTTGGGTGTTGATTTTGAGGAGTTCTTTTTAGATCTTGGACATCAGCTCTTGTCTGTAGTGTTATTTGCGAATATCTTCTACCATTCCTTGTGTTGCCTCTTTGTTTTGTTGACTGTTTTGTTTGCTGTGCAGAAAATTTTGATCTTGATGAAGTCCCAAAAGTTCATTTTCACTTTTGTTTCCTTTGCCTTTGGGGACATGTCTTGAAAGAATTTGCTGTGGCTGAAGATCCTCCAGGATTTTGATAGATTCCTGCCTTACATTGAGGTCTTTTATCCCATTTCGAGTTTATCTTTGTGTATTGTGTAAGGGAATGGTTGAGTTTCATTCTTCTATACATAGCTCTCCAATTTTCCCGGCACCATTTATTGAAGAGACTTTTTTCCACCATATATTTTTTCCTGCTTTGTCGAAGACTATTTGACCATAGAGTTGAGGGTCCATATCTAGGCTCTCTACTCCGTTGCACTGGTCAATGTGTCTGTTTTTGTGCCAGTACCATGCTGTCTTGGTAATCACAGCTTTGTAGTCAAGCTTGAAATCAGGCAACATGATGCCCCCAGTTTTGTTTTTCAACAATTCAGGGTCCCTTAGCAATTCAGGGTCTCTTCTGGTTCCATATAAATTTTAGGATTGTTTGTTCCAGCTCTTTGAAAAATACTGGTGGAATTTTGAAAGTATAGATTGCTCTAGGCAGTACAGACATTTTAACAATGTTTATTCTTCTGATCCATGAGCATAGAATGCTCTTCCATCTTTTGTGTCTTCTTCATTTTCTTTGATGAGTGTTCTGTAGTTCCTTGAGTACAGATCCTTTACCTCTTTGGTTAGGTTTATTCCCAGATACCTTATAGTTCTTGGTGCTATAGTAAATGGAATCGATTCTCTAATTTTCCTTTCTATATTTTCATTGTTAGTGTTGTCTTTGTTTTTGGTAGGAGGGTAATGCTGGCCTCCCTTTAGTTAGGAAATGTTCCTTCCTTTTTAGTTTTTTGGAGGAATTTGAAAAGGATTGGTGTTTATTTTTTAAGTCTTAGAATTCATCGATGAAGTTACGTGATCTAGGACTTCTGTTTGTGGTGAGGTTGTTGAGTACACATTCATTTCCTTACTTGAAGTAGATTCAGATTTTCTTTTTTCCTTGAGTCAGAATATGTCTGTTTAATCTAGGGTATCCAGTTTATTGGTTTACAGTTATTCATAGTATTCCCTTAAAATCCTTTTTAGTTCTGTAAAGGAGGTAATACCCTCTCTTTCATAACTAATTTTAGTAATTGGAGTTTTTACCCTTTATTTTCTTAATCATTGTAGCTAAATGTTGTCAGTTTTGTTGAGCTTTTCAAAGAATCAAGTTTAGTTAACTTTCTCTAATTTTTAATTTATCTATTTTGGTTATTTCTAGTCTTAATTATTTTCTTCCTTTTGCTGGCTTTGGGTCTACTTTGCTCTCCTTTTTTCCAGTTCCTCAAGGTGTGCCCTTAGTCTGTTGATTTGTAGGGGCTTCTTCCCCCCCAATACAGGTATTTACAGCCATAAACTTCCCTTTGAACACTTTTCATTCTATAGGTTTGGTAGGTTGTGTTTTCATTTTCATTCTTCTCAAGGCGTTTTCTAATTTCCCTTGTGATTTCTCCCTTTCCCAATTTGTTGTTTGTGTCTTGTTGGATGTCTTCATATTTGTGAATCTTCCAGTTGTTCTTCTGTTATGATTTCTGGCTTCATTTCATTGTCATTGAAAAAGATACTGTTTATGATTTCAGTATTTTTAAATTTATTGAGGCTTGTTTTGTGGCCTCCTCACTGGTCTTTCCTGGAGAGTGTTCCATGTGCACTTGAGAAGAATTGGTATTCTACTGTTCGGAAGTGGCATGTTCTATATATGTCTCTTAGGTCTGGTTATTTTATTTATTTATTTATTTTTTAGATTTTATTTATTTATTTGACAGAGAGAGAGACCACAAGTAGGCAGAGAGGCAGGCAGAGAGAGAGAGGAAGAAGCAGGCTCCCCGCGGAGCAGAGAGCCTGCTGTGGGGCTCGATCCCAGGACCCTGGGATCATGACCTGAGCCGAAGGCAGAGGCTTTAACCCACTGAGCCACCCAGGCGCCCTAGGTCTGGTTATTGATACTATTGTTCAAGTTCTCTGTTACCTTATTTATCTCCAATCTACATGGGCTATCTCAGTTATCAAAAGTTCGATATTAAAGTCTCCAGCTGCCACTGGAGAGTTGTTTAGTTGTCTCTTCAATTCTCCCAGTATTTGCTTCATATGTTTTAGGGCTCTTTTTAGGTGCATATATTTTTATAATTGTTATGTCTTCTTGATGAATTAAGCCTTTCATTAATATATAGTGTCCTGTTTGCCTCTTAACTCTTGACTTAAAAGCTATTTTGTCTGATAATAACATAGCCACTCCAGCTCTTGTACTTACTATTTTTAGGGAATATCTATTTTGTCCTTTTACTTTTAACCTCTTAATGACTTTTTATCTACAGTGAATATAAGATACTAGATTATGGGGTTTTTTTTAATCCATTCTGTCAATCTCTGCCTTTGATTGAATATTTACATTTAAAATAGTTACTGTTAAAGAAATATTTCCTTATGCCACCTAGCTCTGTTTTCTGTAGGTCTTATTTGGTTTTTGTTTCTAAACTCTTCTGCTACCTCTTTTTTATTTGTTTGATTATTATTATTATTTTTTTTTTACAGTGTACCATTTTGGTTCCCTTCTTTTTCTTTCTTTCTTTTTTTTTTTATTTCAGCTTGCTATATATATATATATATATTTTTTCTTTTATTTCTTTTCAGCGTAACAGTATTCATTGTTTTTGCAGCACACCCAGTGCTCCATGCAATCCATGCCCTCTCCAATACCCACCACCTGGTTCCCTTAACCTCCCACCCCCCGCCCCTTCAACACCCTCAGATTGTTTTTCAGAGTCCATAGTCTCTCATGGTTCACCTCATTTTTTATCTATTTTATTCACGATTACTTGGAGAATACAATTCATATTTTACATTTGTAACAACCTCATTGAATAATAGCTTAGTTTAGTAGTATACAAAACTCTGCTTCTGTACATCTCTATACTCTATTTTGTTAACGATTACATCTTTATACATTGTGTGCCCATTGATACAGGTTTATATTATTGTTTTATGCATTTGACTTTTAAATGAAAGAAAAATAACTATTAAACATGTTGCTCTGTCTCCCATGTTCTCCATAAACTCGGAGTTAGATCTAGAGACTTGAGACTAAGAATCAGTTATTTTTATTATTTTTTATGACAGTACATCAAGTAATTAACATCATTTGTTTTCTGTTTCATCCTGTTGAGACTGAGTGGATTTGTAAACCAATGTCCATTATAAAGTTTCCTCCCTGAGTTTTTTACCTAATGGTTTTAGTAGGCATTGATGATCATAACCAAGATATATTATTTTGTTAGAGGTTAGAGTGCAGTGATATTTTAACTTACTGCTTTTATTTTTAATCTTTTTTTTTTTTTTTTTTTAAAGAATGTTAGTTTTAAGTTTTCATTTATACTTTCTCCTCTTCATATTTGAAAAGGATACTATTTCAGCTCAGGGAGATAGCTTTATAGATACACTGGGCAGAAGAGGCTTAGTAATTCTGTTCGAGCCTTCTTAATGCCCATGTTCACATCTTTTCCTCTCACTCCATTTGATCTCTTTAACTCTGGATTCCAACCACCAGAAATAATGTTACATAAATAAGAGAGCTCTATATCTAAAATTGTTTACATCATTCTTCAACTCAGGAAAACAGTCATCACTCTGGGGAACTTCTTAGAGAATGCTTTTACTTCATCCTGTAGTGATTCATATAGTGTATGAAGGAACTAAAGGCCAGGGACTCGGTATTATCTATTGCTGTGTAACAGTTATCACAAACTCATTTGGCATAAGACAGTAAATGTTATTTCATATTTTCTGTCACACAAGAACCCAGGTGCAGGCTTCCTGGGTGCGTCTACCTTCAAGTTTCCTGAAGTTATAGTTAGAGTGTCATTCAGCTCTCTTCTCATTTGAAGGTGTTCCTCAGAGGGGATCTGCTTCCAAGCTCACTTGTGATTATTAGCGGAGATCACTTCCTTCCAGGCTATTTTCCAGAGGCAACCCTCAGTTTCTCATCCTCTGGGCCTTTCTGTAGGGCACCTTCCAGCGAGGCAGCCTGCTTTCCTCATATTAAGGAAGTGAGAGTGATTCTGATCTCTCTTTGTAACCTAATTTCAAAAGTGACATCCCGTCACTTTTATCCTGCTCTTTTCATTAGGAGCAAATTACAAGTCCATCTCACACTCAAACTGAGGAGTTACACAGAGTATTACTACCAGGAGGCAGGGATCACTGGGGGTGCTTCTTAGAGGCTACCTACCACAGATGCACTGTGGTATAGAACCTGACCACAGCCAAGCCTTGGAAGGAAGGAAGCCATGGTGTCCCAGACCCTGTAGATCAGAGTATTTTTTTACTCTTTGATTATTGAAAGTAGTCTCTTGGTTACTAAAAGTCACAACAGTGGCCTGTAGTGTAGAACTTAGTCTCTGACCAAAGCCAGCTTTATTAGGTAAGGTTTTTTTGTAATAATATTTGAGTATTTTCTTTGTTATGACACTTTCTTTTATTTTCATTTTTTCTTGTAGCCCTGGCAGCTGCTATGAGACAGCTACGACAAGATGCTTTTATCATGGCCGTACAGAGACTATGCGCTCGTGTACTATAGAAGCGCTCCGGTGGTGTCAGTCCATGCTGGATCCTTCTACTGGTGTGAGTATTGAAAAGTTATTATTTACTTGTTTACAGGGACCTTAGTCCTTGAATAACCAACTTCTTTGCTTCAGTTCCCCTGGATCAGTAAAATAGTTTCAGATATTTGTCCCTCAGGTGTTTAAAGCATTCATTCACTGTATATACTTGGAAAGAATATGAAACAGGAAAGACCTGAGAAGAAGCTCAGTTGTGTCACTTTCTGGGCAAAGTATCTTTGATACTATGAATATTTTACTATTATTGATCTACCTTTAGGATAACACCAGTGAAGTACAGACTATCCTAAAGTGCCTTAAAAAGACGCTTTTCCTTGATATGGTTGAAAGGTTTTGAAATCACAGATTCTTGTTTTCATGTATTAGAACCAGAACAGTTATGTTTTGCTTTATACTTCTTCTTTTTTTCAAAGCAGTCTCTCTACCTAGTGTGGGGCTTGAACTCACAACCCTGGATTAAGAGTCACATATGTCCCTTACCATCTAAGCCAGCCAGGCACCCCTGTAATTTTTTTTTTTTAAGCCATTTAGACAATAGGGTGGTTCCCTTCCACTGCTGTTTTGGTATTGTATTTGTTATTTAGTTTTGATAGACAAGGTTATATATATGTTCATTTATTTTAATAGCATAGAACTATTTCATTATTATTTTGAACAGCTCTGTGTTTTGAAATCATAGTTGCTTCTGTCTTTACACTTATGAATATCACTTCAGTGTTGCCCACAAATTTCTATTTTCCTTCCTTAGAAAGAAATAATCAAGATGAAGGATGATATAGGAAAGAAAAGGCAGTAGAAGAAGTAAGGAAAATATGTAGAAACCTGTGTCTCAGCATCTTCATAGAAATCTTTTCTCTTTCAGATTTCTCAAATTATGTTCAATCATGTTGAATTCAGGGTTTTTAAAATTTGGTTTCTGTATAGTTTACTGAAGTATTGTCTTGATTTTTAACACAGCTTCTTGAGAGGCAGCAGAAGATGTTACAAGCTTTTGCAAAACATAATAAAATGATGAAAGATTTTTCAGCTGGAAAAGGTACTTATATTGGAATTATTCTGACTTTAAAAAATTCTCTCATGTTGAAATATTTTTTTCCTATCTTCATACTTCGGGTTTCATTGCAGGATTTGACCGTCATCTTTTAGGGCTTTTACTCATAGCAAAAGAGGAAGGTCTTCCTGTTCCAGAACTCTTTACAGACCCTCTTTTCTCCAAAAGGTAATATGATATAGTGTTTTATAACTTGATCCATCAGAACCTTTTTTCTGAAGGTTAAAAGCTCTTCAGAAGTAATGTAAGTTTCTGTAAGCCTAGTAAAATAACCTCTCTTTATGCCACACAGTGGAGGAGGTGGAAACTTTGTTCTCTCAACAAGTCTGGTTGGTTATTTTGAAATCCAGGGAGTGGCAGTTCCCATGGTCCACAATGGCTATGGATTTTTCTACCATATCAGAGATGACAGGTAAGGCTGTTAGGCGTTTAATGTGTGTTTGTTTTTCTGTCCAGTTTTTGGGACACTTGGCAAAACAGTCCTTTAGGTGTTTTGTGCAGAACACCATTTAAGGTTGACTCAGTGACATACCATCATCATTCTCAAAACCCAGTACACATATTAGCATATTTGTTCCACCCAACATGTTTTATGCTAAGTTCAGTTAAAATTTGATTGCCTATAAATGTGTGGTGGTTCATATAGTCATATATAGTACTGATGTGACCAAGATAAAGATTGGTAAATTAATTTATATTTAAAAAAAAAAAAGAATGTTTTACCAATTCCTATACATTTCATTTGTGTTGTATGAGGTTTATGGAGAGAGTGAGAAAGAAAATGTTATAACCTGGTAGGTGGAGAACAAGGTAATATGAAATTGGCAGAAAGGCTTGGGAGGTCCTCATTCACATAGTCTGGCCGTCTCCTCTCAGAGGTCTTTGGTAGCTTGGGGGCCTTTATAAAAAATAAAGTGGCTACATCTAGCACGGTGAATAGACGATAGGTGCAGAGGCTTCAGTTGGAATGTAAAAAATTAGAATGATCATATGTAGACATATTTCAATGGGTAATGTTTTTATACTTTAAATTTTTGAAAGAGCTTACAGTCAGTGTTATTGTTCAAAATTTTATTATCGGTCTCCATGTCAAATGTCACCTGTGCATAGCATGTTATACCAGTGTTACCTGTATTTGTTAGCATCTACATCCTAAATTAGCCATTCCCATAATATTCAGTTTATGTACATTAATGTACAAATTAAAGGGTAAATTACAGAGGTTAAACATAGATCTTACTCTTTTTTTCGTAATAAAGGGTCAAAGGTGTAAAATCATCATCAGGCACAGAGAATAAGTAAGCATTCTATCATATTTACTGACGCATCTGGATACTGTATTGCGCACACTGACAGGAGTTCCAGCCAGACACACCTCAGCTGTCTGACTTAAGAAAAAGTCCTGATCCTGGGGCAGAACTTACATTCACTCATTCACGAAGTATGTAGTGAGAACTTGTTTTTTACATACTGAGGACACAAGACAGACAAGATTTCCCTCTTAAAGATTTTGTTTTTTTTTTACTCGGGAAAAGAGACAAAAACAAGCAAGATAACTAGTGAAGGATGCTGCGAAGGGAATAAGCAAGTTGATAAGGTGATAGAGACAATCTGTGGGCGGGAGTGGAGCATTGCTTCATTTAGTGTGGTCAGAGAGGGCCAGCAGAGCAGAGATGTTGAGGAGGAGAGGGAATTAACCCCATGAATAACCAGGAATACAGCTCTCCAGACTTTGATCGCTGCCAGCTGTCTCCAGTGCCACCCGCCAGGCTGAGCCACTGCCTTCTCCCACGTAGGTTGTTGCAACAGGTTCTCCTGCGGTCTTCCTGCTTCAGCCTTTCCTTCCCTTCAGAACACTGTCTACACAAAACCCTTTGATGCCCTTTTAAAAATGCCCTTCTGCTCAAAATCCTCCAAGAGTTTCTTATTTCACTCACAGTAAAATCCAAAGGCCTCCTACGAGATCCTGCGTGATCAGGCTGTCATTCACCACTCTGACCTTACGTTCTACAGTGCTCCTCCTGTTTCATTCCACTCCAGACACTTTTGTTTTCTTGTACCTTGAATATAGCAAGCAGGCTCCCTCCTCATGGCATTTGCAGTTACGATTTTCTCTGTCTCCTGCTGTTCCTTGAAATATATGTAAGGATCACTCCTTTACTTCATGCAGGTATTTGATTAAAATTTGCTGCCATCTGGGAGGCCTCCTCTGATGATCTGTAATAGCACTCCCTGCCTCCCTCACCTGCTACATTTTCTTTGTAACACGACGATCCAGTGGGTATACATATTTGTTGGTATAGCAATCTTTCTTCCTTTCCTAGAATATAAACCCATAAGAACAGTTTTTGATTTGTTTATTGCTGTATTCCCACCTTTGTAACCATGCCTTGTAAATAATACATGTTTTCACAATGATTTTGTTGCTGAACATAATTATATGGTCCTCAGTTAGGACGTGGCCTGACATTTATAAGGAACAGAAAGAGGTATTATGGCTATAAATTAGCAATTAAGTTGCAGTGGTGGGGGTTGGTAGAAGAAGTTGAAGAGAGGTAGGTATGAGCTGCATCTTGGAGGACAGTATTTTCAACTCTGAGTGCACATTAGAATCACCTAGAAAGCTCTAAAAATATTTCTTTTGGAAACACTGATTTGTTTGGGGTGGTCAGTTGATAATAGGGCCTTGTGAGATGGTAAGGAGTGGAGATTTTCTCCTAAGGATAATGGGAGCATTTTACCAGCTTTTAAGCATGAAATGTACACATGTATAAGGGACTTGCATGTATAAGGGACTTTTGGCTCTTACATGAAATATAAATAAGGTGGAAAGTAACAGCAAGAATGAGATGAGAGAACTTAGCATAAACAATAAGTTGGACAAGGCAGGAGGTAATGAAGGTGGAGAGAAGTGGAGGGATTTGAGAGCAACTTTGGAGGTGACTTAACTGATGAATTGGTGATTTCGATGGTAGCATTTACTGGAATGAAGAAAATTTGGGGAGGACTGTGGTCGGGGCATGTTAGGGTAGAATTTTGTTTTATACATGTTGATTTTGTTTCATCTCATAAGGAAGGTATTATCTTCATATATGAGAGGATGTGTCAGTAGGCATATGGTTACATGACTGTGAAGCTCACAAAAGAGATCAGAGCTAGAGTTACACATTTATAAGTCATTACAATGAATACATAAAAAAATAGTTTCCAAATGAAATACATGGAAACTATCTGGAAAGCTTTTTCATTCATTGTTTAACTTGAGAATTGTATGTCTTTACAGAAAATTGGTTTATTTTTGAAATAGCATTTTATTTTAAATGTACTGCATGCTTATAAAAATCAGTAAAAGAATGAAAAAGAACAGAGTCATCTACAATTAAAAGACAAAAACTGTTAGAATGTTTCTAATCTACAATGCATATAGTATATAATTTCTGTAAGTTTGGATCACATTTTAAATATTTTAATGTCCTTTTTGGGAAATTCACTTCCACTTAACATTATTTCAAGCAATTTCCACTGCCGTTAAATATGCTTTGAGTTTTTTATTTGACAAAAAGACAGTGAAAGAGGGAATACAAGCAGGTGGAATGGGAGAGGGAGAAGCAGACTTCCTGCTGAGGAGAGAGCCCAATGAGGGTCTCGATCCCAGGACCGTGGAATCATGACCTCAGCCAAAGGCAGAGGCTTAACAACTGAGCCACGCAGGCGCCTCATAATTTGAGATATTTTAGTGGTTGAATAATGTTTCACAGATTTCCATAATTTATGTAACTGTCTCCCTATTTTCAGTTTTTCATCATTACAAATAATGTATAATAGTATATACTCATTTCATCACATCATTGCAAACTCTAGGCATTATAAATCATTGTTGACTAGGTCTATAGGCAAAAATAACACAATTTGAATGCTTACAAAGCGAATTTTCTCTTAATTGACATCTGTGTACATTCTTTTGTAAACTGCATATAGGAAAGCTTTCCATGATTTAGAAATATAACTGAATTTTAAGAAATTTCAATACTTAAATACCAGTTGTTAATCATTGCAAAGAAATATATTTAGATGTTGCTAAATATTTGAGAACTGTATGCACAGTGTAGTTGGAAAATGATGGGTGATCATGAATCACTAGATGAAAACAAGGCAGAACTTTCTTTGGGTTCCTGTATACATTTCAGCAAATATAATCCAGTCAAACATTGGTTTCATCATTATACACTGGGCCAGAGCATGTTTTTATTTCATTCTGCTTAATCAAAAGCACATGCTGAAGTTTTAATTTATTGTCTTTTTTAATGATGTGAACATTGCATGATTGGCCACAAGCTTTACATTGTACAACAGCATTTTGATTTTAATTTATGCTTAATGCATTTTGCTATAAAAATCTGAGTGTCTGGAAAGGGGAGGGCTAGTTTCAAGAGAGTTCGAACTGCCACATAGGGGATTATTACTATTTTTATAGTAATTATTATTATTTTAAATCAGGAGAATATAGAGGGAGATGACTTATCCCAAGAGAGTTTCTGTCTGGCTTTTCTAGAAACATCTTTCCTTTCCTCTTATCCTTTCTCTAATTTTTTCTTTCTTGAATGGTCTTCAAGCACTATATTCTTTAAAAATAGTCTCATTGCAGACGGTGGTGTGAATTCACCCTCCAGCTCATTACATTAGGAAATGTTAGGAAGGTTTTTTGTTGTTCTTGTTATTTTTGGAAGAGGCGGGTGGGTTGTTTGAACACACTAATACCTTACTCCAGAGCACGCTTTGATCTCTGGCCAATTTTTTGTTTTCTTTTGTCCTTACTCTCCAGTCACACAGTAGATTAGGTATTCCTAGCATTATGTATACATATGGCTTTACCCTTCAGTTGTGTCCAGTAACATTTACCTAATGTCAGTAAGAATTCACACTTGATAAGTGAATAACTAGATGGAGTAAAGCTCATGGCTATATTTGTCATCAGCATTTGGAACCTCTTTGTGTTGTGATTTTTGTGTAGTCCTCACTAATTTTTTCTTTGTGCTTCACAGGTTTGTTGTGGCTTGTTCAGCCTGGAAATCATGTCCAGAGACTGATGCAGAAAAGCTAGTTCTGCTGGTGTTTCAGGCTTTCCATGATATGATGCGGCTGATGAACACTGCTCATCTTTAGAAACTAAACATTTATTTAGCATTTATAAAAATATTAAGTGGGGTGTGGAGAATGGGTTGGTGATGTGATAGGAAGGAATATTAAAGGAAACTTGTTAAATGTAGAAATTAGTAGAATCATGCTCTCTAAATTTATTCTAACATAGGAAGAAAAAAATGATTTTTAAGCTTCTACTGATGCAGTAGCAATACAAATTGATATAATGAAATATAGAACTATGCAAAAGTTGAAGATAAGTCTCAACAATGCAAATCTACAAATTTTAATAATGCAAGTCTTAGAAGGATTTTTGTTGGTTACCTATATAGGTTATAAATCCTGTCTCTGAACATCATTATAGGGTCTGCCAAGCACTTTAACATTTCCTAGTTGCCACAGGGTATGGAATACATGATTAGATGTTAACTTCCCTGAAATCATTGCCTTCCACATTCACCACAGGGATACAAGGCTATTATGTTTGATGGGAAAGACCACTACAGTTAAATGATCATCTAAAAGTAGACTTAGTGTTGGACAGAAGAATTAGAGGAAGGTTTATACTCCGAAGCACACACAGAAAAACCCTAAAAAATTCATTATTGTATATTGTATTTAGGTTTTTGAATATAAAATTAAAGCACTTATTTTTAAAATTAGAGTTAGTAACTTGAAGATTACTGAATCAAATTCTCAGGATTTTACAAGTTTTTCCCCTGCTTTTCAAAATAGAAAATAAAGTTCTCAATCATGTAACTTCTTGTTTGGTGTTTGGATACAGAATCTACTCCTGGGGCGCCTGCGTGGCTCAGTGGGTTAAGCCTCTGCCTGTGGCTCAGGTCATGATCTCAGGGTCCTGGGATCTAGCCCCACATCGAGCTCTCTGCTCAGCGGGGAGCCTGCTTTCCCCCCTCTCTCTGCCTGCCTCTCTGCCTACTTGTGCTCTCTCTCTGTCAAATAAATTAAAAAAAAAAAAAAGAATCTACTCCTGTTTGACCTTACACTTTCTGATCTAAGTTATGTGTTACTGTGTAAAAAAAAAACTACCCTAAACTTACTGTCTTAAATCAATTTATTATTTCTCATGGTTGTATCAGTTGATTGTGCCCAGATGGGTCGTTCTTCTGGTTTTGCTGTAGTTTATTTATGCAGCTGCACTCCTGAGCGTACTGGGCTGAGGCTGTAAAGTTGGAGATGCCTCCCCCCACTGCCTGGGGACTTGGCACCTGGGACTCTGTCCACGTGCTCTCTGATGATTCAGTATTCTAGCCTTGACTTAGGTACTTGGCAGCAGGAGTGTACCAAGAGAAAGGGAGCATCTGCAAGGCCTCGTGAGGCCTATCCCCTGAAGTCCCAGGATATTATTTACTTTGCATTTTATTGGTGAAAAGTTGCAACGTCAGTCTAGATTCAAGGAGTGGCGGCAAAGTGTCATTTCTTGTTAGGAGAAACTGCAAAGTCATTTTGTAAATGTAGATAAGTAGGCGCATTTACTGAGGGCTGTTTTTTTAAATTTTTAAATAAACATATAATGTATTATTAGCCCCAGGGGTACAGGTCTGTGAATCGCCAGGTTTACACACTTCACAGCACTCACCATAGCACATACCCTCCCCAATGTCCATAACCCCACCCCCCTCTCCCAACCCCCCTCCCCCCAGCAACCCTCAGTTTGTTTTGAGATTAAGAGTCTCTTATGGTTTGTCTCCCTCCCAATCCCAACTTGTTTCATTTACTCTTTCCCTACCCCATTAACCCCCCATGTTGCATCTCCTCTCCCTCATATCAGGGAGATCATATGATAGTTGTCTTTCTCCGATTGACTTACTTCGTTCAGCATAATACCCTCTAGTTCCGTCCACGTCGTCGCAAATGGCAAGATTTCATTTCTTTTGATGGCTGCATAGTATTCCATTGTGTATATATACCACATCTTTATCCATTCATCTGTTGATGGACATCTAGGTTCTTTCCATAGTTTGGCTATTGTGGACATTGCTGCTATAAGCATTTGGGTGCACGTGCTGAGGGTTGTTTTTGTAGCAATGTTCTACGTTATACCTCCTTTAAATTTTCCTATCCTGTGATTTGGTAAGACGTTTATTTCTTTGTGAAAACACTGACTTGGCGTCTGTGGCATTTGATATATCCTGAACAGATTTCTTCTTCCCATTCTATACTGTGGACCTTTTTCCTCACTAGTACAGTTTTATAGACTACACTGTGATTGGCTTTTAGAATCATTCAGGTTGTTGTTTTTAAATGTCTAAAGACTAGAAAGTGTTCACTTCCTGCAGAGAAATCCCGCAGTGATACTTTAACATGTTTCCCTCACCTGCCAGAAGTTGAAAATCACCTGGAATGCTTTTTACAAAGATTTCTGAGCCTCTACCCAGACCTGTAGAGTAAGAACTTCCAGAGGTTTGAGTCACTGAGGTAATGTACCCCTTGTCCCATTCTCTTGGTTAATCTGAAATTTAGTCCATTATACACATGGTTTCATTGAAAACATCTTTGGTAAGGTCTGATTTGTTACAGATAAAGGAACTTATTTGGGTAGCTTATTGACCTAAAGAACCTGTGATAGTGGTGAACACTGATGTTGCTTCAGTTATTTATAAAGGAAACAAATGGAAAATTAAGGAAAAACATAATGGTGTGGTTAGCTTCTAAAGGTAACCTAGAATATGTGTGTGTGTGTGTGTGTGTGTGTCTATCTAAACATATTCTGGGCAAATTAAGATTTGTAAAAAGTAATGGAGATGCTATAGAACTTCAGCATTTCATTGTTATTTCTAATGTTTCAATTGCACTTGAGATAAATTTGTATTTAGTTAAAATTTTCAGAGCTATTCGGTGGTATGTGGTTGGTCTTTTTGGTTTTTGTTTTCATTCTTTTTGCTTTATGAACAGATGTGTGCCTGTAGTTAGCTTGTCTAAAGGCAATCTCGTTTCCTCTTGGATTTTGATGATAATGCTGGGATTAGTTATTTAAAAAAAGCCTCCATTCCCAAAAGAATAATTTAGAAAGTCAGCAAGGGAGACAGTAGGCAATGGAACAATATATTTTAACTTTCTTCCTGTGAAAACTGTTCCCCAACCATCCTATCATATACCCAACTGTTCAGGACCCTAAGAAGTTTCCCTGTGTCTTGATTTCTGTGAGAGCTACAAGTTTATATATCTGAACTTTGCTTTCTCTGTATGTTTCTGGTAACTCAAGAGCTAGGCTGCTGTCTTTACACCTTACAAGGCAGGTTCACTTTTTACTCTTAAATTTCAGATGCTATCGTATCAACATCACATGGGATGTTCTAAATTGATATGGATAAGATACACCTGTATTTTATGATTTGTAAAAGATTATTTATTTTTAAGATATAACAAGAGTTCATAAGTTCTGTTTCCCATTCTGGACACTGACCATGGAAAAGTAGATGCCTTTCTGAGCCAGCAGCTGTTGATGCGTGCCGTGCTCCTTGACCTTGCCGTTCTGACACACCACTATTAAGTCTGCGTTCTGGATGGTGGACAGGCGGTGCGCGATCACGATGCAGGTGCGGCCTTCTCTGGCTTTGTCCAGGGCTTCTTGGACAATCTAATGATGAGTCAGAACGGAAGCCTTAAAACTTTACCATCAGAGCAAAATGTTACCTTTTATTATGCATGTGTACTTTTACATGAATGGCATTATAGTCCAGTTAGTTCCTTTTTAGTTATAAAAATGAACTCTCACACTAAATCACAAGTATCTAAATTTTCTGTCCACAGCTGTATCTTACTAGTTCCCTTTTATTTTCTAGCTTTTCATGATTAATGTGCTAAAAATGTCAAGTATGCAGTTTTGTTTCGTTTTTTTGGCTTATGAAATAATCATTTTACAAATTTTGGAAAATACTGGGAGGAGTAAGAAAATTTTTTACTTCAAAATATACCATTAAATTTCTATTTACTTTTTTCAGGCTTGAGAGTACCGAGAAACTCCTATTATACAAATTAAATGGAATGTGAGCAGAGAGGCCTCACCTTTTCACTTTCAGTATCCAGGGCGGATGTAGCTTCGTCCAACAGCAGGATTTGAGGTTGTCTGATAAGGGCTCGAGCAATCGCAATCCTCTGTTTCTGACCTCCTGAGAGCTGAGTTCCCTTATCTCCCACTCTTGTTGCATATTTCTGCAAGTTAGCCGTTAGTAAAGTTAATCAAGTCCTAACCCAGTTACTTAATGAGAAATACTCATATGACCCACATGGAACCCAATTTATTCTCTTATACCAAACACTTTGAGAAATACAAAAGTTCCTACCCGGAAGGAATTTATAATGTGAGGAGAAAAACTGGTTGTACAGCCTTCAGTGTAAGGTCCAATATGTACCAAGTAAGAGGTACATTCACCATGCTATGAAATATGAGAAGTGACTAGAAATTATGGAGGTAAGGTAGGAAGAGAAAGAGATGCATGAAGGAAAGATACCTTTGTACAGAGGTTGGGAAGCTGGATCATGAGAAAGAACATTCTCGGGTAAAAAAAAGTATAAAGAGCCAAAAAAGTAAGGACTTATACAGTAATGTGAATTAATTTCCTAAAGTCCAAAATCAGCAAAGTTTTTCTATTAATCAAATCCCATCCTTGATTGAAGTCAATAACTACCTTTTTAAGGGTGAGTAAGGCTAACCAAGATGGAGGATTTGAAAGTTTTTAAGTGTGATTGCTAATTATAGCAGAATACAGTTGTAAAAGTACTTAATTCAGTAGAACCTTAGAAGCTAGATGCATACCACAAGATTAATGATCCCTGCCGTCACTTCTAGTGTCTTTAGAACATCTTTGTGGGCATACTCACCTTTACCAATTACTGAAGAAAACTGTCTGACTGAACTTTTCCTTATTTTCTAAATACATATTGAATTCATTGCACTTTGGCTATGGCCATAGCAGCTATAACAAGCTAACAAGGGACAGCTGGGGACCACGGAAACTGTAGAGTATATGTCCTCTCCAAAGGAATAAAATGGAAGATGAAAGAAAAACCTTATACAAAAATGAACTTAGAATGGATCATGGACTAAAATGTAAAATCATAAAACCGTAAGAGAAAAAAATAGAGAAAAAAATTTTAAAAGTTTTTATCTACTTACTTGACAGACACGAGAGGGGGAACACAAGCAGGGAGAGTGGAAGAGGGAGAAGCAGGTTTTCCCCTGAGCAGGGAACCTGATGCAGGGCACCATCCTAGGACCTGGATGATAAACTGAGCCAAAGGTAGACGCTTAAGAACTGAGCCACCCAAGTGGCTTTAGGACCTAGAAGGCATAGGCTAGGCAAAGAATTCTTTTATTGGGTACCAAAAGCACAATCTATAAAAGGAAAAACTGTTATACTGGACTTTATCAAAATTAAAAAGTTTAGCTCTGCATATGACCCTGTTAAAGGATGAAAAGCTATCGACTGGCACAAAGTATTTGCAAACTATGTATCTGACAAAGGACTGATAAATATAAATCTGTCTCAAAATTCAACATTTGAAGAAAATTAGAGAATGGGCAAAAAAAACAAGGTATTTCACCAAAAAGGAAATACAGATGGCAAGTATATAAAAACATGTCCGGAATCTTCTGAGTGGTTTGGTTACTTAAATATCTGACTCTTGGTTTCGGCTCAGATCATGATCTCAGGAGTGTGAGACCAAGCCCTGCTTAAGATTCTCTCTCTCTTCCCCCTTTAATAAAAAATTTAAAGTCATTATATGCCATTAGAAAATCCACCACGAAGAGATTTATCTCACATCTATCAGAATTACAAAAGCAAATGCTGGCAAAGAGGCAAAGAAAGCATCAATCATACTTACTCTGGTGTAAGAGAATAAGGCAAGCTGGCAGAACCACCCTGGAAATCAGGTTGGCAGTTTTAAAAAAACTAGACCTGTAATTACCATATGGCCCAGCAATTGAACTTGTGGGCATTTATCCCAGAGAAATAACTCAGGTTCACACTAAAACCTGTGCACACATATTTACAGCAGCTTTACTTTTAAGACCCCAAACCTAGAAACAACCTAGATACACTTCAACAGGTGAATGGTTAACCAAACTGTGGTACAATCCACGTCCTGTAATCCTAATCATCCTACTAAAAAGCATGCCACTAAAGAAGTAAAGAATAAACTGTAGATAAGAAAACTTCAGGGAATTTCACTGAGTGAAAAAAAGTTAACCTCACAAGGCTATATACTGTATGTGTGCTTAATGACATTTTAAAGTAGAAAATTACTGGTGAAATGATAGCGCATCCCTCTTTGTCCTTAAGTGCCCTCCTCCAGGCAAATATACCACCCTGCTTCTAAGAAGCTTGCAGTTAGTTGTCCTACTCCTATCTGCTCTTCCCAAAATGACATCAGTGTTTCAACTTGACTTTATTCCCCTCCTCCGGGCAGCCATGAAAAAAAAAATTAAATAAAATGTAGAGATTAGTTAGCGGTTGCCAGAGGTTGGGTGGTGTGAGGACAAAAGGGAAGAGAGGTATGTGACTCTAAAGAGGCAATATGAGGGACTGGAGTGGTGATGGATGTGTTCTGTATTTTTTTTTTTTTTATTAAGAATGAAGTTCATAGACTAATCCAAAGAACAACCTTGGGTACAGGACCTGATTGGAGATATTTTTATTGCCTTGGAGAAACACAACCTTGGGTGTATTAATCAGCTTGTTCTGTCAGAATTATTTACACCAGTGTGTCCCATCTCCCAAAATGGGGTCTGGCACAGAGTCAGCTTTCAGAATCTATTTTGTGTTGTGGATACATGATCTAATTTTACTTTTGCACTGCTAACTCTACTTAAAGTCTCACTTTAAGAGACATACAAGGAAATGTTCTGCATATTGACTGGTGGTGGATAAGTGAGTCTACACATTGCAGTAACACTGCACAGAACTAAATACATATGCAAATGATTACAAGGAAAACTGGAGGTCTGAATGAGATCAGTGGATTAGGTCAATGTCAATATCCTGGTGAGGATATTGTATTACAGTTTGGCAAGAAGTCACTGGAGGAAACTAGCTAAAGGCTACATAAAATCTCTGTTCCTTAGAACTGCATGTGAATATATACCTATCTCAAAATAAAAATAATTAAAAATGCAAGTACCATAAAGGATAAATCAAACATTACTGTTATCTGAATGCAGCCCACAACCACCAGTTTGCCTACAATTAAGACCACTTCATTTGCCTCTCACTGCATTTATAAGATCTAGACATGACGCCTGATATTCTCATTTGCCAGTTAGAAAACTTACCATGCAGTTCAGAGTGTTAAGGTCCTAGTGCTACTACATAGACAAGTTTTCTTATAAGATTCTGTTGCTGTATAACATGGGAACCTGTTTTGAGGATGAAAAGTTTGTAGTTGCTTGTGATTTCATCCTAAGAAATTACCAGTTAACTTACATGGGGTAAGGTCTCAATGAAAGGATGTATGTTGGCTGCTTTGGCTGCATTCACAATTTCATCCTGTGACACGACCCGGCTGTTGTCTCCGTAGGCGATGTTCTCCGCAATGCTGCAGTCGAACAGGATGGGCTCCTGGGACACAATGCCCAGGTGGGCTCGGAGCCACTGGATATTAAGTTTCTTTGCTTCTTGACCATCTAGGAGCTGAAAACCAAAGTCCACAAACTATAAAAAGGGCTTAAAAAGGAAAAAGAAAACCCCTAAATCAAAAATTAACAGATTAACCATTTGGAGCATTGTGACATGTAGGCATCATTGGTTGGGGAAATACCAAGGCTCAAAGCCTCTCAGCACTTACCGTTGGAGGCCAAAAAAAAAAAAAAAAAAAAAAGATTTCTCTGGTGATTAAGCCATCCTTTCTTCATCTCACTGGTGAAATGACAGCCCATCTGGCCCTGTCTTTCCACATTCCTCTTTGTCCTTATGTGTACTTCTTCAGGCACATATATCATCCTGCTTCTAAGAAGTCTGCAGTCAGGTGTCCCACTCGTATCTGCTCTTCCCAGAATGACTCCAGCCTTTCAACTTGACTTTATTCCCCTCCTCCAGGCAGCCGGATAACAAAACTCATCAGTAGTTTGGCCCCAGATTCTCAAAGTTGGTTACTTCCTGTCCTACCTCTCCCACCCTTTCTCCCAAGAAATACCAGCCTTAAACTTCGCCCATTTCTCTTCAATAGCACTGAGGATAAGAGTTCAATGGAAAGTGGACAAGCTCAAAAAAACCAGTGTCTTTGGGAGCACAGTTTTGTTGGTGGTTATTTTTTCATTTGCTTTAAGCAGGAGACATGTTGCTTCTAGAGGAGGCATGTGATATATCAACTGAGAATGTAGCTTCCTTCAGGGTGAAGGAATAGAAATGAGTTCAATTAGTCTTGATCTCTCAATAAAGAAAAATTCTACCACAGTATTAGCACATCATGTTGTCAAGCTGGTCTGCTGTATTAATACCTGCAGAGTAGTTTTAATAGTAGAAGCATAAAATTTCCTAAAAAGAGCTACCTACACAAGGTTTAACACTTGGGTGACCAGCTAAATGGGGATGGACTCCTAGGGTTTGGTCAGTGGGTGCCATCCCCAGGTCATGGGAGATGCAGGCATTATCAGTAAAAGCCAAGAGTTTACTCATCACAGAGAGAGGATCTAGGTAGTAGAAAATCACTGATGAAAAACTAAGTATGAAAGGGCTGGAGATGAGGGTCAAAGTCAAAGAGCCTTGGGTTCAGGATTCAAGAGAGAAGGCAGAAGGACGTAGGAGGGTATAAGAAGGTACTAGCTTGTCTCGGGTGTCTGCCTAGAATCCTGGCCAAAGTTTGTGGCTCTCCTTTACAAGCCAGGAAGTGGATATTTACTTAGGAGGATCAGGCTGGTTCCAAAAGCCCACAGCAGGGCAAAGGTTAGCCTCATATTCAGTATTTTCTGAACTACACTAAACTCCAGATGTTCTATCCTCTTGTCTTCATATATTTGCCTGAGTGTGGGCACCAGTTTGGGTTTTTTAGAATGTGGTCATTGCATCAGCCAGGATTATAAGCCTTTTTTTTTTTTTTTTCCTCTTATAAGAATGTTGGTTTATTGGCCATTGAAATAAAGCTTTAAATCAGGTTACTGACAAATTATGCTCACCACTGCTCCAGCCACTGGGTCGTAGAACCGCTCAAGCAGCCGGACCACCGTGCTCTTCCCACAGCCGCTGCTGCCCACCAGTGCCAGCGTCTGGCCCTTCTTCACCTCGAGGCTCAGCCCCTGCAGCACAGGGATGTCTGGTCGAGTGGGATAGTTGAACACGACTTCATTAAATGTCACGTTTCCTTCAAATGTATCCTAAAAAAAAAAAAAAAAAGTTTAATGTTGCTATTATAATTAGTCTGATAATTATTGGAATTAGAAGTATTTCATAGAAACTTTACCAAAGAGTGTAGGAGTGGAACATAAAATTCACATTCAGTCTAAATGTCGGCACCAGTTACTACGGAGAGCAAGCTGTTATGTAAAATGAAGACAGGAGATGGGAGTAAAAGAACAGACAGAGTCACATTACAGAGAGTTGTTATCTAAACTCAATTTCCGGGTTTAGACAAATAGATTTCCCAGTGATGGTTCTGAGGCTAGAGCAAAGCCAGTGGCCAAAGGCTCAAAGGCTTGGGAATTTGGCACAGTGTCTACCTGAGGTCTCAGTGGATCGCCCTTACCTCAAACCTTGGCTGCCTCTTTAGCTTATTCACGGGGCACAGGAATTTTCTCAGCACATGAAATCCATGATAAAGTCCCAGAAAAACGGTCTATGCATACTGCTGCTCGTGCATTAATATATACAGCAGCTTGTGTCATACAGAGAGCACTTGGATCTAAATTTGAGTTTAAACTTTGGAGGTAGTACAGGATTATTACTCCTAACGTGAATAAAGGAGCCTTCTTACCACTTGTAACTCAGTCATTACAAAATGTGATTCAAGCCACAATCCTGTTTGCCTTTACCTACAGAGTCACATGCATATATATTCATGCAGAAATAATTAACATTTTTCATGGAAATTAGTTCTAGTACATCTGGATTTCTTTTTAAATTTTCTGTAAAGCTTATTATTATGGGGGCACCTGGGTGGCTCAGTCAGTTAAGCATCTGCCATTGGCTCAGGTCATGATCCCAGGGTCCTGGGATCAAGTCCCCTATCAGGCTCCCAGCTCAGTGTGGAGCCTGCTTCTCCCTTAGTCAGCTGTTCCCTCTGCTTGTGCTCTGTCAAATAAATAAGTAAAATCTTAAAAAAATTTAAATTTATTATCATTTTTGTTCAATACTGGAGGTTTTAGTTTTAAATTAAAAAAAAAAATTAGGTTAAAAGCTTTATGCCCAACATGGGGCTTGAACTCATGACCCCAAGATCAAGAGTCACATGATCCACTGACTCAGCCAGCCACGCACCCCTTTCTTTACTTTTGATGTGTTCAACCTCAGATTCCTTGGAATCCCTATGAAATCTTATTTTATTAAAGTATGTATATATGTATGTATGTATGTATTTAACAGAGAGAAAGCACAGGCAGGGGGAGGAGGAGAGGGAGAAGCAGACTCCCTGTTGAGCAGGGAGCCTGACTTGGGGCTTGATCCTGTGATTCTGGAATCATGACATGAGCTGAAGACCGAGGCTTTTACCCCCACTGAGCCACCCAGGTTCCTCTGCCCACCCATGAAATTTTTAAATGTTAAGAATGTTGGCCAAATATTAGGCTGTAAGTATCACAGAGTAAGTTAAATTTAGGTCGGCGTAATCATGACAAATTTTTCCTGTGGTGATCATCTAGCAGATAGCAAACCTTAACGAAAAATTGACCAAGCATTCATCAGGCAGCAAAGAACTCACAGGCCTCAAGCCTTCTTCACTGTAGCTGTCAATCAGTGGTCGTCTTTCCAGCAGCATGAATAAGTGGGCTGCGGACAGCTTGGCTTTCGCATAGTCTGGAGCAAAGGAACTGGCATGTCCTAGAGCCACGGCACCAAACACAATTGCTGAAAACACCCTGGACAGAAGTAGGGCAATTAACAACTTGGCGTCTATAATTAACACTGTGAGGTTTCAAAATCCAAAGACATACCACTTAACTAGTATCACTCTTCACTACTCCCGCAGGCCCTCCACCCACCCCCTGCCAAAACCATGACACGCATTTCCATGGGATTCCATGAACAAAGGAAATCTGGAGGCAACGCCAGAGTTCACATGACTTTCCACAGCCCTCGTTCGCAAAGTGGCTCATAACAGACTGCCTTGTGACCTCCAGTAACTTTAGTGACTAGTTCTATCCTTTCTGGACTCTGGACTGAGGCCCAGAATGCTGCAGGGCTTTCATTAGCATTGGACAAGGAGTGACTCTTTACCTACTGATTCGCTGGCCCTGACTGCCAGTTCATAGATTACCTTTCAGCTCCCACACACCCAGTACAGCTCGCTGCAGTTAGAGAAATTGTGTTAGGGACAATAAGCCTTTACAAAAACTCAATTTTCTCTTATAATTAATGGAACTACTGGCACTACCCTGATAAAAACAATCATCTTTAGCTGAAGTTCAATTTTCCAATGATATGCTCTTTGAAGATTGGAAAGAGATTATAACATCTTTGAGGAAGGGCTTGGGATTCTGAGATCTACATCTCCAGGAGGCATTTACTCCTGATACCTGAGCTCCCCTAGAACAAGAGGATGGGAGGACATTTTTTATCTATTAATACTGGAGAACTTAAGAAAGTGTTTCATTCCCCAAACTTCTAAATTTAAGATATTAAAGTGTGTTTTAAGTATGGGGGTCGGGGGAGCAGGAATGGTTGGGTATAGTAAGGCTATCCCTTAAATATTTGTTAAGGTTGGTTACCAAAAATTAAATTTTAAAATAGTGATGAAAAACACACATGTTGCCTAACTTTTTTATAAAGCCTATAATCGAGATTTAACCTAAAAAATTAAAAAGTTGTCTTTCAATTATTCAGAATTTTTTATTGGTAGAGATGAAACAAAAAAAGCAGGGCCCATTTCCTCAGAGATGCTCTTCTAGACAACAAGGTGTTACAAGCTGTAATTCCCAGAGCTGGATATTGCCATTTATCCCTCCAAAACCACCGTCTACTCCCTACCCACCTCTCTCTTGGACCATCCCACTCCCTGCCTAAGAGGCTGACCTTCATGGATTGCATCAAATGTTTTTCTTGTCCCCTGGCTTCTGATGGGGTTTGGTAGTGACAGGCACTAGCAGGAAGTGAGGACATGTGTCTGGCTGGCTTCTCCCTTGTTTGATTGTGTGGTTGGTATCCCTCCACCAAGGACCACAGAAGCCCCCTTGCTGGGTTCTGAAAATCTTTCCCTCCTCTTGCCCTTTAGGTTGAGGGTCTTAGCGGTTCGTAGCTGGGAACTGCTGGGTAGTTGACAGTTCTTGGTCCTGCTTACCTTAACTTCTCACACCTTTATAAACAGACCCTTTAGCACTCTCCCTAGTTCCCCATCCGAAGGACATTTGTTTCCTGCTGGGATCCTGAATGATACAAAGATTATATATACTTTTTTCATAGTTATTTTCATTTTGGATGAAAACACTTTCCTTGTCCTCCCTGTGTTCAAAAAAGAGGCTATCCACTACTACTTTAAAATCATCCCACCAGAGCAGAAATATGCCAAGTGATCTTAAAAAGAATGGCTTCCCTTTGGCAAGACAAGAACACAACCTAATTGAATGTAGTTAGCATATTTTGAAAAGACAAGTGCATCAATTAGACTGCTGGTTAGCCTTGGAAACCAAAAAAAAAAAAAAAAGGAGAGGCTACAAGGCCAAACGCTGGCAGGATTATCCCAGGCCCAGTCAGCGGAAGAGGCCTTGGCCAGATTTCAGTCAAGCATTCCCATCTCTCCATCAACGCCATTTTTTTTTTTTTTAAAGATTTTATTTATTTCTTTGACAGACAGAGATCACAAGCAGGCAGAGAGAGAGAGGTGGAGGCAGGCTCCCTGCTGAGCAGAGAGCCTGATGTGGGGCTCAATCCCAGGACTCTGGGATCGTGACCTGAGCCAAAGGCAGAGGCTTAACCCACTGAGCCACCCAGGTGCCCCCATCAACGCCATTTTGTGGTTGCAGATCAACAGCAAGCTACTTAACCCTCTGGTTTGAGTCTATGGTAACCAACAGTTTCTCATTATGATTTATTTCTGCCTACACTATACAATGAGAAAGTTTGCTATCCTCCTGACTGGAGTTCTCTGTATTACTACAGTTCTGGTTTACGACTTTTATGAACTTGGCTAATTTTAGTCCACTTGGATGATTCAACTGTACTTGGAGTGTTAGTAAGATCAGATTTCTGTGGTAGATCCAACTCTGACCTCATTTTAGAACAAGTGAGTCCCCACCCCCGATACACACATTCTAATTTTGCATGGACCTACCAAAACCACATAGAATAATCTTAAATTTTTAAAATTACTTACAGAATAACATCTCTAAAGCGCATATGTCCATTCACAATGAGATAGGCGCCAAATCGAAAACAACCAGCATAGGAAAAGTACATAAATGCTTGTGAAATACTAAAAGTAATTCCATAGATGTGTGCCTTCCGCACAGAATTCCTGAAAGGCAAATTCGTATATTCATAGTCATCTCTTTGGCCTCTCTTAGTGCAGCTTCTAAGTGTGGTAGACCTGGGTATATATTCTGCCTCCCGTTCTGTCAGTTTGAGTACATGACAACCTCTCATGTATCAGTGTTCTGATTTGTATAATGGGGATATCCAATACAATGCAGAATTGGGAACTAAAGAAACAACATAAATGTCTAGCATAGTACCTCATACTGATTTTTTCAGTTCATAGTTGCTGATATTATTACATGTTAATATCTAGTCAATCAGATATCCAACCCCTACGGTATCAACATGACTGCTGAATCGAAAACATTGGGGGATGTCAGAGCGAGGACTAAAGTTTGAATTGTCTGAACGCGATTTCTTCAGTATTATCTTGTCTTCTGTGACTAGTTATAGTCTTATGTCACAGTTCATGTTTCAGATTCAGAAAAGCTGGGTCACTGCAGTATATGCAGACACACATGAGAAGTTCTTCCCTGAGCTAGATCCCACCAGCCCGAATAGTTTGTTCTGCCCTGTTTCTAACTAGACCACATGCTATCCTTCAGGAGTACAGCTGCTTTATTATACTTTGTATTCTACATCCTTCAAGAGAACAGTGATTTATTTACTCCCAGATTAGAAGGAAAGCATTTGGAAAGACTCTGGAAAACTTCAAACTATTACTGATTTGGATATTTTAACTCACATGATGTGAGTGTGGTTACATTACTTAAAATTACTCAATCTGCAGTGCTCTTCCATCTTTAAATTATAATCAAATTAAAAATTAGCTCCTCCTTCATTCCCTTGAAGTACAAATCAACCCTAAGTCTTAGGTAATGGCACATATATACATGTTACATATATGTTGACATCAAATGGGAAGAAAAGTATCATCTCATGGAGTATATATAGCTAATGAGATGGAATACAATCAAAATGTCACTATGTCTTTCTCAAATTTGTAAGCATTCAGGCTACTGTGCTAGTCTGCAAAGCTGTATTCTAAGTTGTGTTCAATTTTGTTAGTGTTGAAATATATTCATTTATAAGCAAGAGGCCAGTTGTGCCTCTTGGAGTTTCTTAGATTGGTCAATTGTGAACCAGTTAAGTAGGCTATGTGTGGGTTTTCTGAGTAGACTTGATCTCGTCCTCATCCAGAGAACACATGGGACGCTCTAGCCAAATAGAGGAGCACACACTGGCGTGTCCTCTGCACCTGTTCCATCTCAGAGAGCCCCTCTGCTCTTTTTATAAGAGATGTAAAAACCCAATCCTATACTCCAACTGCATCCAACGGCTACTTTTTCTCAATGAGCTATTGAAAAATATGTCATCCTTCAGCCTTATCATTTTTTTTTTTTAGCAGAAGTTTTATTATCTTTTGGGAACAATTATTAAGCCTCAGGAAAGCTCTGGGTTCTTAATAACAATCATTCATGTTCATTACCTGTAAGCTCCATACAATTTTTCAACATACATCGATTCAAATTTTCTTTCCTGGGTTAAGGACACAACTGTCCTAATATTTTCTATTGCTTCTGTTGCAATCTGTAACGTAGAACAGATCTTGGTTAGAAGTGGGGCTTTTACTCCTGGATCATGAAAATTAGAAACGGGGGTGCCTGGGTGGCTCAGTGGGTTAAAGCCACTGCCTTCAGCTCAGGTCATGATCCCAGGGTCCTGGGATCGAGCCCCGCCTCAGGCTCTTTGCTCTGCGGGGAGCCTGCTTCCTCCTCTCTCTCTCTCTGCCTCTCTGCCTACTTGTGATCTCTGTCAAATAAATAAATAAAATCTTAAAAAAAAAAAATTAGAAACGTTAGGGCTCTGTTAGAGGAATCCTGAGGTTATGTTGACAGGTTTTTAATTCCTTCGGTTTTGAAAGCAAAGACATAATGTATTCTTCAAGATGAGCTCTATGGCAGAGCTGCCCATCTTAAAAGCAAATCTGGTTGTACCAAATATAGTGGGTGGGTGCTCATATGCCCAGCGAGACTGACATGTTGAGACCAAGCACGGTGGCCTGGATACCAGAAGCCAGATTTTATTCCCAGCCCTGCCACCAGTCAGTCAGTTGACTGGCTCTGCCACAGCCTTGGGTGGCTTTGCTTTCTTCACAGGGTAGGGTCCTAAAAGAGGGCATTAGGCTACATGATTTCTAAAGACCCCTTGGAGGAGCCAGTCATTTCCTCCAGGCACATATCCCTCCTGAGAGAGACTGGCCAGTCATAGCTGGTACGAAGATCCCAACTATAAACAACATGGCCCTGCCTCCAGTCCCTGCTTAAGCCAGGGATGGACACCAGACTCATCCCTTTTCTGGACTTGGATGGAGGCCACTGCTTGAATGCAGAGGTTGTGTGGACTCCGAGAGGAAGGTCTCCATTTGGGGAGCCACGCTGGGTATGCAGAGGCAGCAGGTCCGAATCCTCAGCAGGTAAGGAACAGGACAAGGGTATGGAGAGAACTCCACCCCAATGGAGTGTGTGGCTCTGAGAGCCTGTGACTTCACAGGAATATTCTCCATCTGTATTCCCTGCAGTTCTGTGCATCTTTACCTCAAATTCCTTTATACCCAAACCAGCCAGAGCAGTTTTCTGACTTTTCCAGCCAAACTGTCCTGGACTAATAATGTTAATGGCCTGTGACTGAGCTGTGAAGTTTAAAGCCTGGTTCTCTAGCTAACTTCTCTAAACCCGTGAACACAAAGAGCATCAGATTTTAGTTTTATGTTTTTTTTTTTTTTTTTTCCCTCAGCTTTAAGACTTTATACCTCAGTTCTCAGCTTCTGTCACAAGACTAAGGCGAGATATTTGCTACCTCAGGCTGAACAACTTTCTCTCTTCAGTCAGAAATGAAGAACCCAACAGCAACGAGAGCCAGCCTGGAGCACACTAGTGAGTTTCTAGTCTCTGCTTCATGGATGGGCTCCCACTTGGCCTCACACAACCCTGTGAGATCAGTATTATCCTCTTGTCACAGCTGAAGGAACTGAGAAGTCAAAGAACTTGCCTCAGCAGCTTCTAACTTATTAACCCTAGAGTTAATAAGTAAAGACAAGGATTCCTTATCAGGCTATCTGACACCCAGCATGTGTTCTCAACCCATTATTCGTTTTTGCTTCCCCATCTTTGTAACGTATACAGGGAGAAGCTAGTTGTTAATGACTTCACATTCAACTCCAGATTTTCTGGTTCTGGATTAATTGCTCGAAGGGCTCGTCCTGGTTCAGCAGGGCTGTCATCTCATGTGACGCAGGGCCTGAATCCAGGAGGGTTAAAGGCAAACATGCCCTACCTCCTTACCAGCCAAGGAGTGAACACCTTCATTACCAAGCCCTTTATGAAGAATGAAAATGGGAACGGATCCCAGGCCCTGATGTACTTTAACCGTGATTTATCTGCACCCAGGTTAATAAGAGCTTTTTCTTTTGAAAACACAAAAAACATAGGACAGTGATGGGGGTGGGGAGAATTCCAGGACCTTCTTTCTAACCCTCATTCTGTGTTATATCAAGAGCTGACTTAGTAAACAAAATTGAATTATGATTGACTGCTAACAATCGACACCTACAATTTCCAATCTCTCACACTGTATTAAAAAAAAAAAAAGCTTGTTAGATTTAAGTGGCTATTAAAAATAATTTTGTTCCCTCGGAGTTATTCTCAGATTCTTAGAATGAGGGTATTAGCTGGAAGGAACACGGGACATGAGCCCAGTTTCCCACTTCATTCAAGTGTGAAGGGAGGACCAGAGAAGTTGGAGATCTTCAGTATCCCATGCCGTGACTAGCAAGACCAAGACTAAAAATCCAAGAGGCTATGTCCCATTTGCCACAAGCTCATTTCTAACTGTCCTACTCCTGCCAAAATTCTGATACTTTCAGTGTTATTAGCCATTTTAAATAGAGTTAAGACTGTTCTCTTAACTAGAGTCATATAACTGATTTAAGAAAATGTGATCTTCATTCTAGCTACTGACAGTTCTCCCTTCTGAAAAAGGTGGTTGCCCTGAGGTGCGAAAGGGCTTTGTCACCTGCAGAAACTTTCACAGTTTTTATCAGTGTCGCTTTGTCTCCTCACGTGTCAATAAAGGATAATACTGACACAAGTAAGTAAAAATACTCTGGGCTGTAGTTTAAATATTTAAATGCATGTACACATAAATAAAATGTTTCTCTCTAGATTTAAATACATTTCAATACATATGAAGAGACTACAGAGTAAAGAGCTTTGAAGTTGGGACGCCTGGGTGGCTCAGTTGGTTGGACGACTGCCTTCAGCTCAGGTCATGATCCCGGAGTCCCGGGATCGAGTCCCGCATGGGGCTCCCAGCTCCATGGGGAGTCTGCTTCTCCCTCTGACCTTCTCCTCACTCATGTTCTCTCTCACCGTCTCTCTCTCAAATAAATAAATAAAATCTTTAAAAAAAAAAAAAAGAGCTTTGAAGTTAAGCTAGAAATTGAATCCCAGCCATGCCTTCACCCAGTTTCTCAAGTTCCCCATTTATAACAATAATAGTTGCCTCATGGGATTACTGTGAGAGTGTAATGAGGTGGACCATGTATTTAACACCAGAATGGGCACAGACCAAACACAAGTGTTTGCCCAAATGCCACAATAGTTAGAACCACCAACAGAAGCATTTACTGCCATCTGGGGGCTACCCACCTTAACAGTAGCCATCACAACCAAGAAGGAAGGAATGATCTCCCAAGGACCAGCAATTAAACAATTCACTTACAGTCTCTGCCCTAAGGACTCCTTGTGTAACATAGGGGTGACATTCATCTCAACAATGAGACTGTGTTATTAAATCAAAGGGAAAAGGGACTTCGGATATTCAGGAATTATAAAAACCACACATAAAGTGCTTTTTGACAGGCTTAGAGCCTTCAATTAATTATCCCATCATCAAGTTACAGGCATTATTATTACAGTAAATATCCTGTACTGTGGTGACAGTTATCAGTTGTAGGGAGAACATTTAGTTAACCCAATCATGCATTTTGGACTAAATCAAGTACAACATTAAAACACACGTCTAAAAGCACTACTTATACTCACTGAAGCTTACGTGACCCACCTTTCCAGCAGTCTCCAGTTCTTTTTTATCTCTTTTGGCATTTCCAGCCAACAGTTTCATTTCAACAATTCCCGATACAGCAATGATGGGAACAACTGCTAACAGCAAGAGGGTCAGTTGCCAACCATAGATAAAGGATATGATGATACCGGTTCCAAGGTTAGCTGTGTTCTGTGCAACTAACGCCAACCTCATCCCCGTGGCCTGCAAGAGCAAACACAGAGGGAACTGTGCTGTAAGTCGTAAATGTGTAAGCTGCCATCTGAGGCTTCCCGGTCAGAAGAGGAGAGAGCTGCGGGCCTGGCTTACGTTGGCTCCCTTTCCTGCAGTCAACCCAACACCCCGGTGCCTGGCTCGTGAGGCCCTGCAGGTTTTTCTCTGCTCGTGCCCGGTGGTTCTTATTCCTGAACTGCGCACACCAGTTCTGCCCGACAAAACCAGGCCAGCAGCTTGGGTTTTGGGAGAGGAGGTTGGGGCACAGGTACGTGGGCACAAAGGTAACATTTAAAGAGGAAACCAACCCTAGTATACTCTGGTCATTTTAAGAACACTTTGCAGCACATGTATAAGGGGGAAATTGAGCCCCCCAGCCGAAGAGACCATCCGCTACAAAGTGGATCTGTCCTAAGAGACCGTCTGCCACCAACCATACATGGAGCTGAACTACTGTTTGTAGGGCTCAGAAAAGGAGGGGGGCCGATGCACTGGACACTGCCTTCTGTCTCTGGCTTTGGGGGAAGTGGCAGTCCCCAGAGATGGTAATCTGTGGAGATTTGGGCAAATGACCCAAATTAGCCAAAGTCTTTGTTTTTGTTTTTTTTTTGTTTTTTTTTAATTATTTTTTTTTAATTTTATTTTTTCAAAGTCTTAGTTTTAAGGGAAGGTGGTGGTTTGGCGGTTGAGGTATGGGTAGGGGCGGTCTCACTGGACCATTCTGTTTGTGGCCAGCAGCCATCCTGGGGCCACGAGGGAAGGAGCGTTAGGGTGAGGCCACCTCTGAGGACTAAAAGCTCAGAGCCACAACCACAGGGAACCTGTGTCCTTCATGACATTTTTGAGTCAACGAATCAATCAACCCTGAAGTCCAACCTTCCTCTTTATTGTTCAGGTCAGTTTGAGTTCTGTGATTTCTGGCTGAAAGCACCTGCACTTAAGCAGCTATGCCGTATGTTCATTCAAAACCACGTTCAAGGGGCACCAGGGTGGCTCAGTTGGTTAAAGCATCCGACTCTTGATTTCAGCTCAGGTCATGATCTCAGAGTTGTGGGATCAAGCCCCCCATGGCTGGAGGGCTCAGAGCTCAGCAGGGAGTCTTCTTGTCCCTCTCCCTCTGCTCCACGCACGCCCCCAGGGCTTACTCAGTCTTTCAAATGGATAAATAAAATCTTAAAAACAATAACAACAACAAAAACCCACAATAAAAAGTGATAGAATGAAGTCTACATACTCCTTGGACCTGGGAGGCATCTGTTGCAAGTCTGGTAGAGAGTGCACCAGTACTGTTTTTATGATCATCAAACCAGCTCATGTCCTGTGGCACAAACACACCTTTAAATGAGTTCAAAATTAAAACAAGCAGAGTAAAGTAGATGAAACCTCCACAACCTTTAGTGCTGGAGATACCCACACCTAACTTGGCCCTGGAGTTAGGGGAGAAGTGACATTCAGTGCAGATCCCCAATCCCTGCTGTGCACAGGCACACTTGGGTTATGCTCAACCCAATTCTTGAACCTTCTAGGCATAAGAAAATCAGCCCTGGTTTCTCACCATGTGTAGTTGTTTTTTTAAATAAGAATTGAAAAGTTGTTTGTTAAAAATGATTTTAACTATAGGCTACTCATCCATGCATCTTTTAGTTTCATAGAAAATAATTTTCCCTACATAGCAACACTTAAAAGACACTGGAAAATAGTTTGTAAACTCAGACATGTTCCAAATAGGATACCTGCTATGGGCTCTTTTATAGAGCAGGAATATAATCAAATCCTGCCAAGTGTATGGGTAATGTTCTGAGCCTCTCTGAAGGCCTCTCTATAAAAACAGAGAATTGAAATTTGCACATTTCCCCCCATGTCCTGCACCAGACTGTGGACTTCTTAAAAGGGTAGATAATGCACCTTATCGTCCCAGCTACTAGCATACCGGTACAGAGTTGGTAAGGACTGAGTGAACTAACAGGTGAATTAACACGAAAACAGAGCCCAAATAAGACAAAACCAAAACCCAGTTACCAACATTTGGGGAAAGGATTAGCAGAATCAATCATGAATATTACCACCTTTTCCTTTGTTAAAAGATACCGTGGAGTCTCAAATGCCTTGCTAGGGCCTGCAGAGAATCCAGAGAAGAACCACAGGTCCTTGAAAAGACGGTATCCATGTGGATAGAAATAGTGGCAAAATAAGCCCAAAAAGCCACCTAAATGAAGCCTACTCCACTGAGATCCCTGAGAAGACTTGGGACATTCCAAGCCCAGGATGGTGTGCAGGGCACCCCCGCCAGTCCCTGCAGGAATGCAAGGGTGGGGCGGGCAGGCATAGACGTTAACTACAGCACACTCCAAACAGAAATGGGCTTTGAGCGCAAGAAATCCAAACCGAGGGCGTTCTCCAGCGCACATGCCTACCTGTCTCAGCATTGCTCTAAACGCCAACGACCGAAGCCTGGTGGTAAGGATCTCGCCAGCTTTCCCAAATGTGAAGCCCTGGTTGAGATAAAAACAAACAAAAAAACCTATTGTCCCTTTGGATCATCAGGATTCTGACCCAAGTAGGTACATTCACATTGCTTTTTAGGTGACTTACATATTAATCCACCATTCAGGTAACACAAGTCTATGACCAAACGCTAATTTGAAGTCTCAACTTCAAATTCATGTGCTACGCAATCATGAGCATGCAGAAAGAAGCCTAATGCCAGAAGCCTTACAAAGGTCCAGCTCTGGCTTCTGAAACATTCTATTTCCTTTTCCAGACTTTAAGGACAGCATCTCAGTAAGGACAATACCATATATAATTATAACTCTGTGTTGCTGATACTTCAGATGGTTGGAAACAGGAACATGACTCTGTCCAGGAATACATTCTGGCTCCTGTAGGGGAGGGTGGAGGGCAGAGGGAAGGAGGAGGTCCGTAGGATCAAGCTCCAAATGAAAGGAGTTTGCTGGTTCTCTGTCAAGTCTCCACCTACGCTCAGACTGGGGAACAATTAGACTATTATTCTTCCTCAGCAGGCATCCCTGCCAGAAAATGTCCCTCTTTCTAAGTTACACCATTGTTCCAACTGAAGAGAAGCCCGGATGTCTCCAGCTGGGCCTGCTTCCAGGGCCTCTGGGATAGGTGGGAGCCTATAGGCACACGGAGTGTCGGTGCGGTGTGGGTGTGGGGTGCTGGGGGGAGGACACATCAGGAGTCTTTAGGAAGCCAGGAGGACAGTGCTCAGGGCCTGGGGAGGCACCAGCCCCAAGTGTCCAACACTGGCTTGATGACTCTGGTCTCCTCCTCCCTTGGCTGTTGCTTCGCTCAAGGCCAGTGTGGGCACAGCAGTTCTGTGCACCATCCCACTGGTGTCCCAGGCTCCAAAACTCATTTATAAATCCAGCTCCACTCCCCAAATACGCCAAGGCCTGGGCTGGACTGGAGAACAGAGCTGCGATTAGTAAGGCAACAATTTCTGAAGACAATGTTTGTCTTGCTTTTGCCATCCATTCAACGACAACAGAAGACAAGTGCGCTGGATGGGACTAGGAAAGCTCATTTTGCTGACTTAATGGCCTGTGTTGGAAAGGTCCGCGTGGTGCTGAGATACAGATAGAAGAAATGGACTACGAGTCTAGGTGCAAGAGGATAAACAGAGCGAGGTGGACAAGTTCACTGTGGCTGGGGCCACAGTGTCTAAATGCGTAGGACACACGTTCTTTCAGAGTTCGTCCATCAAGGAGGAAGAGATCAGAGAAATTACTTCATGTTGAGTCACAACAGAAGAGCAAATACTGTTGTACGGACTCTTTCCCCCTAGTTTATATTGAATTTAACTGGCACTTACATCCTTTTATGAATTCAAGTCTCTTTTTCCTTTGTAATGAATGTTTGCTGGGGGCAAACCTGGAACGTTACAGAAGTTAGCACACGGGGGAGTCAGGATTCCCTCTGCTTCAGGACACTGCTCTCTGGAAGAGCCTCGCAGACTGCATCTTTTTAAAGCTTTTATTCATTTATTTGTCCGGAAAAGAGAGAGCACAAGCAGTGGGAGTGGTAGGCAGAGGGAGAAGGCGGCTCCCCAGTGAGCAAGGAGCCCCACGTGGGGCTCAATCCCAGGACCCTGAGATCATGACCTGACCCAAAGGCAGACGCTCCACCGACTCAGCCACCCAGGAGCCCCTGCAATTCATTTCAGTCTAAGAATTGGAAGCTCCATTAGGGTTTGGTGAACTGGTAATTAATGTATAGTGATAAGGAATGCAAATCTAGCTAATAGATAAATTTATATTCTCTAATGGAATGTAGACTTGCTGAGAAGATGGAATCATAGGTACCTACCTGAAGGAAGAAAGTGAAAAAGGAAATAATTCCCAGACCTAAAAAAAGCAATGAGAACATGTTGCATTTCTGCTGCTTCACGTCATCATCCCCTGGTCCAAAAACCTACAAAAGAACATTTAAAAATGCCTACTCGGATTACATGGTCCTCTTCACTCTTCCCACAAATAATGGCTTGAGCATCACAATTGAAACACTAGGTTTTGAACATATGGGGGGGTGTTTATTGCCAAATATCTATAACAAAAAATTTACCTTTATGACCATTTTTCAGTATCCAATGCAGTGGCATGAAGCTCACTGACAGTGTGATGCCACCTTCACCAGCACCTGCATCCAGAACTTCTGCGGCACGTCGCACTCAAACTCTGCACTCCATCAACGGTAACTCTCCCCATCCCCACTCCCCAGCCCGCTGAGAACCACTCTCCTTCCTGTGGCGAATTTGAGGAACGTGTGGTTATTAACGTGGGCTGAGGCATCGTGGGCAGAACGCGCGTGGTCGCACATTTTGGCGTCTGTTCCTCTCCCCCAGCACTCACTGTTCCCTCTGCCCCAGCTCCTTCTCAATAGGTCCCAGCCCTGCTCCCCTCCCTCCACAGCGGCTCCCAACCCCCCAACCCGAAACAGCACCTCCAGCGCCAGCTCCCCCGTTGCCAGGTCCTGCCTAACACCTGCTATCCCGTGACACATTCTGTGTTTGTTTCCTGTGTGTGCCGTGTCTGTCCTAGGACAAAGTAACTGCTTTGAGGGCTGGTCTTGCTTCATTCTCTACCTGATTTCCAGTGCCCGGAGCAGCATCTGGCACACAGGAGAGGCCCCCACATATCAATACAGTCCACACAGGTCCTGAATGGCAAGGGAGCCATTAGAAAGCCATGCTTTCTCATTTTAAAATATCTGGAGGGTCCTAGGTAATTTGTTAACTGTTTGGCTTGTGCTCTTACTTGCAGACCAATGTCCAATGCAAGTACAATAAACTTGTAACAACGATGAAGAGTAATTCATCTGAACAAGAAAGTCTCTCCAACGATGTCAGAGGTTGACTAAGACCACACAATATAAATGGTGGGTTTGAGAGAGGCTTAGCTATTTCTGGAAAGTTCCTACAATTATCCCCCACCGAAGTTAACAATTGGATAAATCTTCTGGGTCTCAGACTCCCCAGGCCTTGGAAGGATTATTCCAACAGTGATGAGTGGCTACTGCTTCTTGAAAGCTCACATCAGAGCAGACGCTCTTCAGTGTTTCACCTTAGAGTGGCCTGTGCCATCTCCTTCCAGCCTCAGCCTTCTCGGAGGCAGGATTATTTTAGAGATGAAGGAACGGAGGCCCTAGGAGGGACAGCATCTAGCCCAAGTTTGCACAGCTGAGAAGTGGCGAGCCGGCCCGTCCTGAGCATCTGGCCTCTCAGAGGCTGCGACTCGAGCCTGCCCTTCCTTCACCCCCCACCCCCCAGCCATGCTATGAGCACGCATCTCCCCTCCAGGGGCAGGCAGAGGGGGAATGCCTGACCTCAGTTTCACCCCAGTGCAGACACACAAGTCAATGCCTCCAACAGTTATTTTTTTTTAACTTACCATGTCATTAATATCCTAACTTGGCATGGGTCGAAAGGCTAATTTTTCTTTTGCCTCACGGCTTTCCTCAAAAGGGAATTAAAAAGTTGGGCGTACTTTAATTTGAGGCTGCTTTACTCCAAAACGGACCCAAGGGTGACGCTGGCATGAGAACGGATTCAATTCAAGCTCCCGAGGGATGTTTGCAAACTTACCGCTATCATTTCTGAGAATATGATGGAAAAGGCCGGCTGCAGGGCCCCGTTGGCAATGGCGCACACTGTGCCGACCACAAAGTATGGCCATTCCGTCTTATTCAATTTCAAGACCTTCAGAAAAGACACCGGTGGCACGTTTTCATCCTAGAGCACACACACACATACGCACACAAATACAGACAGGTCAGGACCAGCTGGTGATGACACAACAGTCAGCGGAGTGTGTAGACAAGGACAGCACTGCCCTCGAGGAACTTGCAGATGAGGCGCAGAGATGACCCATCCACATGCAACCATTGAAGAGTGAGACAGTTCGTTAATAAATCCCAACAGTGGCCAGTGATTACACGGCATAAGCTGGGCGAGAGTTATTCACCCAAGAAGCGGTCTCCATGGTTTTATCAGCCCATCTCTGTTCCAGCCTCAGCAGAGGGAGACGAGGCAAGACCCAGGCACGGAACACTCTGGTGTTCAAGTCCCAACTCCACTCAGGGATGATAGTGGGGTCAAATGAGACAATACCCATGAGCAGATGGATAAAGATCCCCACAAATGTAGGATACCATTATTAACTTGAGAACACAGGCCTCGTCTCCTCACCCCCAGAACCCTGTCCAGTGCTGCCTTTTTCTGGCACAGGGTCCTAACTGATAAAACCCAATCAATTATCCCATTCCCTTTTATCACTGGTCCTTGGCAGGCTTCTCCTGTTTCAAAGCTTAGCTTGTTTTGTAATTTTTTTCTTATGTATTTATATGCCTCTTTTTCTAATATAGGAGTACTGATTTTATTTTTTTTTTTTTAAAGATTTTGTTTATTTGACAGAGATCACAAGTAGGCAGAGAGGCAGACAGAGAGAGAGGAAGGGAAGCAGGCTCCCTGCTGAGCAGAGAGCCCGATATGGGGCTTGATCCCAGGACCCTGGAATCATGACCTGAGTCTAGCAGAGGCTTTAACCCACTGAGCCACCCAGGCACCCAGGAGTTCTGATTTTAAAGGTGAAGACTGTACATCTTCATATCCGTAGAAACTATCCCAATACCTGGCACGCACCAGAGTCTCAGCAAATGTCAAACTCCATGTCTGCTCAAACAGGAAGGATTTAGGTCACATAAACTACCTCTATAGTCGGAATATTCTCCTTTAGAATTAAACTAGATGCAAAAGGTGCCTGTGGAATCCCATAGCTTTATGGTCGTTTACAGAGATCACGTTTGGTCTCTAGGACACAGAGAACATGGTGGTAGGTTGTTTTCAGCTCTCTTTTTTCAAGTCACCCATTTTCTTTGTATTTTCTCCTCTTTTCTTGGTATTTTCCTTGTATTTTCTTTTTTCTTTCTCTTATTTCTTTTCATTTCACTTCTTTTATTTCTTCTCTCTCATTTTATTTTCTTCCCTAGTTAGCATAATCTTTAAGTCCTGGTCTCCAACCGGATAAATGAGCCCTTTCCCCAGACTACTCTTTTCAACAC
This sequence comes from Lontra canadensis, assembly GCF_010015895.1. Lineage (NCBI taxonomy): Eukaryota > Metazoa > Chordata > Mammalia > Carnivora > Mustelidae > Lontra > Lontra canadensis. Next base: position 67,768,449 of record NW_022630996.1, on the reverse strand, counting down.
ACAAAAACAGGTCTCCCCAGATCCCTCTCATCACACTTAATTCCCCTCTCTCCTTGGGCACATTGTCAAACCCTCTCTGATGGTACTTGGGACAATCTTGTTGATTGGCATGTCCTGCCTCCCCCTCTTTGTGCAATTCTTCAAGAGAAGAGAAGTGGTCCTCCGAAATGCCAGACTCTCAAGACTTAGCAGCATAGCTCTGAAGATAAATGAGAAGACAAAAGGTGGATACTTCCATAGCCAAAGGGGGGGTGGTAGATGGGAATTGTTTATCTTACTTAAGATAAAGCAACTTAACTCGATAGTGTAATTGTTACTTTTCTTTCCATAAATATACCAAGATGAAGACCTTTAAGAGAGCTCTTGTAATCTCTGCAGTAAATACTGTGGGCAGAGAAAACCAGAGCAGTGAACTCTCAGTAGGATGAGTTTCTTCGGGCCGACACGGGAGTAAAAATAAGCCACCTTTATCAAATAACATCCAAGTGTATTTTCAAACAATTTCTTGAAATAAGGAAATACATTTTCTTAGAATGGATTCCCCCTTGCAATTATAAAAGTTTCAGTTAACTTGAATATCACAAGTCTTCAGGTGGGAAGAGTTAAATAACATAGAATTTTGCTATTTCTCGACATTCTGTCCCCTTCCTTAGTAAGATAATTCCAATCTAATTTAGGGTGGCAATGCATACAGTAAAAAGATTCAATTTTTTTACCCTCCCTTGTAGCTAGGTATGGCCATGGGATTAATTTATGGCCAAGGACATGTAAGTAAAGTATGTCTGGAACTTCTGGAAAATCTCTTTGTTTCTTCCTGCTGTTTGGACTATGGCTGTTATGGCTGGAGCTTCAGAAGCCCTTTTAGATCCTTGAGGACGAAGGTCACACGCAAGCATAGTGGAGATAAGAATGAGAGGAGCATGAATCCAAGGGAACTATGGGGACACCACCACGCTAGCCTTGGGTTTCTTACCACTGAGGCTTTCTTTGGTGAAAGAAATGAAAACTCTTCATTTGTTTAAACTGATGTTATTCTGGCTTTTCAGCATAGACCATCAGAGGTAATCGTTCCTAACAGAATGCAGAGATCAGGGCCTTTCACTGGAGCTTCATCTCTGGATCTCAAAGATGAATGGAATATGTACGTTTAAGCATCTAAACACAAAGCCTAGTTTTCTCAATCTATCCCCCCAAAACAGGAAATCCACTTTTAATTGGAATTGATTTTAATTCATTGCAAAATGCATTTAAAAGTTCAAATTTCCTTTTTTTCCAGGAAGGAAAAGTAGATTCAGAGTAGGAATCAATCATCTGTGCCTGCAATATACTGGCAAAGGTAGGAATTTTAACAGCAGAACTCTACCACAAAAGATTTAAGTGAAAAACAACTTACAAGTTCTTTGGCTTCCACATCAAGGCCATTCTGATACTTCCGTGAATTCCTAAGGCTTTTACGAGTAGAATTCCTAAAGGGGCGAGATTTCCAGCCATTTGGAGTCATATCCGCGGCAGCCTTTTCATTATTTAGTTCAAGGTCAAATTCTCCTGATTGGACCTGGTTTCCTGACGTCTGAAAAGAAAATGTTAAATTGTGTACTTGTGTGTGTCTTCAGATGGATATAACCCAAATTTAGACCCATAAAGCCATATTGAATATTACATGTGCCACGACTTGTCCATTTCCTAACAGCTTCTCAATCAAGACTAGCTCTAAGACAGTCAAGAAGTGTTTCAACACAGAGAAGTTGTGTTAAGAGGACACAAAAGCTAAATCTCATTTGAACAGTATAAAAACTGAAGAATAAAAGTATTTCCTAAAATTTAAAAGGCAAGTTTTCCATCATCCAGCAGGTACACAGGAATTTTCTCTGCACTCAAGAATGCAGGGAACAATTCATGACCACCACCAGCGGGAAGAAGAATAGAACTATTCCCGAGGGTAATTTCTAAAGCTACAAACAAGGAAAAAGCTGGTCACTCCCCATGGGAGGCAATTAAACTGCTTTCCCTGACTGGCTGAGTACATTCATATTTTTTCTTATATCCCCGCTCAGACTCATCTCACCTCAGGTGACCCCACCTGTAGGCTAAGCTTCAGTGGGATCAATTCTCTCCTTAAAGGGGGCAGGGAAATTTTCCAACCTCCAGCTCAATGCCTGGTGAGGAACATCAAGCCAACCTTGCTGGCGGCTAACTTTGAGTCTAAAACTCTTAATGGTTTATCCAGAACCTGAGTTACTGTCGTGATGTCATGTTCTTGCTCCTTTTCTTCAGGTCCTGTCCCCCCACCCAAGCCTATGATGAGTGCCTTACTGCACCTACAGCAGCCTCTCGAGAGCTCTGCATATTACCCCATACTAGCATTCCAGCTGTGCTTTTGATACCCGACAGAACATCACCCACGTGCCTTGAACCACAGGCCAGTGACGCGTTCTGCGGTTCTGCATGGTGGACTTCTTTGCTTGCTTATAATTGGAGCTGTTTTCCACAATCTCCCGACCCAAACCAACCTAAAGCCCTAGTCTTCTGATTCCTGTGTCCTCACTTCCATCCACTCCTACACTGTTACCAGATTTATTTTCCTAAAGAGCGGTTGTGCTCAAATCACATCCCAGCTCAAAAAATCTTCCACAGGTCCTCATCATACGCTCATGCCTGGCCCCCCCAAATTCTAGTTCATGGCAAGTCAAACTGGACCACCTCTTGTGAATGCCTCTTCTTTTCCCTTCTTTTGTTATCTTCTCTATGCTATCAAAGGGGCCATCAAAATGAACAGTTCTCCCAATAAGCCCACTCTGATTTTAGCCTTCTGTAACTAAATGAAGAATCCCTCTCTCTCTCCCTTAATAGTTTTTTCTGTGCCTTACCTGAAGCCCTCATTTGGTGGGTGCTGAGTTCACCGAGCTCCAAAGTCAAAATGGCCACTTTTACCAGGTGATGAAAAGTATTTATTTAAAACCGATAGCCCTTATTTCTTACACCTGAATATACCTCAGCTGGCTCAAATATTTAATTATGAAAAGTAAAACAATAAATGTTGAAAGAAAATATGGGTGAATAGCCTTTCTAAAAACAACTCCAAATCCTGAACATATGAAGGGGGGAAAAAAAGATAATATAATTACATATGATTTTAAAGTTTTTGCTTTTCTTTCCTTCCTTCCTTCCTTCCTTCTTTTTTTAATGGTAGCCAAACAAACTACAAAGTGAAATTAAAAGAACAAAGCGGGGGCACACAGGTGGCTCAGTCAATTAAGCATCCGACTCTTGATTTCTTCTCAGGTCACGATCTCAGGGTAGTGGGATAGAGTCTGTGACATGTTCCGTGCTCAGGGGGGAATCTGCCTGAGAGTCTCTCTCTCCCTGTGCCACTTACCCATCTCACATGCACGTGTACATGTGCTCACATGAGTACTTTTTCTCTCCCCCTTCCCTCTTAAAAAAAAAAAAGAGAGAGAGAAAAAAAGCAGGAAAAATATCTCTAATACATGCAAGAGTGTATTTCCTCTTTATGCTAGGAGTTCTTATAAGTCAATATCACGAACGACCCAACAGAAAAATGGCCTAAAATAGGAAAAGATGCTTTAACAGAGGAAAAACCACAAATGGCCAATGAACATGTGAAAAGATAATCTCATAAATAATGCAAGAAATCTGGAAATTAGGTTTAACTCTTTTAGGTTAGGAAAGATGAAAAATAAATACCAAGTGACTGGTAGTGCTTATCAACAAGGATTTGAATTATAGGAGTCTCTCAAATTTCTAAGGTATTCATGTTTGAGTTTTTGTTTTTTTTTTTAATGCTTGGAGTTTTAAAAATAAGGCATTACATTTATAATCAGGAAAAAAAAATACATTTAAAAGAAACAACGAAGAGCCAAGAGTCTACCTAATGAAAAAGCAATGAACATTCTACTTAAAAACAAAACCGAGACAAGGTTTTCCTGACACTAGGTTGGTCAGTCTTTGGGACTAGAGGCAAAAGCAGCATGTTGGTGTGAGCATTTAGTGAACACCCAGGCTCACTGAAGCTCTTTCTTCCATCTCTGCACCAGCACCAACAAATAAATGGTGAGGCAAAGTGTAAGCCCGAAGTGGGAAACGTGTGAGTGCCAAGGTGGCCAAGTTCAAGGGGACTAAGAATCACAGACTGTCAGAGCTGGTGGCAACATGAGCGGTCATCTTGGGGCATGCTCTCCTCAGTGAACCAGGAAGGACTTGCTGAAACTACTGCTTACTTGGTGACAAGCCTCTTCTATCACAGGACACTGTTCAGTCTTCAATTGTACCTCTTTTTCTAGGAAAGAAAGGCTATTTCTTTCCTAGGAAAGAAAGGAGGACAATATAGAAACGTCAGAACTGTCCTTATCCTCTTGGCGGCCTCGGTGGCCTCCGAACCTAAGTGCTGGTGGGAATAGAAGGTCATTTCTTCCGGGGCACGGAAGCGGCCAGCCAGGGGAGAAAGTGGTTACCACATTTTTTTTTTCCCTAAGATTTTATTTATTTATTTGACAGATAGAGATCACAAGTAGGCAGAGAGGCAGGCAGAGAGGAGGAAGCAGGCTCCCTGCTGAGCAGAGAGCCTGATGCGGGGCCCGATCCCAGGACGCTGGGATCATGACAGGAGCGGAAGGCAGAGGCTTTAACCCACTGAGCCACGCAGGCGCCCCGTGGTTACCACATTTGACAGGCAAAACTGCAGAGCCGTAGGAACCATTAACAAAATGAAAACTAAAACTGAATTAAAGGAACATTAAACTTATTTTCTTAATGAGAGAAATGATGAAGATCCTGTGATGGGTAGGCCATATGGAAATAATTAGTGAAAACACGATAATTCCTCCCCTCCTGCCGGAAAACCTTCTCTGGCAAATTGAAGCAAGAGTTGTAAGACTTTCCATCGTTTCATTTGGTAGTTTCACTAACCAAAGTTTCACTCTAGTTCCTAAAACAGGTAATATTGATAATTGTTGGTTTGTATTACTGTTGTATTATGCTTACTTGTGCAACTTTGCAAAATAATTAAGCTAGAAATAGTTGTTCTATAAACATTCTTATATCAAAGCAAAAGTATATACTTCTATAAATATAACCATAACTAGGATATGCATGGGTATTTTTTTTTCTTAACATTTCAGATATAGATCATCTGGACGCCAACATTTTAATGGGTACTCAGCAATCCATTATAATAATGTGTAATAAATTGCTGAAGCTGGTTAAGCATCTGACTCTTGATTTCAGCTCAGGTCATGATCAGGGGGTAAGTTTGAGCCCTGAGCTCAGAGGAGACTCTGCTGGAGATTCTCTCCCTCTGCCCCTCCCTTTGCCCACCTCCACCCTGGCCCCCTCTCATGCTTACACACGCACTCTCTCACTCTCTCTCAAATAAATAAATATAACCTTAAAATACTTAGAGAAATACTGGAAATTAAGTACCCAACTTTTGCTTTGATATAGAATGTTTATGGAAAAACGATTTCTAGCTTTTAATTATTTTGCAAAGTTGCACAAGTAAGCATAATACAATTGTAATAGAAACCAACAATTATCAATATTACCTGTTTCAGGAACTAGAGTGAATGATTTTTTAAAAAAGAAGACCTCTCTATTCACTTCCTAGAGTCATGACTCCTGCTCCTGGTTTTGTTAGGATCTAAGAAGCATTTTAAAAATCGCATAGGACCTCCTCTAACCATGGAGATCCTGGCATCTCTGGCTCTTGCCACTTCTCCGATGGTCCCTAGTCTCACAGTGGAAAGGACCTGCTAGCTTGAACACATTCCCCAGGCAATTAAGGATCTCTGTCCTGAGGAATAAATTTGAAATGTTTTTGATGCCTTCCTTTACTTTCTTCCTCCCTCACCTTTCTCTCTCTCAGGATTCTTTGGCTGATTCTGAATTCGAGTTTCAGACCTACGCTTTCAGTATCTTCCTGAAGCTTTCCATTTCTCAGCATGGCATTAGCTGCCTGATGTTTTGATGATACAAAGAACACCCTACTGAGAAGCGGAAAACAAAATCCTGGGACGCTCATACCTGCATGTTAACAAGCTTGAAGTACACGCCTTCCTTCTTCATCAGCTCCCTGTGGCTTCCTTGCTCCACAATGACACCATCTTCAAACCCAGCGATGATGTCTGCGTTTCGGATGGTGGACAGCCGATGGGCTATCACAATGGTGGTCCGGCCTTCTCTTGCCTGAAAGGGAGGACAGACGCGACCTTGCAGGCTTTAGCAGGCCCAGGAGCACGCACGGCTCCGCAAGTGGACGCACGTGTTAGCAGCTGATGAGAGCAGATTCCCCTGCGGGCGGGGCACGTGGGCACCCTCATCCATGGAAGGCTAAGGTGAAGCTTGAGTTCTGGACCAGAAAGGAGGCCAACTCCTCCATATGAAGATGGGGGTAATTCTGGAGGCTCATGGTAGTGTAGGCTTGCCCAAGAAAAAACAAGAGAAGGTCTGACCTTTCTCAGGTGTTTTCATACTTGTCTGAGGAGCCTTCCTTGTTGGTTATGTCAAATGCAGCCTTCTCCGGGGCACTTCTGGAGGGTTTGTTTTGGGGAACCTGATTTTAGCTGTAATTCTGATGTGCTGCACGTAAGCAATTTAGATGAAAATGTACTTGGGGAGCACATGGTTTAAATTATAGTTCAGGGACCGTCTACATCACTACCTCTGCAGTGGGGCCAGTAACTTTGCTTTTTAACAAGTGCCCCAGGTAAGTGTTGTGCATGCAAAAATCTGCATATTGTCCCGTTAAGTAGTTCTGTGAGCTCACATGTTGGTTTGGTGGGTTTATCAATGGGCTTTTAACCCTGAAAAGTGCTCATCAAATTATTCATGTTATATCATTTATGAAGGTTATTCTTTTTTTTTAATATTTTATTTATTTATTTGACAGAGAGATCACAAGCAGGCAGAGGCAGGCAGAAAGAGGGGAGGAAGCAGGCTCCCTGCTGAGCAGAGAGCCCGATGAGGGGCTTGATCCCAGGACCCCACGATCATGACCGGAGCCAAAGGCAGAGGCCTAACCCACTGAGCCACCCAGGCGCCCCAAGGTTATTCTTTTTGATACTCATTAGCTCTTTAGGCTATAGCTTAAGACCACTCCTACTCTGAGACAATAAAACCACATGATTAGGATGGTTATTAGAGTATAGCTTAATTCACATAAGTAGTTAAAATGCAAATTAAAAATGACAGCTGAGATTCATAATAGTCAAACAGTGGGAACAAGCCACACGTTCATCTGTTAATCAAAGGATAAACAAAATGAGGTACATCCATGCAATGGAATATCATTGGGCCATAAAAAGGTAAGACATTCCGATACAGGCTTGACTATGGATGGACTTTGAAAACATTACACTAAATGAAAGAAATCAGTTACAGAAGATCTGCATTGTATGATTCCATTTATATGAAATTTTCAAAATAGGCAAACCCATAGAGACAGAAAGTAGATTTAGTGGTTGTCAAGGGCTGGGGTGAGTATGGAATGGGGAGTGAGCTGATTAACAGGTACAAGGTTTTCTTTGGGGATGATGAAAATCTTGCGCAATTAGTGGTGATGGTTGCAAAATTTGGTGAGTATACTAAAAATCAGTGACTTGTACATTTCAAAAGGGTGAACTTCATGGTATGTGAGTTATATCTCAATTTTTTATTAACAAAGAATAGCCATGAAAATTCTGAAAAAGAAGATAAGGAGAGGGGAATACCTTCACCAGATATTACACATAAAAGACTACTTAAAATAGTAATTAAATAGAATCCAGGGGAAGCTATCGGTGAATAGGCAATTTGATCAATAAACCAAAATAGAGAGTCCAGAAATAGATATAAAACATTTAAGAATTAGTATATGATAAATAAGGCATTATCAGTCAGGAAAAGGGTAGATTGTACAATAAATGGTATGGACCAACTGTTTAATCAACTGGAAAAAAATAATGTGGTCTTTCTCCATCAGTCCTTACACTAATATGTTTAAATAAGTATAAAAGAGTTAAACCATAGAAAAAAACAGAGACTAGAGCTATTGTTATCTATTGGATAACAATATTGTTATCTATTGGATAATATTGTTATCTATTGGATAACATTTCTGACTGTTCAGATTTTAGTACCTAGGCCCCCCAAAATGTTCATATGTATTTGTCGATGTGGAGGTAGCATGTCTTGGTCTATGTGTGGTGAGGCATGTAGGAAATAATTTTATTATTCTAATCATATTCATGATACTAATAGTGATGAGTAAATTGCTAACAATGGCTATGTTAATATTATGATAACCATAGGTTAATACTATGTCAACATTAAAAAAAAGCCCAGAGGAATTATAGTTAGACCTGTGAGCAAATGATTGATACGTAGGAGAAACAAAGGAAGTGTTGGTGAATTTAAAAGTTAGCAAGTGTCACCCACGAAATTCTGGCCAGAGTAGAGATTTGACACAAAGAGATTTTTTTGGCAGAGCTCTCAGATGTTCCAATGATGAAAAAACATTGACAAGTAAATATCCTAGATTCAAGGACACCAACTGTTAAGAAATTTAGACCTTCTGCTAATGTTGGATGTGCAGGGATAAAAGGCAGGTCCAAACAAAGGGAGTATTAATCCACTAGCTTTCTGGAACTTCTGAGGGAAAAGGAGGCGAGGGCGGGGGGGATATAAAATGAAACCTTTGAAATCATTTGATAAAATCACATGGAGGCTAATTTTTATTTTTCTCTTGCCCCTCCAGTATGGTAACTCTAACTTTGAGTAGAAGAGTCATGTACGTATGAACCTTGTGACTACCGACTTTCATTTAAAAACCATAATAACAAATCTGCATTTGTATTCTTTAAGATCTTATATAGGAAAACCTATTGTTTGTTTTGATAAATAGTAGCTATCTTTGAGTCAACAGCTGATATAGTCCTTAAATTTTTTTTTTTAATGTACACATGTATTATTTCAAAGAGCTGGAGCATAATTCAGTAAAAACTTATGTAGAATCTACATAATCATATCTACATAATCATAATCAGCATGGCGCTGATTGTTAAAAATACATAAACATAGGGGCGCCTGGCTGGCTCAGTCAGTAGAGCACCTGACTCTCGATCTCAGGGTCCTGAGTTCAAGCCCCACATTGGGCGTAGAGCTTACTTTAAAAAAAAGAGAGATATAAACATGAACCATTTATTAATTCTGCCTCTTAGAGGATTTAATCTTTCTAGGAGAAAGGAGTCATATAAATAAATATATATAATAAATAAGTAACACAACAAATTGGTGTCAAGATATTGATAAATGTATAAAGAATTCACAAAAGAAAAATATTATTCTTACAGGATGGGTAATCAGGGACAAACAGCAATAGATATAACAGTGCTATATCCTTATGTTCCTCAGAGGAAAAATAATAAATTACAAAGTCAACCTGTCATTGTTTAAATATCATCGGGACCTTAGAATGACTGGTCCAAGTTACTGACTAGGATCATTGAGGGAGGTGCAGTAATAAAGGATTTCCCTTTTAAAGATGTTATTTTATTGTTTGCAAAATAGATCAGCTTGCTCGTCTTGCAAAGCATGGAGTCAATTAGGTAGATTATAAAGTAGTCATAGCAACCACGGTTCATTAAACACAGCCACAAATACTCCATCCAGAGGTGAAGTCTATTTCTCCATCTCCTCAAATCTGGGCAGGCCTTGTGACTTGTTTTGACCAAAAAAAAAAAAGAAGTAATTGACACTTGGCAATTTCTAGAATCTGGGCTTCAGGAGGCCTTAGATTTGCTACCTTGAAACCACAGTAAAAGGAAGCTTGTTTAATCTACTGGAAGATGAGAAGCCTCATGGGCAGAACTGAGCAGCCTCATGGGCAGAACTGAGTAGCCTCAGGAAACAGCCATTACCAACTGCTGGGCACAAGAGTGAGGCCATCTTGAACGTTCCAGCCCAGAGGACCCTGAGCTGAAAGTAGCTGCCTAAGGGAGACTAGGAAAACCAACAGAGGAACAACACCAGCTGTCTCCCTAAGTTTTGACTTAAAGCAACTGACGCAGAAATCTCAGAAGCCTGGAAGAAAAGTAAGGACGTTGCTACTGGAGCCTGGAAAGAGGGTAACCTGCATTATACAGCCTTGGAGTACCTGGAGAAGAAAGTGTCCTGCAGTCACTTGAAAGAAGGGTATTTTATCTACCGCACTTGTACATCTGGCCAAGAAGATTCTAGAGATCTCTAAATAGAATGTTGACATGCCAGTGGGATTCCACTGGCTCTTTGTTACAAGCTACGGGAACTTAAGAAGGAGCTATTTGGCTTGCAGGGCGAATCTAGAGGAAACACAGGAGACCCAGTGCCTGCTTGGCTGGGGAATGAATTATTAGTCATCCAGTGAAATGAAGCCAAAGATCCAATCAGTGTGTGAGTATAAGATTTTTTTGTTAAAATCTCTGAGACATTTAAGGCAGATTCTGGTAGACACCCACAGCTACATAAAAGGGCTCCAGAGACTCTTAAGGTTTTTCTCATGGCAGCTTCACACATGGTCCAAAGTAGAGATTCATTTTGGGAAAAAAAAATTATAGATGTAGGTTTTGGGGCTTGAGTGAGCCATGGTCGGATTCCAGGCAAGCTCACAGTCCTTAAGAGTGTTTACTGGCTTACACTGAAGGAGACTGAGAAAATCGAAAGCATAGAGGCCAGCAGATCCCAAATTTCTGTGGGTAGAAAGCATTCTGACAAAGCTATTCAGCTACAGAACACAGGCCATTTCTGTCACAAAGGAAAGATCTCTCAGAGAGAGGATCTAAGAGCCCAGAGGGTAGAGCCAAAGCCAAGGAGACCACTCTACTGCTGGGGGTGGGACGGAATCTTAATCAAGGAGCGAGCCCTTTCCCTGGGGTGGTGGGGTAACTGGCTACATGCACCTGACTGCCCTTCACGATTACTATGGGCCGGTAACTGCTATGTGCTTCCTGTTCTAATTTTTGAGCAGGAGTGACTATTATTATCCTGTTCTTGCATAAACATTATATGTTGGGGGTGTGTGTGGAAGACAACTTGTCTCTTGAGTTCACAGATCTCTGGATCAGGATGAGCATAACATGAAGAATCCATCCATATCTGAACCAATCAGATCTTCAGGTACTGGACTTTGAACCTGATGTCATAGCTGTGTGAAAATTTTGAGGGTATTGGGAAGAGGTAAATTTATCTTGCGGGTGGGAGAAGGGTGAGTGATTGTGCTGTGGGAGAAGGGAGAGAGTGTGCTGTGGAAGGTTAAATATGGTCACGGAGACTTTAGAGCTCACCCATCAAGAGGTAGTGGACTCTTGTCTCCTCATTCCTTCAGTCTGGGCTGCCCTGTGGCTTACTGGGACCAACAGAATATGATGAAAAGGGACACTGTGTGAGTCCTGGAGTCTAAGCCTATAGATGTCTTCTAGCTTCTGCCTCAGGACAATGTCCTGAGAAGGCCGTAGAAGGCAGCCAGACTAGTCTATTGTATGAGTATTAGTACCAGAATGGGAAGCCACATGAGAAGCCCAGTCAACAGCCTGCATGGGAGTAAGGCCGTCTTGGACTATTTCAGCTTAACCCTCCAGGTAGAGGCAACAATATGTTCAGGTGAAAACAGCAAAAGATCCACCTAGCCAATCCACAGAGTTATTGGTTTAAGATTGAATTTGGGTGAGGATGTGGAGAAAGAGGAACACTACTACACTGTTGGTGGGAATGCAAGCTGGTGTAGCCACTCTGGAAAACAACATGGAGATTCCTCAAAAAGTTAAAAATAGAGCTACCCTATGACCCAGCAATCACACTACTGGGTGTTTACCCTAAAGATACAAATGTAGTGATCTGAAGGGACACAGGCACCTGAATGTTTATAGCAGCAATGTCCACAATAGCCAAAATGTGGAAAGAACCTAGATGTCCATCAACAGATGAATGGATAAAGAAGGTGTGGTGTATATACAATGGAATACTATGTAGCCATCAAAAGAAATGAAATCTTGACATTTGCAATGACATGGATGGAACTAGAGGGTATTATGCTGAACAAAATAAGTCAATTATAGAAAGACAGTTAGTTATCATATGATCTCCCTGATATGAGGAATTTGAGAGGCAGAGTAGGAGGTTTGAGGGGTAGGGAAGGAAAAAATGAAACAGGATGAGATCGGGAGGGAGACAAACCGTAAGAGACTCTTAATCTCAGGAAACAAACTGAGGGTTACTAGAGGGAAGGGGGGTGGGTGGATGGGGTGGCTGGGTGATGGACACTGGGAAGGGTATGTCTATGATGAGTGCTGTGAATTGTGTAAGACTGATGATTCACAGACCTGTACCCCTGAAGCAAATAATACATCATGTTAATTAAAAAAAAAAAAACACACCTGAATTTGGGATGGTTTGTTATGCAGCAATAGGTAACCAATTCTGCAGTTAGTATAGTTAATAATCATGGTAATGGCAGTCACCATAATAGTAGCACCAGCTAACATTATCACATAGTTCCCAATGTGCAAGGCATGCACTAGTTAATTTACATGTAAAGATTTCACTTTACATGTAAAGATTACAACCTTACATTGTAAAGATGTCACTGAATCTTTACAACCATCTTATCATAATTTTTCCCCTTCTCCGCAGTTACTTCTGCAAGATCTCAGGCTTAGAGACAGGTCAGTTAATTTGCCCAGGATCATGCAGCTAGAAAGGGACAGAGAGCCAGGACTCCAGCCTTGGCCAGTCTAACACCAAAGCCTGTGTTCTTAACCCTTCCCCAAGCTGCTAATGGCTTTTCTTGGGACTTAAAAAAAAAAAAAATTACGAGTGATTCATCAGCTATTTTTAAAACCTAAAATTTTATCAACCGGGGAGTGAGTCATAATCCTAGAGAACCCAAATTGCTAAAATTGCATGAAGTAACTTGTCTATCAATTAAAACTTGTAAGACTACAATTTTTCTGATAGGATCCATATCACAAAAAATAACATGTCTAATAATTCTGTTTCTGTTCTTTTAGCATAGAAAGGGCTATTATATTGAATATTTGTATCCTAGAAAGTATTGGGACCTAAGCTTTAAGGATGAATGGGACATTTTCCCTCCAAAATATCTTTCTTATTCTATCTGACGTCTCCTAAAAAAGTCTATGTCAACACATGAATGCTCATTTAAGTTTTATGTTTTAATTTATGCAGTTAAAAAATAATTTCCTGCTTTAAATCATGCTTGATTAACCAAACAAATGCCAGTTTCCTGTGTTTATATTTTGGTTCCTTAATACTGAGACTTAACATACATGAAAGCAATATAATTTGGTGCAAGAATTTGTGAGGAATAACTATCATCTCATTAATCATTATTAGATTAAATTATATAAAATAAGCCAAAATATTAATCTGAAAAACCATGAAGCACTGATTAACCCCAGTTTATAGCACATACAGTATTTACTTAGGATTCAGGTGTAAGTTTTCCTGAGAAAATAAGATTCATACAGCTTGTCTCTAAAATTGCAAGAGGTAGTTTGGATAGAAGCTGTGAAGTCAGTTGCACATTTGATTACTAAATATTCTCAAATCAAATATATTTGTGGTGTTTATGTTTTTGAGACCCATTGAGATGGTGTCCTCTGACTCTGATTATTATCCTGGGTCCTTAGTACAGATGACATCAGCAGTGACCACAAGAGTGCCCCAGCATAAGGTTCTTCCTGGGAAGCTTCAGCTTTGAAAAATGACTGAGAGAGATTCAGAGATTCCAGAGCTGGGCATGTGAGCTCAACATCCTTAAGATATGTTGCTGATTTATGTGCCTAGACAAACACACAAACTGGATTTTACTTCCTTTGGCTTCCTTTCACCTTCATGAATAAAGATAATGGTACTGCCTTTCTACAGAATAAGGTAAGTATTTTGAGCTGTTTTTTCATCTGGACTGGTGTCTAGGTAACCAGATTTTTCTTTGGACATTTTAACATGACTATTTTTTTTTTTTTTTGACAGGACTGCTTTAGATCAAAGCAAGAGCCTCCGAGCAAGGAGTTCATGACTAAGTGGTTCGCTGCATACGCCTGACTGGAGCTCCGTATGCTTTGGTCAGAGCAAGCCGGTTAACGGGCCACCTACCTCTCTTTGCCACGTGACCTGACAGAAAAGGGAAATCAATAAAGCCCCAGGAGAGAGCTTCACTTGCTCTCATATTTACGTTTTTCAATCTAGAATCGCAAAGCATCGTCAAGAATTTCCAATAAAGCCTTCAGTGTGCTGGTCTTTTGGGTGTTTCAGGTTGACTGACCTTATCCAGGGCCGCCTGAACCTCTGCTTCGCTTTCAGTGTCAAGGGCTGATGTGGCCTCGTCCAGCAGGAGGATCTTGGGGTTTCGAACCAGGGCCCGAGCAATGGCGATCCTCTGCTTCTGTCCGCCACTCAGCTGAGCCCCTCTGTCTCCAACCAGGGTGTCGAATTTCTACAGCACAGAAAACATGGAGGAACTCATGTAGTTTAAATAGAAAAGGCCATAGAGTCTAGAAGTTCATCAAGACAACGTGGAGCTTCTTTTTGACTATGGTAATGAGTCCCAAATTATAGTAAAATCAATGAATACTGAATTCTAAAAAACCAGTACCATATACTATGTATAAAGTTTTATGGGATTCCTGTACCAGGCCGTACTCCTTATACCTCCAACTGAATAATGCAAGGGACTTGCCTAAGGAAGGTTGAACAGCCTTACATCTTAAACATTCATAGCTTAAACTTTGAAGAAAGAACTTGCTCGCACAAAGTCAAATTCGAATTTCAAGGGCAAGGACGTTAACAGAACATTTACCTGTGGTAGTTTCATGATGAAGTCATAGGCGTTGGCCTCTTTGACAGCTTTCTTTATCTCATCCATGGTGACGTTTCCACGGCCATAACGAATATTTTCAGCAATTGTGGTAGAAAAGAGCACTGGCTCCTGACTCACCACTCCAATTATCTCCCTGAGATATCTTACATTAAAGGTCCTAATATCCTGCCCATCAATATTAATCTGGAAGAAAGAAATATTTCCATTTAATATTTTAAACCATCTGACATCTAAAGCATCAAGACTCTTTAATTTGATACAAAAAGTCTTGGCTGCCATTTAACATTTAACTTATTAACTTATTTAACTTATTTTTGTGGCTACAAGTGGTTAGAAATGAGAATTACAAACAAACAGCAATGTGTGAGAATAAAAATAAAAAGCATATTTATGATCTTACACATACAGTTTTTTCATGGATGGATTATTCCCTATAAGCGATAGGAGGTTATATATTTTTGGCATACTATTATTTTTTGCTTATCACTATTTAAATTTGAATAAAGTATCCATTTACCTACATAGTCTACATTATCATTTTGATGGCATAATGATGTTTTACTAGATGGACTATACCATAATTTATTTTAGCATTTCCCACCTGCTAGGTACTTGACTTCTTTCAAAGAACACAGAAAGACAATCATTGTAGAAGTAGAGTTACCAGGCGGAAGAGTAAGATTTCTGTTTATTTCTCTGATAACAGTTGCTTACCTGTACAATGAGTGGGCTATGTTGGGCATTTATTATTTGCTGGATAAAGGCTGAATAAACAACACTCTAAAAAGAGTTTAACAATTTATAGTGTCAGCAAAAATATATAAATGTATCTACTTTTGTGCAATTTACTAGCTCTGGGTTTTATCATTTTAATTTGTTTCTTTCTAATTAATAAATGCAAACTGGTGCCTTATATTTGCTTGGTTTTGTATATATTTATAAATGAGGCTGAACATTTCTTGAAAAATTTTACAGGTACGTATTTATTCTCTAAAGATTTTTATGTTCATATCCTATTATAGTAGCTTTACTATGTTTAATTAAAGAAAAATTTAAGGAAAAATTAAATAAATAAATTGCACAATTTCTTTTAATATTTTAGTAAAAAATTTCTTTTAATATTTCTTTTAATATTTTAGTAAGAAAATTGCTAAATCATGATGTGAACAGTGCATACCTCTGAGTTAGAGAATTTCTGAAGACTTTTTTCCATGTTGACATGTATATTTTAAAAAAATATATTACTCCAATAATTATTTTCTTTTTTCCTATTTAAATTCTTCTTCTTTATAATTTAAATTCAATTAGTCAACATTAAAAAACTTTTTAATTAAATTTTAGCTGGGCTCTATGCCCAATGTGGAGCTTGAACTCACAACCCTGATATCAAGAGTCACATGTTCCAATGGCTGAGTCAGCCAGGTGATCCTACTCCAATAATAATTTTAAAAAGAAGATATTTTCAAATGTGTACTCTTAATGGTTAGTACTTTACTAGGTTCTTTTTTAAAAATAAAGAAAAATGTTTATACTTGAACCAACCTAGAGTTTGCTTTAGTAAATGGGGATAGGATTATATTCCCCCTGATAATATCAGATTTTTCAAAAATGTGCATTTTATTAAGTTAAATAAATAAATAATTCATGTACCCTAGAACTCTGTATTCATTCCAAAAAACTCTGTTCTACCTCAATGCCTTTTAATGTCTTTTTTTTCTTGTTTTTCTTTGTACCTTGTAATCTTCTGTTTTCATAACTGTTGATTCATAATATATTTTAGTATCAGGTAAACTCAATGTCCTAAAGTTGGTACAACTGAGGAAATCTGAATCTATACTGTGAGCTGGTATTGTTTTAAAATTAAGTTTACTGTTTTTGATAATTGTTTTGTAGTTATGTAAGAGAATGTCCTTCTTCCTAGAAAATGTATTTTGCAGTATGTAAGGGTTAAGGGACATAATGTCCTTACCTTAGTCTCAAAGGTTCAGAAAAAAATATGCCCTTGTGTGTGTGTGTGCATGTGTATTTATTATATATGTGGAGAGAGAGAGAAGACAATAAAGTAAATGGGTCAAAATATGAACAATTAGTAAATCTGGGTGAAGACTGTATGTGTTTCCTGCTTGCAACTTTTAGGTTTCAATTTATAAGAAAGTTTTTTTTAATCTTACTTATTTATTTATTTTTTAGGTAGACTACGTGCCTAGTGTGGAGCCCAATGTGGGGTTTGATCGCACAACCCTGAGATCAAGATTCAGATGCTTAACTGACTGAGCCACCCAGGCACCTCATAAGAAAGTTTCTGAAAGGAAAAAAATCTACTCTAGGCTCTTAATGTCTCACAAGTCCCCAGAAGTTTTTGAAGAGACTACCCCACTTTCCCCTTCAGATATCCCAGCATTTAAAAAGCTCAGCCGTCTTTGATGAATTTAATTATTGTCCTGAGATGTCTTGTGACCTTGAGTATCAGTTTCTAAAAAATTGCTATATGGAATATTTTTTAGCAAACCCAATAATTCCTTGAAAATTACAGTCTCAGTGGCCTGGATGACTGTTTT
This sequence comes from Lontra canadensis, assembly GCF_010015895.1. NCBI lineage: Eukaryota > Metazoa > Chordata > Mammalia > Carnivora > Mustelidae > Lontra > Lontra canadensis. The sequence continues at coordinate 67,751,025 of NW_022630996.1, read as the reverse complement.
CCCATTGAGTTAGTGAGTTATGAAATGCTTACTTAGAACAGAACAGAGTGTTGTCTAGCCTCTTTGGCTTTTATCATTTTTTTTTTAAATTTTATTTATTTATTTGACAGAGATCACGAGTAGGCAGAGAGGCAGGTATAGAGGCAGGCAGAGAAGCAGGCTTCCTGCTGAGCAGAGAGCCAGATGTGGGGCTCGATCCCAGGACCCTGAGACCATGACCTGAGTTGAAGGCAGAGGCTTAACCCACTGAGCCACCCAGGCGCCCAGGCTTTTATCGTCTTGAATATTTTTCTAATCCTTCCCTGTGTTTGAATGCATTATCTAGATGGATTGCAATTCTATAGTCTTTTGCCAGAATTGGGTTCACATGCAAATTTGCTACTGAAAAAACACTTTCGAAGGGCTAATTGGTACTCTGCTTTGAGAACGTGTCTTCCCACTTACCCTACCCTCATCAGGGTCATAGAGCCTCTGTATCAGCTGCACTGTCGTGCTTTTCCCGCAGCCGCTGTTCCCGACCAGCGCCACTGTCTGCCCGCTCTCCACCGTCAGGTTGAGGCCCTTCAAGATCTGTGAGGGCAAAGAGAAGAACACAATCACAACTAAATCCTAAAAGGGGACTAATTTGATTCAGTTTGAATTTTGAAAAAACTATCACATAAGGGAATAAAACCCCAAAAGGAAAAAGTATGTAAATATCAAAACAACAGAGACTGTAGGTTCTTTATGATGATTAAATAATCAGTCTGAGTTAGGAATTCTTACAAATATCACTTACAGTACCTTGACATCAGCTCGAGCTGGATAAGAAAAATGAACATCAATGAACTCCAAGTTCCCTTTGATGCTGTTGGGTTTGTGTCCTCTCTCTGAAAAACTGTCAATTTTAGGATTCTAAATAAAACAAAACTCAATGACTATTCCATCATAGGACAAACAACTGCACTTTTAAGGAATATGACTAAGCAATTTGCAAAAAAAGGAGTTGGAAAGGCACAACTTCCTTCCCAAGAGACAGCAACTAGTTGTAGACTGTGTGTGCATGTGTGTGTGTGTGTAAGAAAATATTCCTTGGCAAAAATCAGACACTTTCTGATACATAGGAGTATATTAATTTCATTTCTCATAATGCCTTACTTTAAGTTTTTGGCCTATCCCCATACATTTTCTAAATGGTCAGATACGCATGCTTCTACAAGTGAGATAACAAGACATACTAGAATTGATAAAGCCAGATATTTCAGCATTTAACGAAAATGAGCTTATTCTTAAACAGCAAATGGGATGGATTTGGGTTGTGAAGACTTGGTTAAGGCCAAGTTATTTAGAAGCAATGTAAACTGTAAATATAATCAGAAGCTGAGCAAGTTTCTCCTGACTTGGGTCAATGAACCCGGAGGATCTGCTTGGATTACATGACCACACTTCAGGCACCTCTTCTGGATTTTATCTGTGTAATGCAGGGACATGCTTCAATATGTGAAAATGATTTTCTTTACTTCGCTGCATGCATTCAGCATAGTTGATTCAAAGTCCTATGAAACATGCCATGATTTTTTTCTTCGAAGTGGGCAACCCGCAGCAAAATATACCGTCATTATGGGTCCCACCAATAATTCTTCCACCCGCTCATTCTCTGTATAGAAATCATAACATTCCTAGCCCAGTTACAAGATGCAAGAGAAGAGAAGAAAAAACTCAGAAAAGCAAACATCTTTGCTCTGGACTTTAGTAATCACACATTGGTGCAGAGGTTCTTTTCCAAAATGAGATCAGTGTTCTATTATTTCAAGATGAACCTTTAGAAACATTACGAAGAGGCACTTTGTTTCACTCATTACTAAGAAAAGGTCCCTTATTTTCACATGATTTTTCATCTAAAGTCAGAGTTAAGTATGTGAGCCTCAAAGAATTTTTTGCCATGGAGAAAATAAATGACTCACACTATCAATGATGTTGAAGATCGTGTAGGCTGCTCCTCTTGCGTTGGCAAAAGCGTCAATGCACGGAGCAGCCTGTCCAACGCTGAAGGCTCCAACCAGGATTGAAAAAAAGACCTGAGCGAAAGAACACAGGGAACAGTTACAAGTCCCCATTCTGCTGCCCGTTATTATCTCAAATACGACTCTCTGAAACACCTACTACACTAAGGATTAAGTTTAGGTTTATCCCATTAAATATAATTTTTAGCAAAAGGGTGAAATTTATATGTTAATATAACATTTCATTGCACAATAGGCTTCTTTGACCTCAAAAACCCTTCTTTGTCTAGCTGGTGGGACTATCTGTTGTTCTCCTGAACTTAATACAGTCAGAGTGGTTTTTCAGACCTAGTTCCTTGACTCTGAAGCCAATGGCCACTAGAGGGAAACATTGCCCATCAATATTATTATTCAAATTGTTAGGACTTTCTCTACCTATGCATGGAATTATACAAAACTCTCAAGATGAAACACAGTAGATTTGGGGCCCGGGGAATTTCCTTTAAAAAAAAAAAGCATTTTACATATATATTTTGATAACATTTTTTATATTAATAGTTCACACATAAATCACTAAATCACACCAGTGTGCACTGATTAATAATTCTTCTAAACACAATTATTCTATACTATGGCAAACAGAAATTAACACATTTCCTTTTACTGGAGAAAAGCCAAGAATATAGCTTCAGGAATGCATATGATTAGCAAAACTTAACTGAAGAAAACATAAATGTAGGGAAATTATTCCTTTCTCTCTGGGCATGACAAAACTTCTACATTTAGCTTGACTTTTCTCTGAACACAGTACAAAACACTTCACAAACCCAGAATTCAAATATCCCACCAATATCTAATCTACTGACTGCAATACAGATGAGAACAAGTAAGGAAGCAAGAAAAGTCTCTACCAAAGTAGATGTTATAAAGGTCATGCACCAGAACTCTTGTCCTTTATGCAGAGGGTGTGGCTGAGCTCTCAGCAGCATGGCTCCTGCTCTCCAGCCTTGCTGGGGAGGTGTCACTGTCCTCATCGTACAAATGTGGAGACTGGGCCAGAGAGAGGAGTCAGGATTTTCTCTCTCTTCTTTCTTCTTTACAAAATTTAGCAAATGAGGAAGTGAAGAAGGTGGAGAGCTTCCGAGCTGACCACCAGAAAGGAGGCCAAAATGAGAAAAAAATCAACCCCCACAAAAAAGAAAAGGAAGGAAAAATCCACTCTACAATTACAAAAGGTCATCCAGCAAATAGCCCTCAACACCTAATGGAATCTGAAGATACCATTCCAGAGAACATTTTGAGATGATTAATTTTCCTAATGGTCCCCATTCGTCACCAAAGAGCCAAATTGGGATCAGTATGCTCTGCTTAGAAGAAACATAGGAAAGTGTAGGTTTTAAAAGATTGCTCTTTGAATGGTTACATGTTGTTTGGATCATCACTGACATGTAAAGATGGTCACAAAATATTGCTGGTTTATAAAAAAAGGTTAATAGGGGTGCTTGGTAGTTCAGTCAGTTAAGTGGCTGACTCTTGATTTTGGCTCAGGTCACGACGTTGGGGTCCTGGGATCAAGCCCCATGTCAGGCTCTGCACTTAGCAGGGAGTCTGCTTGAGGATTCTCTTCCTCTCCCTCTCCCTCTGCCCCTTTCCCTGCTTGTGCATGCACTCTCTCTCTCTCTAAAATAAATAAACCTTTTAAAAAAATGTTATAAAAAGATATGTATAATATAATCCCCGTTTTCAAAGAAAAAAAATAAATATATATAATGATGTAGGAGATCTACACCAAAAGTTATCATTAAGTATATATGGATGATTAAATTCTAAGTAATCTGTAATTCTAAAAATTCTGTATTCTAATCCTTTGTATAACTAGTATATGTTATTTTCTGAATCATAAAATCTATGTTCATTCTTAAAAAACAGAAGATAACTTTCCATCTTATATTTTGGATATGTTTTATATTATATAAATATAATGTTTTATATTTAGCTGATGTTTTATATTATATAAACTTGGCATTCTCTCATACTATGACTGATCTATAATAATGTTAACTTTCTTATATTATGAAACTCAATGGCAGAAAGAGGATACCTCCAATCCATATTTTTTCATTCATAAATCCATTCAATTTTTACTTTATTTTATATGTTGTAAAGCTTCTCAAGTGGTCCAACTACATGCTAATTTTTTGCCCTCAACTCATAATTATGCCTTGAGTATTCTAGAAGGCCAGCTCTGCCCATGGGATAGAGCAAAGATTCACCAAAAGAAAAAAGCCTATACTCAGGTTCATTCTTTGAAAAGGAGGAGTATGAAAGAAAACACAAGGTAGATGGATAAACAGTATTTTTGGTTTCTTATAAATATTAGAAAAACTACTTACTGTCATTGCATTTCCAATAGTATATTCTTTGGATATAACCAAAGTGGATCCGTACCAGAAGGCCAGCGCGTATGACGCATATATTAACAGGAAGGCTATGCCCATGGAGATGTTTGCTGAAATAGCTTTTTTAATTCCAATCCTTTTGGCATTTTCTAGATGTTTCTCATACCTACCAGAAAATGAGGGGAAGATGTTGTAACAAGGAAACAATCTATAATCAGAGCAGTATTCGCCTCCTATGTAGTTGGAGGTTTAAGGAACAGAGCCAACCAAGTAAGAAACCCTACTGAAACCCAGCTTCCTGGCAATCAGACCAATTCAGGATCAGCCAGGACTAGAACCCATCTGAGCCTTCTCTTTACTGGCCTGGACTCATCTCCTTTGGTCCCTCACAGTCTAACCACGGTTCCTGTAGCTGTTCCAGGATTGAATTCCTCTCCTGGGATATGAGAGAGCTTTTGCCATCACTTTCCCAGCCAGCATCACGAGCCGAGGTTCAGGTGGGAGAAGAGAAACCAAATCAAATGAGAACGGCTCTAAAACTTACATACGTTTCAGGTGCTTACAACAGATTCTTTACACTGCTCAATTTCTCTTCTCTAGAGAAGAGAAAAGACTTCTTCTATTGCCCCACTGGGTGAGCAATTTCATACATTCTTGTGTTAAACTTTGGCCTTCTTTTTTTTCTGTTTTCTTTTCTTTTTTGTTTTTTGGTCAGACTGATCTTCTACTGTCAAGCCAGGGCACAAGGTTCTAAAGTGGTCACTTTGTACGGGGTTCTTACTCAGTTTTTCTAGATTTTAGTTACATTATCTATAAAATGGAGTTAATAATGCCTACCTTGCAAGATCATTCTGATACTGAGAGAGAATTCTGGAGAGTAGTTACCACAGTGCTGGCACACCATGCAAAACCTGGGGATTCTTATTCCTATTATTCCTACTGTTGTTTTAGTATTTAATCTCTCCCTGAATAGTGCTCATAATATTACATTTCTGAGTAGTAATTAAAATTCATATTTCTGGCTTCTAGGATTTGATACAAAGATATAAATATCTACAGTGGGTCTGTTAAATTATGATTTTTGTTTACATCAGTTTAAATTAAATCTACCTTTCCATGCTAGGTACAGAAAGTGTGTAAAACTTAATTCTGGCTGCCTAAAATTAGGAAAAAAGACATGTCTATAAAATGGGTAAATATCATATAAAATAGTGTGTTTCTAACAAAAACAAACACTTCTTTTTTTAGTTGAACCAAATGAGATGTTGAAGATTCATTAGTTGTTTTTTTTTTTTTTTTTTTTTTAATGCAGTTGCCACCAAAAAGTTTCTGTGTTTGATTACTCAAAGCAGCCGACTTTTCAGTGTGCCCTACCCAGCTCGGGGCGCTGCTTTCCTTCTGCAGATCTGTGTTCCTGGGAAGCCCGTGGCAGGCCGCCTCCAGCCCTGTGATTAAGTCCCCTGTGGCTGGGCCCCAAGGCTCAGGGAGATTCAGGTCAGCCCCCGTGTGACACCAGGCTCCGGTGACAGTGGAGGACATGCTGTAATTACCTTCGCTGAGGCGGCTTGCTTAATGCGGCTAATGGAGCGGTACTGATTACACTCCCATCCTGAGGTCCCAGGGAGGGTTAGTGTGCTCTGTGGGGGCTACTGTGTGCAGGAAGCAGCAGCGAGAGAGAAAAAGGAAGAGATTAGAGAACCGGAACATGGCGCTTGTGAAGAGGGCTTCAGGAAAAGGAAAAGAGGAAAAGAAAATGGAGGAAACTGGGGGCAACTTGGCTTCTGAGGAGGAAGAATTTCCAGAGAATTTCTCTTGCAAAAAGTTGTGGGTATCGGGAGTCCGGCAGGACGGCAAGAGAGAATACTTGACGTAGAATCATACTTTGACTGTACTGGGGCATGCTAGCTAAAGAAAACTGGTTGGGGGCATTAAAGAAAAGCAGACTTGCCTTTACTGTGGGCTTTGTTCGGGCACTTTGGTTTTTGGCTATCAGGTTCCTGTAGAGCAGGGCTACGTGGCCTGGGATCCATAGTCAAGGAATTCGAATGTGGAAACAATTATACCATTATTTTCATGAACTTGTACCTGAAAGGTAGCATTTCCTTGGATTCTCAGCAGAGGCAACAAACCATTGCAGAATTAGCAGTAACCATGCCTTTGTTGCCAGTAGAGACCCTGGATCATTTTTATATCATGCTACACTTGAAACAAATATCTTGAAGTATCTTTCACCTGCGCTTCTACTTCAGAGTTATACTAGTTACTGAACCCAGAGTTCGCTCTTATTATTTAATATGCTAACAGCAAAGGCAGATATCTACTGTATCACAGTTTAAAAAATATTTTGAAAACTGTACTTCACTGCAATTGGTTTCTTTCGTAATCCTCTGTGTTTTATCTTATGCATTTAAAATTACTGTTCTAAGGGTCCATAGGCTTCATCAGACTGCCAAAGGAGTCCATGGAACATAAGAGTAAGAACCCTGCTTTAGAGGCTGACATTAAACTCCAGACATCAGGAAAGGGTCCCTATATTTGGGGAGGGATGGGTTAGTACTAAGGAAAGGAAAGTAGTAGACACACACAACAAAAGATGAGCAACAAGATGCAAAGGTGGGTTCTTTGATCTAGTGGACAAAGAACCTTCCTGACCTCTCCAGCTCTTTGTTCTGGCCTCCAAAGGCTATCACGGTCCTGATGGCCCCCAGAGCCTCTTCTGCCACGGCGCCCGCTTTGGCATATGCGGCTAGCTCTCTGTCACTAAATGCCGAGAGTATCTGGATACGGGGAGATACGAGGAGAAACATTCGTGACTTTCGAATGGAGAGAAAAATTAAAAGGCAGTCTGGTCAACTCTTTAATTTGCTTTTTCTTCCCAAACCCTATCCCTTTCCAGACACTGAAGTCATGAAGTGAACAACAGTCCGCGTCCCAGACCCTGGGACTCCTTCCACCCCCTACAAAGTCTAGATCTGATCCCCCCTGGTGGTACGCTCCCTGAGAGCAGTCAGGAACAGAAAATCCACGTATAATTCTCTAATAGCGCCTTGAGGAATAACGTCAAGTTCCACATCCGCTGTGTTTTTTTCTCTGCTAATTGCAAAATGAACTAAAATAAAATCTTACTGCTTTGGAAAGTCACTATTCTTTATCATATCATGATTTTAAGTACTATGGGAACAATACCTCCAGATCTACTCATGGGCATTCTGCTTTATAATAAGATGGCTAAACAAGGTATTGCGGGAGACAGGTAAAGGAATGATCGAAATAAAAGAGATACAAGTAAGTCACTAAGCAAATCATCAACCTCCAAAAGAGCAAAATGGTCAGTAACATTTCTCAACTCTGCAGTGTTGTCTGAAGTAGAACAGGTTAACAAACATTTTTATGGCATGGCCAAGTTGGCAGAGTGCCACCTGTCAGAGGTAACAGTTAAAAATAAATAAAACAAATCCAAACTTCAATTTTTTAAAATATTCATGCAATGGTTTGGTAGAATATTAGGTTTTAAAATTGTGTTTCCTTAAGTAGGAACATAACCATTTAAGCAGTTTAAACTACTATGTCAGCAGATTTACCCGAACAAATAATAGCAGTGCAAAAAATCCATAATTGAGATAATAACTGACATTTAAAATCACATTAAAAATTAATTTCTTTATTATGGCATTAACAGAATGCTTTTAAATGTGGTTTCAACTGACATGTCGCACAGATACGGACAACTACAAGAACCCGAACCCTGCATGTTAAAAAATAACTCTTGAAAGTGTGGGCTAACACATAGGAAAATGCCCCCGTTTCACACACCTTGGCCCAGACAGCTGCAGAGAGTCCCAGGATAGGGCTGATGGCCATTATCACAAGGGTAAGCTTCCATCCTCTAACGAATCCTACTATGAATCCTGCAAAAAACGTGGCTATTGCTTGAAAGAACATTCCAACCTTGTCACCAATTCCTTCACTGATTTTGGAGATGTCACTAAAAAAGATCACACCTAAGTGGTTACAGGCAGGAGGTCTTCAATCAGAGGGCTGAAGCAGACATCTGACAAACACATAGGTAAATCTCGTTCACACTACGGCAAGCCTCGTTCACAGTCTTAGCCTCTTGAATGAGATTTTTTCCCCACCTAAATACTGCACAAAGGAAGAAATTCAGGTTCAGTTCATGCCTCTAAGAAGTTCATATCATTAAAGTTGATGCTATTAAACTAGTTAATCCCATTCGAGAAACACTAGCATTCTGAGCCTATGAATCCATGTGTTTAAAAGCAGGTATCAAGGGGCACCTGGGTGGCTCAGTGGGTTAAGCCTCTGCCTTTGGCTCAGGTCATGATCTCAGGGTCTTGGGATCAAGCCCCACAACGGGCTCTCTGCTCTGCAGGGAGCCGGCTTCCCCTCTCTCTCTGCCTGCCTCTCTGCCTACTTGTGATCTCTTTCTCTCTGTCAAGTAAATAAATCTTTAGGAAAAAAAAAAAAAGCAGGTATCAAGAAGGGCATTGCAACACTAATAAGGAAGGCCTACTTGCTTCCACCCTCTGCCCTACCCTCAATCCACTCCCTTCTCAACACAGCAGCCAGGGCGATCCTTTGAAAATGGAAGTCTCAGCGTGTTCCTCCTCAGATCAAAACCCCCAATGGCTGCTCATTTCACTAGGAGTCAAAGCTGAAGTCTGTAGTGAGGCCAACAAGGTCCTAAATGCCTTGACTTTGCCTGATTTTTTTTTACTTCATTTGCTCAGGACTCTTTTGCCAGGAATCCCAGTAAGGCAAAGTTTGCCATCTACTCCCCCTGCTGGAAAGTAAGCAACAGGAAGGCAGAGATCTTTGTCTTGTTCACTGGTATATCATAAACATCTAGAAGAGTACGTGGCATGTAATAGGCCCTCAAGTGTTTGTCGAATAAGTGAAGACAAGCCTTGCTGTGACTTCATTCACACGTGTATTCATTCATTCAACCGTCTTAACTGAATGCATGACATCTGCCAGGCCCTGTAGCAAGCTCCACAGAGAGAGAAACAAATATAAGATGTAAGCCCAGTCTTCAAATTAACCTACTAAATCACTGAGAAGAACAAACTAATTGATAAGGAAAACGCACGGGGGCATAAGCTACAGATGCTAGAAACGGCTGTTGGGTGATCTATTCCCAGTATGTATCCAAATGTTTCATCTAGTAATTTTTTAAGTTTAAAATCTAATCATGGCACATTTCACATAGTTAGTGGTTAACCAATTTCATTATGAAAGTGTGACATAAACAATACACTTACTCTGTTAACCGTGTATTGAGTTCAGTGGTGTCGTTGATATCAAACCAGCCTATTTCTTGTCGTAGAATAGCGTGAAAAAACTCCTGTCTGATTTTCCTGATCTGTCGGCCGGCTGCCAGAGTCCAAAATGAAACTTGTATATAGGCAGCAACAAGAACTCCAGCACCTAACCCTGAGTAATAGTACGCATACCTGGAAAATAATTAGGAAGTTTCTTTTAAATACTCCTATTTATTCATCCTTTTCAGGAAAATCTTCAGAGCTGGGGATTCATTTTACCGAAATCATATAGATTGTGTAGGACATCATAACAAATACACATGAAATTTTTTTCTCTTCTCTTTCTTAAACTGTAAGAGGATGACGGCAGATCTGTTCACTTGAATTGCCAGAAAACAGAAACATTTGAGGGTTAATCACAAAAAATAATGGTGTTAATGGATCATCTTAAAACTGATACTGACAATTTGTAGATATGATGTGATTCTTCTTTCATAATTAAGATTCCAGACTTGCATATCTTATTGTATTGAAAAAGTTCCCTACTATTCGCATACCACAGGTATAGGAATAAACAGATTGAACATGTGAAATGGTTCTTCATGTAAGTGTTCTTGTATTGTTTACAGAAAGACCCCCCCCCGCCAAAAGAACAAAACAAAACACAAACACACACACACAAACACACAAAACAAAAAAAACCCTCTTGATCTCTGGCATAATTCAAAAATATTTTTTAATAGTACACCAAAAACATAAATTCAAACTAACTTTGAGCGAAGTCTTAACTAAATTAGAGGAAAGTTAGTATCATTAAAAAGAACAAATTTGGGGTGCCTGGGTGGCTCAGTTGGTTAAGTATTTCCCTTTAGCTCAGGTCATGATCCCAGGGTCCTGGGATCGAGCCCCACATCGGGCTCCCTGCTCCGTGGAGAGTCCACTTCTCCCTCTCCCTATGCCCTCTGCCCTGCTCATGCTCACGAGCCCTCTGCCCTGCTCATGCTCGCGCTCTCTCTCTCAAATAAATAGAATTTTTAAAAAAGAACAAATTCAGTTTTGATACTCTCAAAGATACTTTTTATATAATTTTACAAACTGTTTCCAGAAAGAAGCCTTTCAGGCCTGCAGTAGCATATGGATGGAGCTCATTTAAATCAGCAGGATTAATTGATAAGTAAGCATATAAACATTATAGCACAGGCTTTTGAGATTTCTATTAAGAAGGACAAAGGGGGCCACCTGGGTGGCTCAGTAGGTTAAGCCTCTGCCTTCAGCTTGGGTCATGGTCTCAGGGTCCTGGAATCAAGCCCCACATGGGGCTCTGCTTGGCGGGGAGCCTGCTTCCCTCTCTCTCTGCCTGCCTCTCCACCTACTTGTGATCTCTCTGTCAAATAAATAAAACCTTAAAAAAAAAAAAGAAGGATGACGAAGGGAAAAATGCCATAAAGGACATTATTGGATCAGCTGACAAAACTGGAATACAAATGATAGATTAGATCAAAATACTGTATCAGTATTAAATTCGCTGACATTGATAATTGTGCTACAGTTATGAAGAGAGTATCCTACGCTTAGCACACTGAAGTATTTATGAGTAAGGGGCCATGATGACGTATGCAAGTTACTTCAGATGGTGGAGGTGAAGGGACTGGGTATAAATGATAACAATAGGCCAGGGGATGCCGGGGTGGTTCCGTCAGTTAAGCTGCTGACTCATGATTTTTGGCTCAGGTCATGATCTCGGGGTCCTGGACTGGAGCTCCACTCTCAGCAGGGAGTCTGCTTGAGATTCTCTCTCTCCCTCTCCCTCTGCCCCTACCCCACTCATGTTCTCTCTCTCTCTCCCTCTAAAATAAATAAATCATAAAAAAAATCAATGATAACAATAGGTCAAAGAATATAATAAAATGTAAAGAGTATACAGAGGCTCTTTGTATATTCTTATAATTCTCTGAAAGTTTGCAATTATTCTCAAATAAAACATTTTTAAAAGTCATCATAAATATTTATATACATAAATGTATATTTATATATAGAATACCTACATATATATATATATATATGTACGTATTAGCCAATTACCTAGTCATTTCTTCTTCCAGAATTCTGCCTGGATTTAGCATTGACAATGAAAAATTCACTAAATAAAAACAAAACAAAACAAAAATAAGACATTTTTGAAAAGTTGAACTATTAATAGATGTTACCAGGTTTTAAAAATCTTCTTTTTTTTTCAACCTCAATGAATACTTTTCACTTTGCTCCAATAGAGAGTCCACGGGTTTAGATGCAGGACATCTAGGGTACAGATGGGGAAAGATCGCTCTCCTAGGTTTGTCCCTGATCCTGGTGGTCTCAGGACTTTAGCAAAGCAGGTTCCTAAGGCAGCAGAGAGGAGTGGATGGAGGGCAGGCAGAGCATATAGAAGGAAGAGGAAGAAAAAAGAAATGGTTTCAAGAGAAAGGACAGAATTTAAGGGGCATTTTTTCTTAGAGGCCAAATGCACTTTATAGATAATTGTTTTTGTTAATTTTATTTGAATACATGTGTGTTTTCCTTTAGGTGCTTCCTTTTCCCATCAGGGGCACAAAGGCTGAATTACATGCATTGTAAAGGAGGGAAAATTAGAGACAAGGAAGATAAGTCAGTTGTCTAAAGACACGACAGTTGCTCACTGGCAACTGGTTGTGATCCTGGATTCCACACCTTGTTTGTTGGCAAAACTATATTCTGGTATTTTAAAAGTGGTATTGATTGGAAGGAAATATTATTGTATATTAATTTGAACTAATTTGATGAAAATGTCTATGTGCCATTCCTGTTGTAATAATAGCTAGCATGTATTGAGCATTTGTTATCTGCCAGGCTCTGTTCTGAACACTTTACATGTATTAATTCATTTAATTTTCACCACAACCTTATGATGTAGGACTCCTTTGTGAATTCCCATTTCACAGATGAGGAAATTGAGGCACAGGGTGATAAAGTAACTTATCCAAAGTCACACAGTTAGCAAGTAGGCTGAGAGTCCTAACACTATACATATAGCTCCTAACTTCATACTACACTGATGGTTTCATACGGTAATGACTATCTTCACTTCTTAAAAAACACAAAGTGAGGGACGCCTGGGTAGCTCAGTTGGCCAAGCATCTGCCTTCAGTTCAGGTCATGATCGGGAGGTCCTGGGATCAAATCCCGAGTTGGGCTTCCTGCTCAGTGGGGAGTCTGCTTCTCCCTCTCCTGCCCCACCCATGCTCTTTCTCACTTTCTCTCAAATAAATAAAGTCTTTAAAAATTGAAAAACACACAACCACAAAATATAAAAGTATAAAAGAAACAGTCCATGTCAAAATAATAGAACAAAATAATCACCACAGCACTGCTGAGAAAACATACCAGAGTACGTATTTCCCTATTTACCATGGTGCTAAGACAGAAATTAGTCTTTGTTCACTTATCATGTGTAAATAACCCCATAGTCATGTTTTCTGGTTGTGGTGTATCTTCCTTATCTTCTTTCAAAGGGGCTAAAGTCGAAACTTAAACTTTAAAACTTAAAAACTTATTTAAAACTTAAACTACTGTCAGGATCAATTACCAGTCATGCAGCCCTGACTATGGCATAATTTCTCCCTCAAAACTGTAACTTCCATTGATGTTCATGGTAAAACGTTTCTGCTTATTAATCTAGCTCTCCATCAGCTTTCAGGTCCTTGAGGAATCAGACCCTATTTCACTTCTGTTCTTATCAGTCAGTTGTGTGTGCTCACTTCCTCCCTGAGTTCTTAAATATGGCAGCCTTCAGATGCTAAATTGGAATTGTATTTGGAATTAGAGGCAGACAAGCTACTTAAAGCTTGGTAATGGTGGAAATCTTTGTTCAAACTTTGGGGAAAGGCCACATATATATGTGTACAGGGTTAGTTTTCCCCCAGAACTTAAAAATCAGGTAGAATCTTGAATGAATTTTAGTCTCCTCTAAATGCCTCCTTCAAATGTTTACATTCTCTCAGTGAGCACATTATAACTCAGACTGATTCTCTCTCCTAGGAAATAAGAATCAATGGGCATTCAAAATTTGAAATGCTCCTTTCTCAGAGTCCAAGCCAAGAATGGCAATCTAGGCCTGGGTTAATAACCCTAGGAGCTCCTAGGAAAGTTTCTGCTGCCCAAGGACTAAGGTAAGGCAGATGTGTGTTGATGTGTTCCCAGAAAAGTCATGGGATTCTAGATCTGGAATTCTAGACCAGGAAATCTTATGGGACTCTAGATCTGAAATTCTAGATCAGGAAATAGCATAAGATTCTAGATCTAGACATCTCATGGACCTCTGGATCTGAAATTCTAGATCTGGAAATCTAATGGAACTCTAGATTTGAAAGGGACTAGACCTGGTCTTCTCAGATGCTAACCTGTTATACCTCCGTCTCATAAACAATCTCTAAGTCACCTGGTTCAGGGGTTCTCAGTGCTATGTGCCTATTAGACTCACATGGACAGCTTGAAAAAAATACATTTGCCCAGGCTTCATGCAAGAACAGTTCAGTCAGAACCTTGGGCTGAGTCTAGAGCATCACATTTCTAAAAACTATCCCCATTTGATTCTAATGTGCTAGGATGGGTCTCACTCTGGTTTGCCTGAATGCCTCCCAGAATAAGGAAATGGAGAATTCTTGACGTTGCCTATTCATTTTAGAGAGCTCTCATAAAGTCCGTGGATGGATGGATTAGAGCAGTCACTTCTTTTCCAAGTATTCACAGTTAGTTTTCCCCAATATTTATCAATCATTTACTATCTTCTAGATACTTTTGTAAACATCTCATTTAATTCTATCAGTAAGTCTATGATCACCTTTTAAAGATGAGCATAGTGAGAATAAGAGAGGTTAAGTAACTTGCCCAAGGTCATACAGCTAGTAAGTGAAAGGTTTAAATAAATGCATATCTTAAGGATTACTTAGGGAGACATTATACAGAGAGTCCTAACTGTCGCATGTAAGTCTCAAGTCAATTTCTGCCTTCCTCAGTTCTGCCTAGAACTTCTCTTATCACATGGAAATATCCAGCACAAAGCAAAGAGCTGGTGTTTGTCCAGGCAACTTAGTACGTATAGTTACTTAAAATAACTGGGGTCTCCAAAATGCCTTTTCCTCTCAACCACGTGGCAATACAAAGGCATGCAGTGTATATTGATTTCTCTACAGAATTTTCTAGATCATTACAGTTACACATACTTGACATAAAATATATTAAGCTCCTGATTACTCTGCATAAAAAATGTCTCCTTTGACTCTGTCATTGAGGTTTTGGATGCAGAACACACATAACTCAGTTTCTGCACAACTGAGTCATTGTGAGGGAAAAACCTTGTCACTGAGGAGCTTTATTCTGTTGACAGGATGTGCTTTCTTCACAATCATTCACTGTCAAACCCTCTTGTAATTTAAACCTTGTTTTCTTTTAACATTCCCTTCCTATTTGTCTCCCAGTAAGTCTAACTGTCCAAGAGTCCAACAATTTTTAAGAATAGACTTTTTAAAAAGTGATTGTATTTATTTATTTGACTGAGAGATAGAGAGAGCACAGCAGAGGGAGAGGGAGAAGCAAGCTCCCCACTGAGTAAGGAGTCTGATGGTGGATTTGATCCCAGGACCCTGGGATCATGACCTGAGCCAAAGGCAGATGCTTAACCAACAGAGCCCCCAGGCATCCCAAAAGTGCCTTTTTAAAAAGATTTGTATTTATTTGAGGGAGAGAGAGAGAGCAAGACAGGGGAGGGAGAGGGACAAGCAGATTCTGTGCTGAGTACAGAGCCTCATGCAGGGCTGGTGGTTTGACGGGTACAGAGTCTCAATTTTTACAAGATGAAAGAATTCTGGAGATTGACTGTACAACAGTGTGAATATACTTAACACTACTGAACTGCACACTTAAAAATGGTTAAGATGGTAAATTTTGTTATGTATTTTATCTCAATTAAAATTTTTTAAAATGAGGTTAAAATAATGTCCTACACTTAACACAGATAAGTTAGTGTTTGGACCCATTTTAATAGTCCTGTTTTTGTTTTCACTAGGACCAGAATAACTCCACAACTTTCTTATTTGACACAGTTTGTTTGTTTTTTACTTGTTTCTAATTATGCAACCAAGTAGCTTTGAAGCTGGGCATGGCAGACAGGTGCCATGTGCTGTGCCCAGGGTCAAATTCAAGGTATCTGAGGGGAATGGCACGAGCAAATCACTTAAAAACCTGTCATTGGTGGAGTGATAAACTCCCCAGAGTTGCCAACTTACTTTCTGTAACCTCCAGATGAAATGACCCTTGGTCTTCCACAGCCACATCTGACATCAGGCTTATAGGCTGTCTTAGAGGATTTGCGATGAGAAGTCCCTCAAATGTTATTAATTTCCAATGCCCACTCTTTAGTAGTTTGTAAAGATAATATTGTCATACCTTTTTGGAGAAAGTGAAATCTTTAAATTTCCTACTCAGTCTAAATCCAGAGAGCTCACTGGTATGTTGAGAGTTCTAGAGTTTAGCAAAAATCATGGAAGTTGAGAGAGGATCAGTACCCATCTATACTTAACCTTAGCAGAACTCAGACGTTCATCTTGTAGAGATGATGTTTATTTAAAGTCTATTCTTTAGGGGCAGCTGGGTGTAGCTCAGTTGGTTAAGCATCTGCCTTCAGCTCAGGTCATGATCCCAGGGTCCCCTCTGGGATCCCAGCCTCTCTTTCTCTGCCCACCACTCCCCCTATCTGTGTGCGTTCTCTCTCTCTAACAAATACATAAATAAAATCTTTAATAAAAATAAATAAATAAAAATTTAAAAGGTACCTTTACTAGATTTCTAAAAGATATTAATGTTTATGTAAATAGACCTTATTGTACAAATCAAGCAATCCTATTCTCTTAGGTAATAACACTTAAGTTCTGCAATGCTAACCAAATACATAGTTCTGAATCAGCAAACCCTGAAAACTCCAACTGATCTAAATGCCAGAGTCCACTTTTTCTTAGGTATCTTTGCATTGTAAGCTGCCTTTTCTTTATCAATTTTTTTCCCTTCTTTCCACCATCTGTGTGCCAATATAGCTTCCCTCAATCTTCTCCGGCCTAGTGCCCACAAGGTCTCTTGGGAGGAGCTGGGCCATGAGGCTTGGTAGAAAGCATTGAGGTTTCACTATCTGTGTTGAACATGGCTAATATGAAAATAACTCTGTCCACTGGAACCTGACTCTTGTGCTGTTGCCACAGTCCCTCTTACAGGTGACACTAACTTATGAGAATCCTTGGCTTTTTAGTAATTACACTCCTCTGTGTGGGTTTCAAAACACATCATTCTCATACTGAAACCATTCACTCTTTAGTGAAGTGTTAGATCAAGCTCCAGTCAACCTGGTTGAACCACACATTAGAGTCAAAAGATGGACAGAATGTTGACAAAAAGGGTGCAGGAAGAGAAAAGAAAAAGAAAGCCAGCAAAAGATTTACAAGCTAAGTGTAGCTAAGAAGTATGGCCATACTAACGGAAGTATTTTGAAACATGTCTGTCATCACCAAAGGGATGGACAATCGCATAGGTATACTCAGATGACAGTTCTGCTCTCCTCAAGGAGAGGGATTTCCCTGCCTTATTTAGATGCAAAGGTTTTTGTACATTTCCTTATTCTGTATTAAAAGTCAAACAGGATAGGTCTAGTGGTTGAAATTTAAAGAGTATTCAAGGAATTTTCTGAGAATTTTATAACTTCTTCAGTGATATCTGGAGTTAGACAGAGTGCAAACCATTAATCAAATGGATGAGAAAGAGCAAAATCAACCTTTGATCTTTCATCCAGTTAAAGGAGTACAATGTATGTTAAAAAAAAAAATAGACAAATGCTTACCTGGAAAGGAGAAGTTTCCTGCAGTATCAACGAATTTGTCGGTCATTTGTCCAAATACTATCATCATGAGGGGGAGACCTGCTCCATGAGCTATGGCCATGATGGTGCCCAGGGACATCAATAATTTATCCTGCCAGTCAGAATATCGAAACTACAAAATAAAAAGAAAGGAAATAAAAGAATATTTTATAGAAAAGACTTTTTCTTTCTCTGCAACTATATATTCTTTGGATTTTTATTTAAGGTCAGTACTTTTTACAAAAATTATTTATTTATTTATTTGTTTGTTTATTTATTTATTTTATTTTAGAGAGAGAGAGCGCGTATGCAAGAGTGAGTAGGGGTTGGGGAGCAAGGCAGAGGGAGAGCAAGGGAGTCCTTAAGCAGACTCCCTGCTGAGTGCAGAGCCCTGCAAGAGCCCTGGAGGAGCCCGATCCCAGGACCCTGAGATCATGACCTGAGCCAAAACCAAGAGTCGGACACTTCAACAACTGAGCCATCCAGGCTCCTCTAAGGTCAATAATATTACTTAAGGTTAGTACTTTATTTAAGGTCAGTAGTTGCAGATAAATGTAACAGGGAAGAAGGAGGATTTCCATCCAAATTATTGACGGATTAATTTTATGATGCTTTGTTTTATATCCTGTGAAGAAATAATCTGATTCTGTTTCATCAGTATCTTCTTTGGTTAAATGATTATAATATAATCAGAAAGGATAAAAGTTTAGCTCCATGAAGAAATATGGTTTGATCTTCCAGAGCTACTATGTAGTGAGTTAAAAACAGCTAGGAGAAAACACTAAGTATACACACAAAACAATATTCAAAATATTTCAGAGAGAGAATTACAAATAAGGAGGAAACAGATCCCCTGAGTCTTGTGGATAAGTTCCTCTTAAGAGATTTCAGGTAGCTTTTTAAAAGGCAGCTCAGAAGTGAAATGAAAAAGCATTATGGAGTGCTTACATGTGTATTCTAGGGAAGTTCTGCTTAAGGAGACGATGCTCCTTGAAGAATCTGGAAGGATAAGGGAGAATTTGCTGAAGAAGAATTGGGGGGAACAGATGAATTGGAGGTATTTAGGCTTAGAATAGCAAGGTACCTGGAAACCGCATGCAGTGCTCAGAGAACTCCCTGCAGGGGAAATCCTGGAGTGCAGAGTGTGGGAGCTGATGTTAGAAAGAGGCAAAAAAAGGCCTGGTGGGCCACACCAAGGGTCCTACTGTATGGTGTACTTAGTACTATCACTGTACGGTCTACTTAGTACTATCACTTAGAAGGCAGACACTAGTTGCTACAGTGACATGTACAATGCCCAAGAACTAACCAGCCAATCAATGTCAGAGGACTTTAAAGACTTTGTCCCTCATTGTCTTTTTAGCCCTGTCTCATTTCTCATGTTTTCTTCCAGTTTTTTACTATCATTCTATGGCTCTTTCTGTTGTCTTCTCTCTTCCTCTGTCTTCTAGATTACATCTACCTTCCCATACATTTCCATTTCTATACCTTACCTCTGTCCCTTTTTATTTATTTATTTAAAAGATTTTTTATTTATTTGAGAGGGAGAGAGGGAGCACGAGGTGGGGGAGGGAGAGAGGAAGAAGCAGACTCCCTGCTGAGCAGCGAGCCTGATGCAGGGCTTGACCCCAGGACCCTGAGATCATGACTTGAGCTGAAGGCAGATGCTTAATCAACTGAGTCACCCAGTTTTCTCACCCTACCCCCTTTTGGGGACAAGACACAGTCATGGGGAGAATGAGTCACAAGTCAGGCTTGGCAGAGTGGGGTCTTTGAGAGCTGAAGCTGAGTCAAACAGGGTCAACAGGCCAGGACAGTCTGAGGTCAGACACACTTGGTGGGGAGGAGGGTGTGCAAACTGTTCTCACAGAGTTCCAGAATTCAGTTTGGGGAGGCCAAATTCCATCATCAAACACGCAGGGCAAGCAAGAGTGCCGAAAGAGACAAGGGTCAGAAGCTAGATGGAGCTTGGAGCAGATCAAGGGGAGCAGGTAAAGTCGAGAGTAAATGCAGAAGTATCCCTAAAATTGCTAGAAAAAGGACTAGTGTTTCCAAGGTTCATTTTAGTGGCTCTGAGGAAGGGACATAGAGCACTTGGGTCTACTAACCACAGTTACAAGCACAGGATCTGATCATCATGTCATGTTCTCTTTAGTGAAAATTTACATAAAATTGAGAATCATTTTAAATGCTTTTCATGCTATTTAAATAAAATTTCACTGTCTCTGAGCTTAAATTTGAAATTATAAGCATTTCACAGCAACAGCACAGTTTCTTAAGCAAACTTAAATTTAAGTGATTTTCAACCAAACAATGAATTTCTAATTCTTGTTAGAAACAGTTTTGTCCTGAACCTCTTTCACGACACACACAAAAAAAAGTATCTATTCCAAGGAAGAAAAGATTATATTTCAATTTAATTTAAATTTTAACTTTTAAGTTCAAATTAAATGTACTAAGCTCTTGCCTCAAAGTTTGTGGTGTTTTATTTGCTATAGGAGGCAGATTTAACACATGTACATTAAAAGCAGATTTAGTTTTATAAACAATTTATTCTCTAAAGCACTAAATTTTTAAAATAAAAACACTACAACAATAAGGGAGAGGAGAATGAATAGGGGCTTTGTTGTGACATGAGAAATGTGCACCAATGTTTGAGACTGAGAATGTTTGTGTCTTTTCATCCATTTATTTACTAAGCTGGAGGTTTCAGCTGACATGCCACTTAATACCATCTTCTTTGCTATGGAATAATGGGTCAGAGTTTGAAACCTATCATACTTACTCAAAGTGGGAAACACTTTCTTGGCCCACCATTCTGAGACATATTACAAATGAAAACCAGATTAGACTTCTCCCAAAAATATACTGACTTGCCTTGTACTAGCAGAAAACCACTGACAATTGTGTTAAACATAATCAGAATCTCTAAATGTTGCTCCATATGTAATCAATTTTCTTGGAAGTCAAACATGAATATAGATTTCTTCCTTATTTCTAAATTTCTATAGTTAACAATCACTCTCTTTATAGTTAGTTAACAGTTATAGTTTAGTTATAGATTGTATAGATTGTAGTTAACAATCACTTTGCTTTATTTTAAGCAAAATTTGGGTATGTGTGTGTGTGTAAAACAAATGCAGAGATCTGTTTCAGGAAAACACATCTCTGCATGAGGTGCTATGAACACAAGTCCTAGCTCTGCTCTGTTTCATAGCTAGCCTATCCCTACCTCTTTTATCAACTACCTTGAAAATGTGGTCTGTTGATGACCAACCTAGGACAATCATAAAGTACTGACTCCACATCTGTTGATTCAAGGCACCAAATTTGAATGTAAACAAGAATTACTCATATATAATATTTCATGGCTTACCAAAGTTAATGGTCCAATCAGGTTCATTCTCTTCTTTTTTTTCTTGTCTTGGTTGCTGTAAAAAAAAAAAAAATATATATATATATATATATATATATATATATATATATATATTTGTTTGAATTTAAAACTGTTACCAAATGTTTCACAGTCACTGAATATAAACCTGAGTAGTTATCACATCTATTTTTTTCAAATATAAAACAGTGATATCCACAAAGAATCCAAATTAACCAGTTTAACAAACTGCAAGGCAATCACCAAGTGCAAAGGTAACTGTCCAAGGTACTACAGAGATATCTGGATGAATGAGAAAGGGTCACCTGCCTTGCAGAGCTCATACATGGAAAGAAAATACATAGGTTAGTATCTGCCAAATAATTAAATTCTTCTGTTGATAAAAAAATACGTATTGATTGGGGCGCCTCGGTGGCTCAGTGGGTTCAAGCCTCTGCCTTCGGCTCAGGTCATGGTCCCGGGGTCCTGGGATCGAGCCCCACATCGGGCTCTCTGCTCTGCGGGGAGCCTGCTTCCTCCTCTCTCTCTCTCTCTCTCTGCCTGCCTCTCTGCCTACTTGTGATCTCTGTCTGTGAAATAAAAAAATAAATAATCTTTTACAAAAATATGTATTGATCTAAAAATAGAGTAAAGTCTACTCTTCTGAAGGACTAGAGGGAGCAGTATCAGGAAATCCTGTTGGCTCTATATTCGCAATACAACTAGAATTCAACCACTACTCATTACTTTTACTGCTATCCCAATAGCCCAGGAGAACTCCTACCTAGTTTCTCAACTTTCAGTTGTGCCAACTTCAGTCTACCCTCAACACATCATGCAAATAATCATTCCCAAGCTCGAGTCATATCATGCTACTCTTATGCTCAAAAAGCCTACAACAGCTCCCATTTTTCTCAGAGTAAAAGCCAAAATTCTTACATTGGGTTTTTGGCCCCTACATGATGTCTCTGTCACCTCTCGGATCACATTTCTTTTTTAAAAAAGATTTTATTTATTCATTTGAGGCAGAGAGATACAGAGAGAGACCACGAGCAGGGGGAGTGGCTGAGGAAGAGGGAGAAGCAGACTCCCCACTAAGCCGGAGCCCGATTATGGGACCCGATCCCAGGACCCTGAGATCATGACCTAAGCCAAAGGCAGCTGCTTAACCATCTGAGCCACCAAGGCATCCTCTCACCAGATATCTTACTCCTATTCCTGTTTGCTTTGCTTCAAGCCACACTGGCCTCTCTGCTGTTGTTCTCTGAACACACCAAACACGTTCTCACAGCAGGATCTTTATATTGTCAGATACCTCTGCCAGGAATGCTGTCCCCTCAGACACCCACACACCACCCTCCTCTCATGTCTTTTCCGGTCTTTCCTCAAATACTGCTTTCCCAATAAGACCTATCTTAACCGCCCTATTTAAAACTGCATATTACTTCCTCCTTGCCCTCCCCAATTCCCTAGCCTTTTTAACATTTTCCATAGCATTCATTACCTTCTAATTGCTGTAGCTTACTTATTTTGCACAAGTATTCTTTATGTCTGTCCTCCCAACAATAATACAAACTCCACGAGGATAGAGATTTTTAAAATCGAAATGCTTTTATTTAGCTTAATTGAATTATTTAATTTAGGTAGGTGATAAATTTTGCTCATAAAACTTGATCCCAAATTATTTAGAACACTTGTTAAAATCAGACAGACATCTGCCACTAAATCTGTTCAAAAGAAGGTGCCATAGGCAATATAGCAGGATGATTGGAACTAGCATATGACTTGCCATTTGCCCTAAATAACTGGAAGGAGCTTGACTTCCTTGGAATGAATAAGCTTTGATCTGATTTTTTTTTTAATAAAAATTAGTCTCAACATGTACTTTCCTAATCTCACAGTCTTAACTTACTATTAACTTTCTGTATTTCTCTTCTGAATTGTTTTCTTGTGTTTCCAATACAAGGCTGTGAACTTCATTTCTGAGAACTCCCTTGAGTTCTGGGGATTACTGCATCTTTTGCAGGGACAGCTCCTTTGTGCACTCATCAAATGTTCAGCCAGCGCAGTACATAAATAGCCTTCATAAAAATGCCATCTATTTATAGATTCACAGTCAATCC
This sequence comes from Lontra canadensis, assembly GCF_010015895.1. Lineage (NCBI taxonomy): Eukaryota > Metazoa > Chordata > Mammalia > Carnivora > Mustelidae > Lontra > Lontra canadensis. Next base: position 67,727,954 of record NW_022630996.1, on the reverse strand, counting down.
CAGCCTATATTGCCAGCTGATGAAAACCACATTTTCCCCCCCCCTTGGTAGAAATAATACCATCCATCTGTTTTCTAATTCTCTTTGGCAAACTAAATTTTCTATGAATGAATACCATGGTGGTTAGAAGGAAGAGAGCAGTATCACTGTAGGAAGAAGTTAACAGACTAAAATGATTCTTTAAACATCAGGTAGGCATACTTTCAGTTGGCTAATCAGGCCCCTTGAAGCTTGAGGACACACTGCACAACCTGATAAATGTGTCCCTCTGGGTGATTACTTGATGACACAGGTCAATCAGTCCTGGGTGGCCTGGCATGAACTCAGAGACCATAACCGCCTCAGAAACTATTTGAGGCTAAAGGCGAAAATGATTCACGATTCCTCCACTGAAAGAGGAAACAAAGACAACACACCACTGACTGGTCATTTCTGCCCCTACATTTCTGCCCCTACTAAGGCCTATGAAGTGCACTTAACGAGGGCCTCGGAGAGCCAGTCAGCCTCAGAGAACCAGCAAGCAAATGAAGGGCTGAGGCTTGCCCCCTTGCCTCTGAACAAACACTGATTTTGGAAGAATGAGGCTGCCCACAGTCCCCCTCCCCACCTCACTGCCCGGGAGGGAGAAACGCGAACCTTCGAGGTGCTGAGAGAGGGGTGGGGGGAGGGGATAACCCTGGCGGAAGGGGAATTAACAGGGGAGGAGGATTTTTGTTGCTGTTGCTGCTGTCTCTCTCTTGCCTCACGGGTCCTGTTCAAGAAGCGCGACCATCCAACAGCCGGTGTCTGATGCTCTAGGGCAAGCAAACTCGGATGAGGTTTATGAAAGTTATCTGTAAAGATTTTGAGTTATATAATGCAGGGAATGTTACCCAGCACTGATATTCATCGAGTCACCCCGCACAAAGTGGGGAAGCGGCACTTTTAAAGGCGGCCTCTTCCTAAGCCTGCTCCAAAAGGAGCCTCCGTGGCACTCCTTGAGGAAAGTCAGGACCTTAGACAAGACCCTTGCAGAGAAGCCCCCGACACAAAAGCATCCACAGATTGCTCCACTTTCCGAAGCCGAATGGGGCCCTGCTGATGCGCGTGTAAGGAAAGCGGCGGCCGCCAGGGAGGTACCTGCTGGGGCCCAGTTCAAAGTCGCCCTCCGCTCTCCCGGGGCGTGGGACGGTTCCGTTCCTTCCCGCCTCAAGATCCATCTCGACCTGGGGAGAAACCAACAGCCTCAGCTCCCGGCGCCCCCGGCACAGCTCGAGGGTACAACCAGCTTCCCCACAGCCCGCCACCGAGGCGTGCGAGCCGGACACACGGTCGCGCGCCGGAGGGGCGCCGCGCGGAGGCCCCGCTGTCCTGGTCTCGCGCGCGGCGGCCCCGGGGTTTCCCGCCGCGGCCCGGAGCGCCGGGCCTGACTCACCTCGGACCTCGCGCTCTCTGTCCGAGCCGCCCGGCGCGCGGGGCGCTACGGCCGCGGGGCTTGGACTTTGCTCGCGGGAGCTTCGCCCCCGCCCCCTAGGCGCGCCGCGCCCCAGCGACGCCTCCTGCTGTCTCCCGGGCCCCAGCGTCGGCCTCCGGGGCAGCCACCCCCCGGGCTCTCTCCGCGGGCGCCCTCGCCGCCCCCCCCCCCGACCCCACGGCGAACCGCCAGCCTGGTGTTCCCGGTGCTCGGTGCTGGGAGAGCCTCAACGGGCAGGCAACCCGAGCCCCCAGAAGTGACTGTCACTCTCTCTCGGGGCTCAGTTTTCTTTTTACACCCGTGCGGGGTGGGGTGCTGTTTCCGGACCCTCGACAATCATAGGGGAGCCGAGGAGGGCGCCCCAGACCTGCCTTCTACTTAACGCGTCCGCTGGTCTGGTGCTGGGGGCCCTGAGCCCCACCATCTCCGGGACGACCCAGAATCAACAGACCCTGGGAGAAGAGAAACGCTGTTGGTGCCCTCTGAGTCCTTAGAGACACAGAACTTTTTAGGGCTGGAAAGGCTGGTAGAGATCACCTAATTAAAACCCGCTTTTTTTCTTTTCCTTTTTTTTTTTTTTTTTTTTACAAGAATAAATGGACGCAGGCGAGGCCGAGTCTTGCCTGAGGCTGCATCAGCGGGTGGAGAATCCAGTCTCCAGTGCCCTCCCCTGCCTCCCTACTCTGATCTCACACTTCTCCCTATATTACATGGTTTCTGGCCCTCGCGCCTGCTTGAGTCCCCTGTATGGCCTTCCCGTCCCTTCTGATTAACTTCTGGACACGTCTCTGAAAAGAAAGCAAAACATTATGAAGGCTTTGAAGCCAGTGGGATTCAAACTAGAGCTTCACACCTTGTAAGCTATGTGACCGTGGACACTTTGCTCACTTCTCTGGGCCTCAGTCTCCTCATAAACACCATGAGGATAACAACTCCCGTTCCAGGTTACTGCAAGGAATAAATGAATCAGGAAGGTAAATACCTAGTATTATGCTTAAAACACAGTATATACTCTACAAATATGCCCTTCCTTCCTCCTGATCAGGTAGCAACATTACCTTCCTTCCATGGTGCCTTATTAGTACGAAAGTCATCCCATGACTTTGTTGGGTTCCCAGAGAACCTTAAAGCAGAGCAAGGTATCACAGGAACTCATGTTTTGGGGTAGACCCCGCTATGAACTTCCCCTCTGCCATTTACTAGCTGTCTGGCCTTGGGCAGTTTATTTAATCTGGGCAGTTTATTTCATCAATTCAGTGGCTGAATCCATAAGATAGGAGTGTTATTAGGATTAGATACAAAAGTGCCCAGTACATAGGAAGCACCCAATAAACAAGTAATATGGCTAAAAGATCAGAAGAGGCTGATGAGGAAGAAGGAGGAGGCAGCCACTCTGATGCTCACTCTTATACCGGTCACTCCTCTCCATCCTGCTCTGCCTGTTAATCTGGAGCTTGGCCGCCTGTGCCTGGAGGAACATTCTAGGGGTTGACTGAAACTATGACATATTCTCGAATTAGGTGACAGAAATGAATTTACTTTAGTACTTTTTCCTCACAATAGCTATTCTTCTTCATCTAGTCTACCATCACCATGAGGATTCTTTTTTGGATCTATCAGAAGTCCCGCTCTTCAGGAGTCCTAACAGGTAGTCATATCCCTCTTTTAAGGCCAGGATTTCGTCCCCAGAGGGACGAAAGCCATTGGAATTCTTTAGTTTGAATGAAGGTTGGATGGTAGCTGGAGGACATTATAAAAGTCGGTAGACTATAGGGATGATAGCCTCTTTGGTTTCTACGCAAGAAATCTTGGGGGAATAAAAGGGCAGGTACAGGAAGTGGTTAGCAATCTGTTGAACTAAAACCAAAAAATAAGCAAACAAAGGCTCCCAGTTCCGAGATGTGCTTGCCTGTCTGAGTCAACTCACAAAGTGGTCCCTGAAAAAGTGCTTATCATGGTTTTTCTGTGTTTCAGAACGGAAGTGAGAATCTAGGACAAGAGGGTGTTCGTGGAGAGAGGAGCCATGCCAACATGACTGTGTTTCTGTGTTTGCCTATGTTAAGGCCAATTCCAAGGACTCCTTTAATATTTATCTGATAACAATGAAACAACCCTACTTGCACATCCATGCAGTTAGTCACTCATTCAAAGCCCAGATTTAAGCCACTGTGGTAAGCTGGATTTCTTGATGATATTCAGGCTATAAGAAATCTTAATTTTCTCTTTGGGGTAGGATTTTGAAATACTTCTCCTTTGTTCTCACTTTTAGAGAGTTGTCTTACCACCACTCTGTTATCTTACCTTTTCCATTTGTTCCATTCATTTTGTCTTTCTTCTTTGATCTTAATTTTTACCTTCTTTTGGATTTATTGAATATTTTTATTATTTTGGCTTCCTTACTCTTAGCTTATTAAGTATGTATTCTCTTATCTCTTCAATAGTTAACCCCTTTCTGAAGATTATGACAGGTATCTTCAACTATTGTTACCTTCTTCTCTTTTACAACAATGCAAATATCTTAGGACTCTCAAACCTCATTCATCTACCTCTGACTTGAACACCATCGTTGTCATATACTTTGATTTTCTCTATTTACGGCTCTTAATGAGAATGTTACTGCTTTATAGAGTCAATGTTCACTTATATTTACCTTTGTTTTTGTCCTTTTCTTGCTCTTTATTTCTGCCTACATCTCAAAGTCACTATCTTGGGTCATTTTCCTTCTACCTGAAGAACACTCTTGTATTTCCTTTAATCAGTGGTGAATTTTCTCACTTCTTTTTTTCCTGAAAATGTATTTTGCCTTTATGTTGAAAAATGATTTGGGATTCACCTTACTGGATATCAAGACCTTTGCAATGAAACCACAGCAATTGAGGCAATGTGTTTTGGGCAGGTCTAAACAAAATTAAAGTGGAACAGAATTGAGATCTTATAACTGACAGCCAGAACTCTAATCCAGACAGTGTTCTTAGCCACCGTTTTAACAAGGGCAGGGAAGTGGGAGTGGTGAAGATGTGTCAAATGTACCAGACGGTTAAACACATGCATCCTCCAATCCATTGATCGCACCACCTTTTTACTGTTCCTGACTTTCTTGATGTACTCTCTTTCTTCATAACCCATCTTGTAAACATCTGCAACTCCCTTGTCCTCTCTTTGTATCTCTCTCACTCGGTAAAACCACGACTCTGACTAATTTGAATGATCCAACTACTGCAAGGCTACACTGTACTGAAGAACACGGCCAAAGAAAAAGCACAAAACCATCTGTATGGTCCCACCATGAAACAAAGTCCATGCCCCTACTTGCCACCAGGTCTGATGGTTGTAGTTTTATACTATAGATCCCATCCTCCGATGAATGATTTTCCTCCTGTTGCATCAACTTTCCCATCCTAGCTGGATTCTTCTTGTTGGTACATAGAATGCTGTTATTTTTTCCATCTTAAAAAACAAACAAAAAACTCTCTTGACCCTATTTCTCCTGCCAATTACCATCCCATTTCTCTCTTTCTCTCTGCAACTAGATTTCTTTTTTTAAAATATACATTCAATTAATTAACATATAGTGTATTATTTGTTTCAGAGGCAGAGGTCACTGATTCATCAGTCTTATATAATACCCAGTGCTCATTACATCACGTGCCCTCCCTAATGTCCAGCACCCAATTACCCCATTCCTCCACTCCTTCCTCCAGCAACCCTCAGTTTGTTTCCTATGATTAAGAGTCTCTTATGGTTTATCTCCCTCTCTGTGCAGCTAGACATCTTAAAATTATTATTTCTATCACTGTCTTCATTTCCTGCCCCTGTTTTCCCTTAAACCCACTCTTCTAAGAAGTTTGACTCTTTTGCACCACTAAAATTCCTCTTTTAAGGAACACTGATAAACTCTATATTGCTAAACCCAAAGGTCAATTCTTTGTCTTTATCTTATTTCACAAATTTAAGCAATTGACAAGTTCATCATTCTCTTTTCCATAACACGTTTTCTTCACTTGGATTCCAGGACACCACATATTTCTTGGGTTTTGTAATGCTTTACTGGTCACTCTTTCTCAGTCTACTTTGTCTTCCTCTTTTTTTTTTTTTCTTTTTAAGATTCTATTTATTTATTTGAGAGAGCGAAAGAGAGCACGCGAGCAAGCCAGAGGGAGAGGGAAGAGAGTCTGGGGCAAACTCCCCACTGAGTGCAGAGCACGAGGTGGGGGCGGGGGTGGGGGGAGGCTTGATCTCACAACCCTGAGATCATGACTTGAGCTGAAACCAAGAGCTGGCCGCTCAACCGACTGAGCCACCCAGGCGCCGCTGTCTTCCTCTTCTTTCAACTTTTATACTACCACTGGAGAGCTCCAAGACTCCCTCCTTGGACTTCTCTGTCTATTCTCACTCCCTCTGTAATTTCAGCCAGTCTCACGGCTTTAAATACCACCTGTATCCAACAATTTCTAAATTATTATTTCTAGCCTAGAGGTCTAGCCTAGACCTCCTTTCTGGATTCCTGACTCATATATATGACTATATCTTTGACATCTCTATTGGGATGCCTACTGTGCCCAACCTTGACTCAGATCTTTTCTCCAAGCTGTCCCCTCCAACAGCCTCCTTCTCAGTTGGCAGCTCCAGTCTCCCAGCTGCTCAGCAAAAAACCTTGGAGTCATTTTGCATGTTCATCTGTCTTCCACAATCCATACTCAGTGGGTCAGGAAATCCTATGGGCTCTACCTTCAAAATATTTCCATAATCTCACCACTTCTCTTTCTCCAGTTATACCACCATGGTACAGACACTATCATCTCTCACCTGAATTACTACAATGGTTTCTTTCTTGGTTTCTTTCTTGGTTTCTTTCTTTCTTTCTTTCTTTCTTTCTTTCTTTCTTGGTTTCTTTCTTGGTTTCTTTCTTTCTTTCTTTCTTTCTTTCTTTCTTTCTTTCTTTCACGATTTTATTCATTTGAGACAGAGAGAGACAAAGAGGGAGAGGATGCGCACAAGTGGGGGGAAGGGCAGAGGGAGAGGAAAAAGCAGACTCCCCACTCAGCAGGGAGCTTCATGCAGGGCTCTATCTCAGGTCCCCAAGATCATGACCAGAGCCAAAGACAGCTGCTTAACTGACTGTACTGCCCAGGAGCCACTATACAATAGCTCCTTAACAATCTCTCTGCTACTGTTGCCTCCTTTTCTGTGTTTGTCCGTTCTCAAAGCAACAGCTCCAGTGATTCTTTTGAAATAAGTCAGATCATGTTGCTCTTCTTCTCCCAATTCCCCAGTGGCCTCCAATGCACTCAGAGCCAGGCCTGCGAAGGCTCAACTTCTCTGTGGTCTCTCTGACCTCGATTTCTGTTCCTCTCCCCACCACCCTCCACCCCAGCCACACTGGCTTCTTCCATGTTCCTCAAACAAGAGAGGCAGAGTTCCACCAACTGAGGAACTAGGTATTTCCTCTGCCCCAATTTTCTTCCCCCAAATATTCACATAACTAAAACCCTCACCTTCTCCAAGTCTCTTCCCAATCACCACCTTTTCAGTGAGACCAACCGTGGATGTCCCCTTTAAAAACTGCATTCCATATCTTTGGGACTCTCAGTTCCCCTCACTCTATTTTGATTCAGAGATTCAAATCAACATTTATCACGTCTAGTATACTATGCAACTCACAGATTTATTAACCTTGTTATTTATTGTCACCTCAGTAGTATGTAAGACACATGCCCCTAAAGATGATTCCCTTAGCTAGCCAACATTTGCTGCCCACACTTAAAACGTGCCAGACTCTGTGCTGCGGTTTGAGGATATAAAGAAAACAGGGCATGGCTCCTGCCCTTCCATGGACTGAGAATAAACCAGTGCATAAATCATGCAGAAATATATAGTGCCTTATAGAGAACAGAGCCTATCACACACATATATTATCTCGTTCGATTATCAAAACAAGAATCATGTTTAAGGTCAACAAGGGAGAAGCTATTCTTGATTTAAACGTTAGAAATTAGGATTGCTGAAGAGTAGGTGAATTTCCACGTGGCTCAGACACAGTGACATTAGGACTCCAACCCTGGCCATGTGACTCCAGCTGCCCTGTTCAGTATCCCTGGGGAAGACGACTGTCAGTCAGAGGCTATGCCTACCAATAGTTCTAGTCTCCACAGCACTAGAAGGCTCATTAAATGTGTATTAGGGGCGCCTGGGTGGCTTAGTGTGTTAAAGCCTCTGCCTTCGGCTCAGGTCATGATCCTGGGGTCCTGGGATTGAGCCCCGCGTCGGGCCCTCTGCTTGGCAGGGGCCCTGCTTCCTCCTCTCTCTCTCCCTGTCTCTCTGCCTACTTGTGATCTCTGTCTGTCAAATAAATAAAAATCTTTTTAAAAAATGTGTATTGAATATATCAATATTTTAAGCTATAGCATAAAAAAATAAAAAAAGAGTTTCCTCTAAGAGACAAAAGGAAGAACAAATGCCATCTACTAACATGTTAAAATATATATGTAATATGATAATATGTAATATTTATATAATACAATAATATAATATTTTTATATTTAAATACAAATTAATGTACAGAGGTTTTCTCTGAAGAGACTATGATGGACTCAGCTCCTTCTCCAGTTGACCTTGAGCTTGACCATAATAGGATTTTTGGTCTTTCCCTCACTATACTGTATTTGTGGTGAACAACCCTGACTTTTCATCTCTGAAGATGGTTAGATACTATCTTCAACTACTGTATTTGCACGTGGTCACACTTAACAGCACTTTTCCCAAACTGTCTACCACCAGGACTTTTCAACCTCTGCTAACTTTTCCATCTTCTCAGAGTTCATAGACTGATTGCCCCTGCCTTTACTTTCTCCAAACTATGCTACATCTAGCACTTTTCTCCAAAATTCTTTTTTCAAAACCTTTTCATTGCTTGAAAAACAAAACAAAAATCCCTCTCCATTTCTGACCTAGCTTTCTCCTTAAAAATTTTTGCTTTTGTTCTCAGTCTTCTTTTGTTCATTGTAAAATTCCCCTAACTTATTTGGCTCACATTGGAAGGTATTCGTAGGATGAAGAAGATGGGATTGGTTCCAGTTCAACTCTTTCTTTCCCAGTGAATTCTTCTTTACACCCTCTCAAACCAGGGAGGACTTACAGAAGTACCATGATGGGCCTTCAAGAAGCAGTTGGGAAGAGTTTGCTATGAATCACAGTGTCATATCATTTCTGTCAGCACAGAGTAATGGCACATATTGAGAGTTCCAAGGTCACATTGCCTAATGGAATTCTTGTGCTCTGTGAGGGTTAAGGGAATGATTAGGTGGACAGGAATGGCTGCAGGGTGTCAAGGTTAGAGATGAAATGAATAAGCATGAAAGAGGGCTACTTTGCTTTAGGTCATTTATGTTGACTTACTCCTAAGGTTATTACAAAACTGTACCTTTTCAAAAGATTGCACTTTACTTTGCTACAGATTCAGATATTTGCTAATATTGAAGTGTCCATAATAATATAATGAAAAGGAACAGTAACATCAAGTTTGCATTTGATATTAGTTTTCACTTACTCACTACACTCTTTCCTGGCCTTAAAATGGTGGAATCCTAAGGCTTCTTCAACCACTGAAAGTGTATTGTAAAATGTTCAGAAATCCTATCGAAGCAAAATGAACTTGCCGTCATGTGTAAATCAATTTTGGAACTCTACTAATAATATCAGATGGAATCTAAATTGTATTCACTCACTCCTTTGCTCTGGTTTTTAAAAACTTTTTATTTTGAGATACTTAGAGGCCATATGCAATTGTAAGAATAACATAGAGAGATCTCCTCTACCACCCCAGTAGTAATACATTGTATTTTGGTGTCAAAATTCATAAGAAATATTGGTATATAGTTTTCCTTCCTCCCTCCTTCCTTCCTTCCCTTCCTTCCATCTGTCTGTTTTTGGTTTTAGTATCAAGGCAATACTAGCTCCATAACATGAATTGGGAAGCATTCCCTCCACTTCTATTTTCTGGAAGAAATTGTGGGTTACATTTTTTAAACTCCCATTTTGTGTGGTTCTGAGTATCATACAGCACAAATGAATAACTTACCACAGTCTACTGTTGCTGCATTTTATTTGCCCGAGTGAAATGTAGAAATGTCATTTCCATTACAGTCATTTACTCTTTCCTATTGATAACCTGATGGTCTTATATATTTCCTCTACTTACATTTAAAACAATACCAGGTTGTGTGATAATTTTTAGTACATTTCTTTCTTAAACCAGCAAAAACATTTAGAAAACACAACAGGAGACAGACAGGTTATTATATTAGCAATATTTTTGCTTACCACATTCTTTCTTCCCAATATTTCAAGCTCCCTTTTATCATTTATCTTCTGTTTAGAGGACTTCTTTTAGCTCTTCTTTTAGGGTAGTTGGGCTAGGTGAGCTATTTCCTTAGTTTTCCTTCAATTAAAATGTCTTTATTTTCCTTCATTCCTAAAGGATAATTTCACTGAATATGGGATTCTGGGTTGAGGGTGCTTTTCGTTCAGCATTTGAAAAATAGTTTCTTATGAGAGATCCAGTATGATTCAGATTATTTTTCCCTAAAATGATGTGTCATTTTTCCCTTGCTGTTCACAATGTTTTTCTTTATATTTAGTTTTTTTTGTCTTTCTTTTTAAAGCAGCTTAAGTTCACAGCAAAATGGAATAGAAGGTATAATAATTTACCATGTTCAGTTTGAGATCTTCCCAGTTTATGGTCTGTTGAGTGTGACTCAACTGAAACATTGACATTGGAGGTATGATATTATGAAATTCTAGATTTTACTTAAGCCTTCTGCTTTCCTTGATTTTTAGACATTGTTTCAGCAGAAACATTGGACATTGGAGGTATGATATTATGAAATTCTAGATTTTACTTAAGCCTTCTGCTTTCCTTGATTTTTAGACATTGTTTCAGCAGAAAGGGGGTATCAATCCTTCCTCATTCCTGTAAGTGGGGAGAGAAGTCCAGGCTCTCTGCTTGGGCTCCATTCACACATGAGGTGGGAGGGGGGGTTCCTTGTGATGGCTGGGCACTGGTGGAGTCCTGGCTTCCTACTAGGCCTCCTCTGCTAACTTCCTGGCTGGGGGGAGAAGAAGTGCATTGTTAAGAGTTCTCCAGATGGTCTCCGTTGGCACCATGGAGGGTGAGTGGGGACGTACGGATGAGGGTGGGAGTGAGGAGGATGGTGAGGTGGCCTTGGGACCAGTTTGCGGTGGTAAAATTCCTAACCCTTCCTGGACCCCTTCTGACACCACCCAGGAGGGAAAGGGAAGAGAGTGCTTCACTTCTATCAGGTGAGGATGAAAAGTTAGCTTCCTATTTAGTCTTCCCTGACATGGCTGGAGGCAGACAGTCAGGTCGGGGTGCCTTCTTATAGCCTAGCAAGTATGGAAGCTGAGGCTTGCAACTTCGCTTTTTTAGGTGTGTCTCTGAGTGATATCACAGGTTTTTTCCTATGCTGTTTGGCTAGAGTACAGTAGCTACTGTCTAAACATTTTCTGTCTTACTAGGTTGCCCCTTTCCTGGTCCTTTGGCCGAGGAGAACAGGCTTTTGCTGGGGCTCCTTTTTGTCTGTGCACACTGGCATTTCACATTCTTCTGCTCCAAGCCGGGGACATATGGGGCAAGAATGAAACAAAGCAAAAAAAAAAAAAAAAAAAAAGGAAAGTGGGAAATTTACTACCATATCATTCTTTGATCTCAAATGTCCTTATCTGGTTTGCCTTTTTCAGAGTCTTCTTATGTTTGTTTTACATACAAAGTTCAGTGTTCCTAGTTGGACTCAGCAGGAGGAATAGGAAAAAATACATCTTATCCATCTTCCTTGAACATGCTGCCTGATTTTCTAAATCTGTTTTCTTTAATAAAATGCACAGGCAAAGAAAGAAAATCCTAAAATCAAATTAGCCAGTATTTGTAATTGTTCATCGATAGAGGAAGGGATGTGAAGTATTCACTAAAAAGATTTCTCGAACTTATCTGCTCATGTCCTCTTTGCACCCTCATAGTAACATCCAGTCCACTATGTCACTTACAAAAATCTGCATATTTTTCTACATAAGACCTGAGAGTAGGTGGACACTATCTCAGTCTGGCCTCAAGCGTATGCCACAATAAAATAGGGAGTCAAATGCCAATAATTATGGATGCTGACATAGCGGAATAATGAGGCAATGTTAAGGAAACCAGGGTATGAGCTCTTCATTCATACAGCCTTATGCTATGTTTTGCGTTATGTTAGACTGCATTCATTATACTTATTTTTATATTTTTTCCTTCCTGTGAGCTTCCTAGACTGTGTGCTTCTCCAGGAAAGGAGATAATCCAAAAATAGTAGCTGGTACGTTGCAAGTACCTGATAAATCCTACTCCTTCTTGTCCACCCCTTTTCCACCCTTTGCTAGTTCAGGATCAAGGCAGAAAGCTCAGAGGAAAACTGCATCTGCAGTTAATCTACGCTTAAAGTCTTGAAGAAGACCTCTGGATCAATAGCCAGGTACCATCAATCAGTACCTCAAACTAGATCATGCAGGAAGTGCTGGCCACCTCCCAGCTCACACCTATTTAGAAGATCCTGACACAGTAGATACCATGGGTTTAAAAGGAAGGAGCTGTCAAGGTGCCTGGGTGGCTCAGTCGGTTAAGGGTCTGCCTTTGGCTCTGGTCATTATCCCAGGGTCCTGAGATCAATCCCTGAGTCTTGGGATCAAGTCTTAGGGTCCAGCCAGCCCCTCACCTCCTCCTTGGGTAAGACCCATAGGGCTCCCCCCCATGTCCCCACCCCTTCCCCCTCACTCTCTTTCTCAAATAAATAAATAAAATCTTTGGGGAAAAAGAAGGGGGGGAAGGGTTGCAGAACCCTGTCTTTCACTTCTTTCTTTTAGAGCTTTGACCAATTTTGTCAATATGTGTTCATTTATTCAATACATATTTATGGAGGGAGAGAGGGAGAGAGTTAGAAGTATCCCCCTAGAGCCAAGTTTTCCAAACTGTGAACTGAGGATTGCCAGCAAGTACTAAGTAGGTAACAAAGGTCCCCTAGATAACAAGTTTCCATTGGTCAAATGAGTTTGAGAAATGCTGCTTACCACACCCCCCTCTCAGAGGATCACAAGGCACAGGGAAGACAGAGAATTTCAGTAGTAAACAAATCATTCAGCTTTGTTTAGCTGTGTTTCCTCCCCCACCGCCTCCCCTAATACCCAATGAAAACATAATATCCATGCTCTCTTTAGCCATATATGTAAAGCTACTTCTAAGAAAAGTATTCTCAGAGTTCCAAGAGTGGGGACGCCATACAAGAACAGCTGGGGGTGAAGAGCGGAGCTCTGGAAAAAGGAAGGTGTGATCTTCATTTAGCTGAGCTGAGACACAGGTAAGGATGCAGTAGGGTTCAGGAGAGGTTTTATACACTGTGAGGTTTTACACACTAAAAATGAAGGAGGAATTTAGACTTACAGAGGTTATCGAGATGGATTTTAGAAAGCAATCGTTATACTGGTCAAGAATGGTAGGTCCTTTTTGCAATAATACAAACTGTCCTTTATTGGTCCAAGTCTCAGCAGGAGAAGGACGGTATGCTCAAATTAGGACATTCAAGGAGGATTTAATGAAGGAACTAGTAACAAAGATATGGGCAGAACATAGGGTGTAGGGATATATCATAACAGATAGGGGAGACATTGGGGGCACAAAAATGGGGAAACCAGTGCTTTCCCTAGGTTGGCATGATAGGGAAAATAGCAGTTGCCAGAACCCACAATAAGTGTGGAAAACTGCTTTGAGAAAACTGCTTTGAGAAAGGCAGTTGGCCCCTCCGGCTGCTCTCAGGCTCCCCTTCAGCTAAACCCACAGAAGTGGATCTCCCAGGGCAGAGAGCAGTGTGGAGAGAAGGTGGAGAGTAAACAGGGAAGAGCAAAGGGAAGATATTTGGCACATGTCTTAAGGTGGAAGTCTCTGGAAACTGGATAAAGATATTTGAACTCTGCCATTTCCTGACTATCATGGTTCATGCAACACTTCTAAAGTGGTCATCGACTGTGTCAAGACATGGCATTAAGCCCAGCAAAGACATAAAGACAAGAAGATAGAGACCCAGCCCTCAGGTATGCAAAAATAACCAAAAACAGAGTGAAGAAGCAGCAAGTGATTAAAATACAGAGTGAAATCTAAAATAAAGAGATGTACAAAATATATGGGAGTTTTGGTGCAGAGGATTTGCATAGCTCACTTATGACGTTGGCCTTGATATGCAATGCTAATAGATAAAATTGTTGTCTAAAGTAACTCTTCTGGTGGAAATGCAAATTTTGAGACTTTAAAAGGTATCTGAAATTTAATTTCATCTGTTAATAGCCAATAATAACCCATAACAGAAATTTTAGCTATTCAAAAACTTGTTTTCAGAATTAAAGTATATGAAAAAGACTTTCATGTATGCTAAGTGCTGTGAAACAGCGCATCATCCAACATTCTTAACCATCCTTTTAAGTATTTGTTCTCATAGAAGAAACCCTCAAGTAGTTTCTCCCTTTAACCTGATAATTTCTCTCCAGGTTTTGTCTGTATGTTCCAGACTTGGAATATGTCAGATCCCAAAGACTTTTATACCATTTTTTAGTTTATGGAAATAGATTATTATAGCCATGCACTTTTACAAATGACTCAGACAGTCTGAGCCCTAACTTGGCTGGAGCTGGCACTTTCCCAAAGTGATGTAGAAAATCCACTGATAAATCCCAGGTGAGTCATCTATTTAAACTCTAAAGGGTGGGAGTTGTGGGGTCAATGCCCACACTGATAGACATGTTTTGCCTAAGAGAATTGAAGAAGGACAATGAACTTTTTTGGAAATGAAAGAATTTGTCACTTTCCAATTCTGATTGAATAGGGAAGCCTCAGCTGAAAACTGGTTTGATTATAGAAATAAAATATTAGAGTCCTGACCTTGATAATAGTGTTTTAGCTTTCCCTTTTGACTAAAAAGAGTCCTTTTGACTCTTTTGACTCCTTTTGACTCCTTTTCTTACCGTGCCCTTTTCCCTCCTCCTCGGATGGAATAGTGTGATTTCCTGCCTAAGATGCTAGGAGTTGTGCCTCCTCGATGCTGGGGAATGAAATGCTACGGACAGAGCTGCTCTCTTGCACATTGGCCATGTGCTTGGGAGATGTGGGATACGTTTTTTGTGTTTTTAAAAAAAATTTAAAAAGATTTTACTGATTTATTTAACAGAGATCACAAGTAGGCAGAGAGGCAGGTAGAGAGAGAGAAAGGGAAGCAGGCTCCCTGCTGAGCACAGAACCCAATGTGGGGCTCAATTCCAGGACCCTGGGATCCTGACCCAAGCTGAAGGCAGAGGCATTAACCCACTGAGCCACCCAGGTGCCCCTGGGGTAGGTTTTTAAAGTGGGTTCTTTTCCTCCCTCACTTATGGAAGTTGTAAGGTATATATTTTCACCTTTATAATGGAAGTCAAAAGGTTAAGACGTGGTTCATTTTATTATAGCTCACTGCACCTGTGTCAGAATGTGGACCCTCTAAAATAAGGCGTATCTTAATACTCTCACTATTTCAAATAGACCACAGCAAGAATACAAATCCATCTATCCCAGCACAGCAGGCCTTTTGGGCCTAGTTCCTACCTTACTTCCCAGACTCATCCCACCAAAGGGATGGTGGGATGAGTCACTTGCTCCTCCCAACACACAACACAGGAAATTGACCACCCAAACTCACTTCTTATCCCAGCCTTCTGGGCTGTTCTCCACTGTTCTCTGTGTCCACACTCTCTCCCTACTGTCCACCTGACAGGTACCTACTGGATTCTCCAGGAAGTTTTCTAACACTCAAACCACTCCCAGAGAAGCGATCGCTCTCTACTTGATTTTCCAAGAAGTCTTGCCTCGTGGCACTAATACAGATGACTAACATAATTTCTTGTCTCCTACACTGTGTACGCCCAGCATCCAGTCCAGAAGGTACTTGAGGTAATTGTCAAAGGAAGAAATAAAAAACATAACTTCCTTGTCACACAAGAGAACTGGTAGCCTTGAAGGGCAAGAAAAATATGAAGTGAAGGCAGCCAACATTATTTTTCTGTTTACTGAGAAATTTCTAGATATTAGGTATTGTCCTAAATCCCTTATTGTAATAGTTTATTACCAAATAATCCAACAAGGAGCTGTTGAAATACCTTAATTGCCAATGAGGAAATAAAGCCTTAGAGAAAAGGAAGTAACTTGCCTAAGAACCATACAAACTGACAGCTGAAAGAGAAGCCCAGGTTTTTCTGACTGGAGAGACTAGGAGCTTCTCCATACACTAGACGACGATCAATAAGAGAGAAAACATTTCTGTGTAGCTGCCCAGTGGAGAAGCGAAAATATTAGTTTTCAGCTCCAAGGTCACTTTTCCTTATGACCCAAACTGGCTCTTTTGAAAGAGTCCAGGTAAAAATATTTCATCATGTACCTTTGCCTTTTGCACATATCTGGAAACATTCCTGCTTTTCTCTTTGCTATTCTGATTTCTTCAGGCTCCAAGGGCAGAGGTCTTTAACCTTGGTGTTAGCCATTCCAATTGGAACAAAGGACTACAAGTGCAGAAGGTGTTCCCTGAAAATCTTTTGTTTAATCTTTTTAAAGAGCAACACTTTTTTTTTTTTTTTTTGCATTTAACCTATACTTTTATTGAGGACTTTCAATGGGCCAAGTATTGCTCCAGGTGTTGGTTCCCACCGGTGAATGAGGTGCCCACCAAGACATTGCAGGCTAGAGGGATGCTTTTGAAGATCGAGAGAGTTAAAGTAAGTGAAAATCCTTCATAGGCTCTGGAAGAGTTACTACTTATTAGCTATCAATTAGCTTAAAACAATGTTTTTTTGGATTTTTTTGTTTTTTGTTTTTTTAAAGTAGGCTCCACACCCAGGGTGGAGCCCGATGCAGGGCTTGAGCTCACAACCCTGAGATCAAGACCTGAGCTAAGATCAAAAGTAGGATGCTTAACTGACCCAGCCACCCAGGCGAACCAAAACAATAGTTTTCACCACCCCTTACAGTTCTCTGAATTGACTGGGCTCAGCGAGGTGGGTCCCCTCTCATGATGGTGCAGTCAGATGCTGGCTGGGTCTGCATCTGAAGACTTGACTGGGCTGGATGTCTGTCCCCACTCACATCTGGCCCTCGATGCTGGCTGTGGGCTGGAGGCTCTGCTGAGTCAAGTCTTGTGGCCTCCCCATGTGCATTAGATTTCTCCTTACAGCATGCTGCTGGGGTCTGAGGTGGGAGATGTCAACATAGCTTAGGATCTGGTCCTCAGATTCAAACACTCCCCATCTCCACTTTGTCAGGGAGGGCTCCTGGAGGAAAGCGGGCAACTGTGCTTACTCCTAGTCCTCCTGGGTGCCTCATGCCACTCTCTGTCTTGGCCAGCCAGCTCCAACCACAATGTCCTTCTTTACACACTTCAAACTCTCTTTGAGCAGGCTATTACCTCCACCTTAAATCTCTCCCTCCTTCCCTATGGCCTGTCTCCGAACTCCTACTACTTCCTGGGTAACTCCTCCTTTTTCAGATTTCAGCCCAAATTACTCTCATTTCAAGAGCCACAAATCCTTAAATTTAACTGGTTCTCCTATTTCTTCTTTCTTAACTTTGTGTTGTGAAGTAATTATAGACTCACAGGAAGTTGAAAAAACTGTAGAGGGCTGCTGACTCTTCATCCAGCTTCCCCAAATGACGGCATATAGTCACTGTAGGACGAAATCAAACCCAGGGCATTGACATTGGGACAATACTGTTACCAGACCACTCCAATATCTTGAGAACATTTTTTTTTCTTTTAAAAAATTACGGGCATAATTCCCATAAGCCTTTATTTATTTATTTATTTATTTATTTCGGTAGAGTAGGAAAGGCTAGATTATAGATTTTATGGTAATGATCGTCTCTCCTCCCTTTTTTTTTATATAAAATTCTATGGCCTTAGATAAAAATTCTCTTACTATATATTATGTTAACAGAAGACCTTCAGATGTTAATCTGTGATAAAACAAAACTAAACCAGAGGAAGATACACACTAAATCAAAAACTTGGCAAAAGAAAAGACACTCATTGAACCTCTACTAGATACCAAGGACTTTGCCAAACCCAAGAATCAAGTGATGCAAAGACACAGTCTTTTTCTCAAAGGGTTTACAAACTGGGAGCAGGCATCTGAAACAGAGATGTGAGTAAGGAAAATGAATCACAAAGGCCTCTTATCACTGAGACCTGGGAACAAGTAGCTACTTTGTATGTGAAGGAATGGACCGAAATACCTTTTGGCCTAAATTCAGAACTTGATTCTGGCAAAGCAAACAGAAGGGCTGTCATTGTTTAGAGGTGGACACAGGTGGATAATCCTACAACTAGAAGGGAACTAGGAAAGTAAGAGTGGAACTCAGGCAAAGAGTACACATTAGGACCCATCTGTGTTTAGTTAGTACCCTGAGGGCCGCACTTCTGAGCACCTTCTGGACTGATGTCACTTCTAAACCAGAAGAATAAATCGTCTTCCTTCTAAAAGAGTTCCTCATCTCCATCAATGTCACAGCATTTTTTAAGCCAATTTTTATCACACTTCTACCTTTCTCATATACACTATGGATGTTTCTCTGTTCTCACCACCCAATTCAGAGCCTCGTTACCCTCACTGTTTTGTTTTTTAAATAAAAATAATGTGTTTAGCTTCTCTGATTTGAGGCCTGCATCAGTTTCCTGAGGCTACTATAACCAATCACCACAAATCTGGTGATTTAACATTAGAGAAAACACTATGGGGAGGGTCATCAAAAAGTTAAAAATAGAAATGCCATATGGTTCAGCAATCCCACTTCTGGGTATGTATCTGAAGAAAATGAGATCAGCACTCCTGTGTTGACTGCAGAATTAGTCACAATGGTCAAGACAGAGAATCCCACGTGTCCACCAATAGATGAATGTCTGAAAAAATGTCATGTATATAAATATATATAATGGAATAGTATTCAGCTATAAAACAGAAGGTAATCTTGCCATTTGTGACAAGATGGATGAACTGGAGGACACTATGCAAAGTGGAATAAGCCGGACAGAGAAAGACAAATTTTGGGGTGGGGATTTTAGTAACATATATATTTATTTATATAAAGTCCTGTTTTTTACAACCAAGACAATTTTACTTCTTCCTTTCCAATTTTATTTCTTTTTCTTGCCTGGTTGCTCTGGCTGGGACTTCAGTAGTATGTTGAATAGGAATGGTAAAAGTTGACCCTTAACGGAATTCCTGATCTTAGAGGAGAAACTTTCAATCTTTCGCCGTTGAGTATGATGTTAGCTGTGGGCTTATCATTCATAGCCTTTATTATATTCCTCTATACTCAATTTGTAGAGAATTTTTATCAAGAAAATATGTTGTATTTTGTCAAATGTTTTTTTTCTTCATGTATTGAGGATCACGTGATTTTTATCCCTCATTCTATTAATGTGGTGCACCACATTTATTCATTTGCCTATGTTGAAACATTCTTGCATCCCAGGGATAAATCCTGCTTGATCATGGTGTGTGATTCTTATAGTGTGCTTTTGAATTCATTTTGCTAGTATTTTATTGATAAATTTTACATCTATATTTATTAGGGATATTGGTCTATAGTTTTTTCTTGTAGTGTGCCTTTTCATTTATCCACCCATTCATTCATTCATTCATTCATTCAATTTTATTTCTTAATTCCAGTATAATTAATGTTCAGTGTTATATTAGTTTCAGACGTCTTGTAATATTCTTTTTTAAAAAGATTTTATTTATTAGTCAGAAAGAGAGAGAGAGAGAGCACAAGCAGGGGGAGAGGCAGGCAGGGGGAGAAGCATATTCCCCACTGAGCAAGGATCCCGATGCGGGACTTGATCCCAAGACTCCGTGATCATGACCTAAGCTGAAGGCAGACACTTAATCAACTGAGCCACCCAGGTGTCCTCATCTTGCAGTATTCTTACCTGGCTTTGGTATCATGCCAATGCTGGCCTGATAAAATGAGGTTTAAATTGTTTCCTTCTCTTAAATTTTTTGGAACAGTTTGAGAAGGAATAGCACTAATTCTTCTTTAATATAGAGTTCACCAGGGACACCTGGGTGGCTCAGTGGGTTAAAGTCTCTGCTTTCGGCTCAGGTCATGGTAGGGTCCTGGGATCAAGCCCCGCATTGGACTCTCTGCTCAGCAGGGAGTCTGTTTCCCGCCCCCTCTGTCTGCCTCTCTGCCTACTTATGAACTCTCTCTCTCTCTGTCAAATAAATAAATAAAATCTTTTAAAAATATATAGAATTCACCAGTGAAACCATCTGGTCTTGGTATTTTCTTTGTTGGTTTTCAGTTAGTGATTCAATCTCCTTATATATTGGTCTATTCAGATTTCCTTTTTCCACAGTTCAGTCTTGGTAGGGTGTATGTTTCTAGGAATTAATCCGTTTATTCTAGGTTATCCAATCTGTTGGCATGTAATCTCTTCCTAGTAATCTCTTACAAACCTTTGCATTTCTGTGGTATCGTAGTAATGTCTCCTCTTTTGATTCTGATTTTATTGGAATCTTCTGTTTTTCTTAATTTGAATCAAGTTTTGTCAAGTTTGTTTGTCTTTTCAAAAAAAACCAACAACTCTTAGTTTCATTAATCTTTTCTATTGTTTTTCTGGTCTCTATTTCATTTCTTTATTTCCTTCCTGTTGCAAACATTGAGCTTAGCTTGTTTTCCTTTTTCTTGTTCCTTAACATATAAAATCAGTTTATTCTAGGTCTTCCTTAATGTTAATATTTATATCCATAAATTTCCGTCTTAGAACTACTTTGGCTGCATCTCATAGATTTTGGTTTGTTGTGTTTCGATTTTCATTTGTTTGCTTCTTTCAAGATATTTTTTGATTTCCACTTTTATTTCTTCTTTAATTCAATAGTTGTTGAGGAGCATGTTGTTTAATTTTTACATTATTATGAATTTTCCAACTTATTATGAATAATCCTGTTACTGATGCCAAATTTCATATTATTGTAGTTGGAAAAGATACTTGGTATGATTTCAGTCTTCTTAAATTTGCTATGACTTGTGACCTATCACATGACCTATCCTGGAGAATGTCCTGTGCGTGCTTAAGAAGAATGTATATTCAGTTGTTATTGGATGGAATGATCTCTACATATCTGTTAACCCATTTGGTTTTGAACATTTCTTTGTTGATCTTCTGTCTGCATGATTTATCCACTATTGAAAGTGGGGGCCTGAAGTCCTCTAGCATTGTCTGAAGTCTCCTGCTATTTTGTATTATTGTCTATTTCTCCCTTCAGATCTCTTAGTATTTTGCTTAATATATTAGATGCTCTGTTGTTGGATGCATATATATTTACAATTGTCTTATCTTTTTAAATCTGTTGTTGGATGCATATATATTTACAATTGTCTTATCTTTATCATTATATAAGGACCTTCTTTGCTTTTATCACCATTTGTGGGTTAGAGTCCATTTTGTCTGATATAAGGACAGGTACTCCTGCTTTCTACTTGCATGGAATATTTTTTCCATCTCTTCACTTTTAGCCAACGTGTATCTTTAAAGCTGAAATGGGTCTCTTATAGGAGCATATAGTTGGGTCTTGATTTGTTATCCATCCAAACTCTCTATTCCTTTTGATTAGAGAATTCAATCAATTTACACTGAGTAATTATTGACAGAACTTACAATGTCATCTTATGGTTTCTGGCTGTTTTGTCATTTCCTTGTTTCTTTCTCTCTTGCTGTCTTCCTGTGTGAACTGATGATTTTCCATGACTGAGACACCCAGGCACCCCTCCCTTCAGCATTTCTTATAAGGCAGTTCTAGTAGTGGTGAATTCCCTTAGTTTTTGTTTGTTTGGGAGAATCTCTCTCTTTTTCTGAAGATCTTTGTCAGACAGCGTATTCTTGGTTGGCCAGGATAACCCCTCTCCCCAGCACTTGGAACGTATCAGCCCACTCTTTCCTGGCCTACAAGGTTCCTGCTGAGAAACCCAAGGATAGCCATATAGGGGCCCCTTATAAGCTTTTATTTTTTTCTCTTGTTACTCTTTTTAATAATATGATTAGTTGTGTAATAGTTGATCTAGTTGTTTGTTATTTATTGTCTTCTTCCACTAGAATGTAAATGCCAACTCAAATTTTGTTGATTTAAATATTAATCACAGCTAAAATAAATACAGAGTACCATTTGGAATGGTGCTTGATCAAACAGTTGGGGATTGCATTCTATCCAAGTTGACACACAAAATTTACCATCACACTAGATTCATTATCAATTTGGCACTCATACACTTCTCCTTAAATCTCCTAATAAAGACAATAACAAAGTCACACTTTTGTCTAGCTTGATGCATCTATTCTGTGTACTATTATTAAAAACTATTAATTCTCTCCCCAGAAGAGGATGGGAAGTCCTTGAGTGATGTTTATACTTCTCCTTGATAACCTGTAATTTAAGTACTATGATGAAAAGTTAATACTGATTATGTTATATGATAAAGTGATTAAAAAGGCAAGAAAACAAAGAATTTAATACATATGCATATTCATAACAAAATAAAGAAGAAATACTAATAACAACGACAGTGCTGTGAAGTGTGTAAGCCTGACGATTCACAGACCTGTACCCCTGGGGCAAATACTACATTATATGTTAATAAAAATAATTAATAAAAAAAGGAATGGTGCTTGCTAGTGAGTTGGGGGGAGGGAAATGGTTAAATGTTCAATGAGTGTAAATTTTCAAAAAAAATTTTTAGTTATGCAAAATGAATGTGTTTAACATCTGCCGTACAACATAATTCTTATAGTTAATAATACCTAATTGTACACTTAAAATGTGTTAAGAGGACAAATTTCATGTTCAATGTTTTTGCTATAATTAAAATATACAGTAGCAGAAATCACTCAAAAAACTCGTGATTAGCCAGCTGAGTGCCTGCTGAGCACAAAGGGAATAGAGATGGGCAGCGTAAGAAGGTAGTTTTAAATACTAGCTACAGCTGGGTGCCCAGTTGCAGAAATCTCTTGTTACTTTTAAGAGTCTTTGTCTTTAATTTTTGAAAGTTTAATTATAATGTGTGTTGAAGGGAACCTAAATTGATTTAATGTGGTGCTTTGCGAACTTGAATATCCAATTTCTTCCCAGGCTTGGGATGTCCTTAGCCATTATTTCTTTCAGTAGGTTTTCTGCCCCCTTCTCCTTCTCTTCTCCTTCTGTGACTCCAATAATTCAGAAACTGCTTCTTTTGATGGTATGCCACTGATCACATAGGCTTTCCCCACTCTTTTCCATTCTTTGTTGTTCTCCTTCGACTAGATTATCCCAAAGTTGTTGTCTCCCGTCTCACAGACTCTTCTGACTGAATCTCTATTACATTTTTCATTTCATTCATTATATTCTTCAGTTCCAGAAATTTCTTTTTTAAAAATTTCCTCTTTGTTAAACTTATTTTGCTGAATTCTCTTTCTGTGTTATCTCGAAGTTCACCAAGTTTCCTTAAAACAGCTATTTTGAATTCTTTACCAGATAAATCACAGAGCTCCATGTTGTGGAGTCAGTTACTGGAAAACTACTGTGATCCACTGATGGTGTCACGCTTCCCTGATTTTTTTCATGTTCCATGATGTTTTACATTGCTGTCTTCCCATGTGAAGTAGCGGTCACTTCCAGGTTTTATTCACTGGCTTCAGAAGAGAAATATCTTCCATCAGCTCTGCTAGTAACTTGTAGGTTTTATCAGACCCTCTATGAATACAACTGATCCACACTTCTTGCTCCCCATATTGGCAGAGATCTTAAGCTTATGTGCTTTCTCTTGACTCTACACTGGGCCATGTAGTGACTGCCTTCCTTCTGTTTTACCACAAGTATCAAGGAAGCTCATGTTTGTGGCCACTCTTTGGCCCACAGACTGGAGCCAGCCTCCTGTGTGTGCTCACCACTAGCTGTCTGCCAAGTCTTGCCCTTACCACCATCATTGCGAACTTGTACAAGAACCAGTCCCAGGACTGGGCAGAAGATATATGTGTATGAGTGAAGAACACTGAGCATTGGGATACTCCATGGGCCAGTTGTGGGGAGCTAGAGGCAACATATTCCGTGTGGCTTGCAGCTAAATTTCTTGGTAGAGTCCATGACACAATCGGTAGGATCTGTATCTTTTCAGTGCCCTCTGAGAGTCTTGTCTGCTGCTCACCCAGTTTCTTCTCCCCACCCCCTGAAGTCATGCAGCTCAAGATTCAGTACTCCGGATGAGGAAAATACACCTCTTCGGCAGCATTCTGCACAGCTGGGGAAGCCAGGTACAGATTCATGCTTTCACCTCCTTCCAAAAGAGAAGGAGCTAAGATCTCTCTTGGGCCCTCAGCTGTGCTGCCTTGGGAGAGGAGTGGTACAAGTCAAGTCAAGCTGTTCCTCTTACCCTCTCCAATGAATTAAATTAGTATTTTTTGCTTTTTTTCCCCCCTGGAACTTCTCCTCTGGACTCCTGGGCTTCTACAAAGGCTCTTTCATCCATGGGTTATGGTCTAACAGTGTTTTCTAGGGGGCTGAGAGGGCCTAGGGTCCATAGCCAGGACCAAGGTCTATATGCCTATTACCCAACACACAAGTGAGTGAGACTTTTCTCAGGACGCTTGGCTTACGGCATTGTATCCCATAGCTCCCCCAGAGGCATTTCTGTCTGTGGATGGATGATAAATTGTTGTTGTTGGGGGGGGGGAGGACAAAAGCAAGGGACATCTTATTTCACCACGAGGCTGCTATTACTCCTCCAAAGTATTTTCTTTTAATCTACATTTCTTTCATTATCAAGATTGTGCACTTCTTCTTTTTTTTTTTTTTCTAATGTATTTCTTCTTTGGGAATTACCTGATCATGTTCTTTGCCCATTTTTCTTTGGAGGTGATAGCATTTTTTTTTTCTTTTAAAATTCTTTGGACCATAAGGGTATCAATTGTTTAGATAAATATGGCAAATACTACTACCAGATTTTGTCTTTCAATCTTGTTTGTAGTGCTTTTGGGTTTTGTTTTTTTTTTCTTTTGTGGCCACAGTATCCTTCTTTGTGGTATTTTCTTTTTTCATTATGCTTGCATATATCTGCCACCAGAAGGGTTAGCTTTGGAAGAGACCAATTACTGGGGGGAAATGATTCATTATCAAAACAGAGAAATAGTTATATTTTTTAAAGTGCAGAAATATTAAAATCCTGTAAGAGCCCTTTATAAGTGCAAGGCAAAATATTTGAAGTACATCAGAGTATACACTTCACAACTTCACACCCTGAGCCTCACCCCAGCCCCTAGAATTCTGTACTGATGTGTGTGGTTGGTTTGAGAGCCATCAAAATGTGAAAACACAAGAACCAGCAGGATCACGTCCACAAAGAATGAAGACTGGTGGTTCCATAGGACCCACTGTGAAAAGACGTGTACAATGGGAATTATTTACACTATTCAACCATTCTCGCAAAAATTAATCGAAGTTTGAAAAGCAGTCTTTTTATTCTTTGAATGCAGAAATAATCTTTAATATTCCAACTGGGAGATGATGTATTTACAAGCATTTTAGACAAGATGACTCTGGTCATATAAAAGTTTAGCTTTATTATAGCACTTGATGCAAACATTCAGTACTTTTTGCCACTTCTGTCATCTTTCAGCCAGGCAGTAAGTTACAAGTAAACAAAAACTATACAATTTATTAACAAAATCTACTTTGAATTATTCTGTAAGTTTTAGAATGCAATTAATACCAGTATTTTTGTCCATTTGATGATGTTTCTTCTGGTTCCTTTAATCTTAAAGTCTGCAGACTTTGAACTTGGTGGAATGATCTTTGGTTGTGGTAGGAAATGTTAAACAAATAATTCTACAGAGTTTTTCCAGTAAGTGCTCGCTTTTTAACTTTGATTAAATGCCATGTTTTACACAAATATTAGAAAATATTTAACAGCTGCTACGGTCACAGTTCACTAGCGCTTTGCTCCAGCCTGGACACTGACCATGGAAAAGTAGATGCCTTTCTGAGCCAGCAGCTGTTGATGTGTGCCGTGCTCCTTGACCTTGCCATTCTGAAACACCACTATTAAGTCTGCGTTCTGGATGGTGGACAGGCGGTGCGCGATCACGATGCAGGTGCGGCCTTCTCTGGCTTTGTCCAGGGCTTCTTGGACAACCTGATCAATAACCACATAAGTTAATTCTGATAAAAACAGGCCTCTCCTTTCCTTCTCCATCATAAGGCTCACAATCTTCCAACAAGAGGTCCTTCTTTAATGACAGTATCCGTGAAATATCACAGAATTGATAAAGCAAGGAATGGGTCATCCCAGAAGATAAGGGACTCCTAGACTGGATTAGTTCTGAGGCAGAAAACATCTATTCTCGGAGTTATGACAATAAATACGGTCTGTGCATTCATCATTTAAAAACATGTACTGGTGTGCCCACCCACACAACATCCTTCATCGCGGCCCTCCAGTCCGTCCAGCTCTACAGCAAATCCAGGCTGAAGCGCAGGCTGAACACAGCCTCCTTGAATTTTGGGATTTTAGTAAAGTTGGGGGATGTCTCAGAATTAATATGTCTTTCAGATACCTGAAGAGCCAACTTTTTCTCAAACTGAAAATGATTACTAATATTTATCTTAAGGTAGAGTCAGTTTTTATACTGCATTAACCTCCCACTTCTTCATACAGTTGCCGGAGAGATGCCACTGGTGGAAATGGGAAAGTGGCCCCTGAACACGGTGTCTTCGGTCAATACAAAGTGATCCAGGGTTATTTTTTGGAGCCTGGGTGCTACAAGACTAATTTCCCCTATTTTGTCTTAGGGTTCTTGAATCACAGCAGAAGAAGGTATCCACATTCTGCGGAAAGCTGATGTAAGTAACAATCAACATAGCTTGGCTGAATTTTATTCTCTACCATGGAAGACAGAAGCATTTAAAGACAACCAGATCCAGGGTAACGAATCTGATTTAAATTCCTACCTTTTCGGGGCACCTGGGTGGCTCCGTCATTAAGTATCAGCCTTTGCCTCAGGTCCTGACCCAGAGTCCAGGGATCAAGCCCCACCAAGGGCTCCCTGTTCCGTGGGAAGCCTGTTCTCCCTCTCCCACTCCCCCTGCTTGTGTGCCCTCTCTCGCTGTCTCTGTCAAATAAATAAAATCTTTAAAAATAAACAAACAAATAAATAAATTTGTACCTTTTCACTTTCTGTATCCAGAGCTGACGTAGCTTCATCCAGAAGTAAAATGTGAGGCTGCCGAACAAGGGCGCGAGCTATGGCAATGCGTTGCTTCTGGCCCCCAGAGAGCTGGGTTCCTTTGTCTCCTACTCTGGTGTTGTATTTCTGTGAAGAGGGTTTTGTTATTAGGAGACACAGAACTAACAATCCTAAAAAAGAGTTTGTCCACAGAAAATAGGATAACAGCTTCTATAAACACACAAAAATGTTTCAGTTCAGAAGCTAAGAATGGGCTCACAGAGGATTATACACCAAAAATGTAGCTCTCAATGGCAGATTTGACTTCTCGTCTTGAAAATAGACATTTGGGGGGCACCTGGGTGGCTCAGTGGGTTAAGCCTCTGCCTTCGGCTCAGTTATGATCCTGGGGTCCTGGGATGGAGCCCTGCCCCACGCTACCTGTTCAGGGGGAGTCTGCTTCTTCCTCTCCCTCTGTTCCTGCTCTCACATGTGCTGTCTCTCTCTCTCTCTCTCTCTCTCTCTCAAATAAATAAAAATCTTTAAAAACAATTAAAGAAAAAGAAAATAGACATTTAGGTCTGAGAAGCTATGTTTTAGTGTAAACAAGTCAATATCTTTATGAGAAAGAATACTGTTACAATGTTAGTCTCTTCCAGTCTTCTGGTTTCGTTATATTTGGGACAAAGTTTGGTTCAAGGAAGGAAATCTGACTTAAAATGGGCTATGCAATAAATGAAACTCATTTTACTTACAACCAGCAGGTGGTGCTCTCTGCACTGAAGTCAGGAAGGGAAGCCATTTCTTTGGATGCTAGCTAACCTTCCGGTATCTGTTTTTATAAATCTCAAAACACTTCAAAAATCTTAATGGATGCTAAGGAATTCCATCTTGATATCTAACCTTAAAGCTAACCTAAATCTCCTGGTTTAATTTTTGTGACTTTAGAGTTCTCCCAAAGTTCTTCACATTTTGTGTCCCACAGTAGATAACTGTCATTAACTACTCAATAGAATGATAGGGACAGGAGTTAAAAGGACATGTAGGAGAGAGCAGGAACAAGAAGTGACAGCATGTGTAACCTAGAAGGCAATACTATCATAATTTTCAGCTCCTTGCTAGGCTGGAATTTAGGTCAAATCCTGGGCTCTGATTCTGACCCCCCGAGTTTCACTTAAAAATCCATGTTCTGTGGGGCACCTGGGTGGCTCAGTGGGTTAAGCCTCTGTCTTCAGTTCAAGTCAGATCAAGCCCTACATCGGGCTCTCTGCTCAGCAGGGAGCCTGCTTCCCCCTCTCTCTCTGCCTGCCTTTCTGACTACTTGTGATCTGTCTCTCTCTGTCAAATAAATAAAATATTTAAAAAAATATTCATGTTCTATGTAGGACTGCCTATTTTCGTTGGCTATATCTGGTTGCCCTAGTTCAAGGGCAGTCAGACTGAGCTCTCCCCCAGCGGGTGGAGTCCAAGGACCCCAGAGCCGCAGGCGCCTCAGGAGGCAGGAGTGCTGTGTGTCCCATGTGGGGGGAGGGGTTTCCAGGCTGCACTGAGACCCTATGATCCTGCTATGGCAGGTAAGGCAGGGCTGTGACTCTGAAGGAAGACAGTAACCAGTAAAGGGGATTGAAGCTGTATCTTTCAAGTGTTCTAGCCTTGGGAAAGACCGATCATCCATAGCGGGGCATGAAGCTTAAAAGAAGGGGAGAGGGACAATTCCTCCCCCGGGGGGGTCTATGATGTGGGGGCAGCAGATATCACAGGAAGAGCCTCAAGAAAAGGAAGTCTGGGAAAGAGCTGGTATTGCCGTCTTTCCCCATAAGGAAACTGCCTTCCCTGCTGGTTTGAGGCTACTGAGCTTTATTTTTGAGGGGTGCTTCCTTATGATAAAGAAACTAGTGATAATGGGAGGGGGTACAGACAAACCAGGTCAAGGTGACTTCAAAATGCAGTACCTAACCTAAGGGGCTTAAGAGAGGGCAAGAGATTCCTTTTATGTAACTTCCCAGGAAGAATTCAGAGGGCATCCATTGACAACAGCTCAGGGAGCCCCATGGAAGATTTCAAGAATCTGCCCTCTAAGCAGAGCCTGGGGATCATGAAATGTGCAATAATGAGAGATTACATAATAACACAGTCACACCAAGGGCTCAGCTCTATTCAGGGAGAGCCTTCTTTCTGACCTGGGTTCAGTTCCCCAGCCTGGCCTAACTCCCCAGAGGTAGGTTTGCAGCTTGGGGGAGAGCAGCAAGGAGGCAGAAGGAAGGTCGGGAAAGAAATGGGGGCAGAGGGGCTGTGCCTGTTTCTGTGGGTGCTGTACTGAGTGAGACTCAGAGGGAAAGGCTTCCTCCATATATGTCCTTCTTGGTCAGGCTTGCTCACCAGGGAAGCCAGCCGGGTGATCAGGCAAACACAGTATCAAATGGGGATAGGAAGTGTGGCAAGACGTTGTACACAGGTGTGTATTTTGGTTGCTCCCTTCTCTTCACCTTTGGAAAACCAGCCCTTTAGAAATCCAAGTGCAGGCCAGGGAGGCTGCCATAGGAGAAAGACTTACATCAGGGAGTGTCTCGATGAAGGGGTGTATGTTGGCCTCCTTGGCTGCCTGCACAATCTCTTCCTGTGACACGACCCGGCTGTTGTCTCCGTAGGCGATGTTCTCCGCAATGCTGCAGTCGAACAGGATGGGCTCCTGGGACACAATGCCCAGGTGGGCTCGGAGCCATTGGACATTCAGGTTCTTTATCTCCTCGCCGTCAATCAGCTGAAAATGAGAGTTCATAGGTAACTTCAGGACCGGCACATTTTTAATTTAGCAAAATTGGTATCCTTAATCTCATACACTAAAATTGCCAAATTACTGTGGGACATTTTTGCTGTTGTTGAGTTTGGACTGTCAAAGTTAACTGAACTAGGTCATAGTTTTACACTCTGATGAACTGTCACGTTCCTTCTGTTTGAACCCTGGGTTCCCATATGCATGTGATAAGCAGGATAAACCCCCCACCCCCAAGATACCCATAGTCTAATCCACGAAACCTCTGAATGGTACATCCCATGGCAAAGGGAATTAAGGTACAAGGTTGCTCATCAGCTGATCTCAAAATAAGAAGATGATCTTGGATGATCCAGGTGGGCCCAATGTAATCATGAGAGCCCTTCACTATTCAAGAGGAAGACAGGACAGTATCAGAGTGGGGCAATAAGACCGAGACTCAATTAGTCATTGTTGGCTTTGAAGACTGAGGGAGGGGCCAGGAGCTAGAAGAAGAAAAGTGTCCTCTAGAGCCTGCAGAAGGAACGCCATCCTGGTGACACTTTGATGTTAGCTTGCCGAAATCCATTCCAGACATCTTCCAGAATTTGTAAGATACTAAGTTTATGCTGTTTTATACCACAAAATTTGTTGGCACCCTTATTCTTAAGTATCAGCTTTTCATAAGAAAAGTAGCCGAGATTAGACTGGAAATCAGTAACTACTGTGAGCACACAATAGGTTTGCAGGTCAGGCTTCTCAGAATCAGGTTTTGGAAGAGCGGTGTGCAACAGTTAAAGGGAAAAGAAGTGTGGGAAGGTGGCTGCTGGATCTCTAAGTAGTTGTTGATCTTGAAAAAAATGAATTAATTTCTCTGAGCGTTTCTTTGTGGGTAAAATGGGAATTATGATAATAATTCCTAAACTCCTAGAACTAGGAACTGCATGAGATCCTGCCTAGACCCCACCCAGCACAGTGCTGGTCACTGGGTATGTGTCCCAAGACCGTCAGAGACTGGTAACTCCATGTCACTGTAATTGAAACTACAGTGGAGGGACGAAGGCTGGGCAGACGAAATGATAGCAGACATCTACCGTGTGGGCCAAAGGTGTGGGAAGCGGAAGCTGTCTCTTCTCTGGTGACCTGGCTCCCTGGGTTACCCTGCAGGAGCCTGAGGAGTGCTCCTTCCAGCCTTGCTCAGATGCACGTATGTCTGCACCAAAGACTGACTTTGCAAGAGAACTCTGGTATTTAAGTGAGATAGCTAGTCCTTCCCTCTGAAGAAGCAAGTGACTCAGCTTCCTGTAGTGCTAGTGAGGGTCTACCATGCTATATACACCCTCTGGATCTCATGTGCCTGACTGGGTGCCCCTGGGAGATAGCTGGCAGGTACAATCTCTGCTGCAGGAACATGGCTTCTGTTTGTGAAGCTGGTAAGTGTAGGGATAGGAAACACAGTCATGACCTTCTTAGTACCCAGCCCAGTTGCCATGGAGACTATTTCAGCTTCTATGTTCTAGGCTTCCTCACAGTGTTAAGTGAAGTGGGAAGTAGAGGGTAGAGAGAGGCAGTAAAAACCATACAAGAATGTGGCACAACAGCAGATCTTGTGAGATGGAACACTGTACTTGAGAAATGGAAATTTCAGGAAAGGAGTAGCTTAATTTTCTCCAAGCTTATGCTGCTGGCAGGAAAACAGACACTGCCTAACTAATATCATTAGGCAAATTTCAATGATCCCACCAAATTTTAATGAGTTTCTTTATCACGCTGAATACAGTAACACTCTTGGTCCTCCTCAGCCCCACACGATACACTGGAATTGAAAATTCTTAAAGCCTGTGTTAACTGAAGCATCCTTTCTGTAGAGAAAACATGTTTAGAAGCCCAGATGTAAAAGAGACCAATGCAGAGGCTCTTTGGCTGAGGCACAGGTGATGGTCTGAGGGAAGACCAAGGAACTTTGGGGGATCAGGAAACACTGTTGAAGAGATACTGACCTAAATAAAACTTAACCAGGAAATTCAACGCCTTGGTAATAATAAGGTAAAACCAGGTTAAATTACTATCTTGTTTTAGATTGCTAAATGTACTGCTGTCTTCATTAGCATAATCAAATGGTAAATACGTAGTATTCTGCTATATGTACTCTGAAATCATGTTTACAGATATAAATTATTGAGCACTGACTGGATTATAGGTCCTGTGATAAGCCTGACTCAGGCATTCTCTTTTTTAATCTTCACAACACCCCTAGTAAGATAGCTGCTTTTTGTGTTTTTTTTTTTTTTAAAGATTTATTTATTTTAGAAAGAGAAAGTGAGTATGTGGTGAGTGGGGGGAGGTGCATGAGAGAAAAACCCAAGTGGACTCCATGCTGAGTGACCCAGGGTAGGGGGGACAGCGGAGGGTAGGGGCTCTATCTCACCACCCCTGAGATCCTGACCTGAGCCAAAACCAAGAGTCAGACACACAATTGACCGAGCCACCTAGGCGCCCCTGGGGTAGGTGTGGTTTTAATCTCCATTTTACAGATTAAAAAAATGAGCAAAGTTAAGTGACTTACACAAGATCACACAGTAACTATGGAACCTGGGGTTGAATTTTTACACTTTAAGTTGGGTTTTGGTAACTCAAGTGCCTTATAATTGAAAGATGATCTCTGCCCTCCATCACAGAGGAAAGCCCCCATGTTAGCTCAGGTGCCCACCCAGTAATACCCAGACTATGACAACAGGCTTCTGATGATTGTGGGTGTGCTAGACCTGAGAGGGGAGACAGGAAAGGTCGGGGAAGACTAAGAGCAGAGGCGATTTAACAGGGAAGGTAATGAAGTTCAGCTTCTAGAGTCCCGAATTGCAGGTAACTGCTGGGGGCTGAACTGTGTTCGGGGCGGTAGGGAGGCCAGGCTGTAGTCAGGAAACTCTTCCGGGTGAGTATTTACATATCGGCCTATAGAGGAAAGGGACCTGAGCGGCACCTAAGGGGGCTCAGTTGGTGAGGCGTCTGCTCTCCATTCAGGTCATGATCCTGGGGTCCCGGGATGGAGCCCCAAGCACCCCCAATGCTCAGCACTGAGTCTGCTTCTCCCTCTCCTACTCCTCGAACTCGTGCTCTCTCTTGTGCACATGCTCTCTCTCACTCAAATAAATAAATGAGAAAAAGGATTTGAATCTTTAAGGTTTCACTATTTTGTTGTGATTTGTTTTATTAGAAGTAAATATTCACTCTTGTACCTAATTTTGCGTTCATAATTTTGTATTTTTCTTAGGTAGAGTCCCTAAAAACGTACAACCTGCCGGCCCCACAAAACTTGGAATGCCCCCAGTGTACAACTCAGTAGCTTCATTTTTAAAGACTCTCCACAGGTTAACCTACACCTTTCAAATTTATCAGTTCAGTGGTTCTCAGATGATGGCTGCCATCAGAATCATCGGGGGAAATTGTAAAAATTAATAGGCCAGATCCTGACGGAATGGAATGAGCCAGGCTGGATGCGTTCTTCAGTTGTTCTGAGAACCACAGCTCCAGTTACCATGACTCAAAGTATCATTCAAGGCGCACCGACGGTCATGAGGACTTCCAGACCTCATGGTCACATCCTTCTTCAGTTCTTATGAGCAATCATGCCCAGATCCATGTTCATGTTTACACGGCAAGGAGAACTAACTACTAGTCACCTACAGATTGGGTTGTTAAGGGTTACTAATTGATATGCAAAACTTGGCACATTTGTTCGTGCTTCTTGAGGACACTTCCGCTAGAATTCTGGCTGCTGTGTACCACTTGGCAGGTCTTCAAAGCCTTAGCACAAATGTACAGGAGCTGATAACAGTGTTCCTACAATAGACAAGGACACGTTGTTTTCCTTGTGTTTTCAGTGTTGTCTTGAGATGGTTATTGCCCTGTGCACTTGGTATTCATTTCCATATTCTTCTCTGCCTTTCCATATATGAAGGGAGTGGAAGGCTAACGACTGTTTCCCAGACTCTCTTCTGGTTCTGAAAGTAACTGTGGTTCTACCAGCGAGAGGCACTGCGCAAAATCTGGAAGGCCTAGGCTGATTCTCTTTAGTAGCCAAACTAACAGAGGTGACTATGAGTGTAGTGGGGAGGTCGTGAGATTGTTTGTTTGCTTTTTGCTTTTCCTAAATAGATTATAATTTAAAAGTTTAAGAATCACAGCTCTCATTAAGTCTGCTATTTCAGCCAAAATAAGCTATATGGACATTGGGAGCAAATCACCTACCAGCCACAGCTCACATTATCCTTTTTCTTTTTCCACTTCAAATTTATTTTTCTAATTTTTGCTTAGGGTTTTTAAAATTTTTTTAAATTATTTTTTTAATTTAAATTCAATTAATTAACATATAATGTATTACCGGTTTCAGAGGTAGAGGTCAGTGATTCATCAGTCTTATACAATACCCAGTATTCATTACATCACATGCCCTCTTTAATGTCCATCACCCAGTTACCCCATCCCCCCACCCACCATCCCTCCAGCAACCCTCACTTTGTCTCTTGCATCAAATGACATCTTGACTGCTCAGTCTTTCACCCTTAGGCAATCAGCTCTACTGGTCCCTTAAGAGCCAGCTCTAGACCTATGTTCTTTTATATAACTCATGGAAGTATATGTCTCATCTCTTCAGGTAAAGTCTTTGAGTGCAGACATCATAACCTATAATTCATTAGAGCTCAACATTTAATACACTGCTTACTCAACATCTGTTAAGGGTCATAATCAGTGTCTAAGAGCTAACATTTCCTTCTATAATTGCTTCCTTTGTCTCTTCCTTTAGAGTTCCCTGCTCAAACTTTAATAGCAAAATTGAAGCATAAAATCAGAATCCACAGAAAATGTAAAACAAGAAAGTAAAAATAAGAGACAAAGTTCATGTAGCTGTTAAGAAACAGACTGAGTAGAATACAATTAAAAAAATATTTATGGCTAAGTGTGACTGAATTTAAAAAGGGCCCTGGACTACAGGCTGAAAGCTCTACTTTCACAACCGTCCTTAACGCAAGTGGGGTCCATATGGAGCTGAAGCACCAATAAGACTATATGGAACAGGTATCCATTCTGTTTGGTCAGTGCTCATGAAATTCTAGTAGTTTTTTTTTTTGTTTTTTTTTTTTTTTAAAGAAAGGGAGGGGTGGGGAAAGGATAGAGAAAGAATCTTAAGTTGATTCCCCACCCAGCATGGAACCTGATGTAGGGCTTGATCTCATGACCTTGAGATCATGACCTGCACCAAAATTAAGAATCGTACGCTTAACCAACTCAGCTACCTGGATGCCCTTACTGTTAAATATTTTTAATAGCACCTCTGAGTACAACCAATAATTAATACTCACATAATAAAAATTTCTTCTATTCCTTCCTAATTTAATTCTTTCTTATTCTCTCTTGTAGTCATTTAAAATTTTACCACTCCCTTTATGACTCCTATCTCATCCTCAGGACCTAAGATAGTGTCTGACAAGCACTCACTAAACATTTGTTGAATGTTGAATGAATAAATGTGACCCTTCATTTATTCTTTTAGTTCATGAGAAAAAGGGAATCCCTCTATATTCTTTATCTGGTCCCTAAAGTTGTTGACCTCACTTTTCTTTTTTTCCTTAAAACATGTTTCAATACCCTCTCAATGATTTTATCTCATCCTCAGCCATAAAAATGTTCCAGCTTTCCCCGTCCTGACCATCTCCCCGGACTCTGCCTCCCCGCTCACACTGTTGTTCTTAATCATCTTTCTTTCACCTTTGATCTTCTAGATAGTCTGCACTCAGTCTCCATCTCCCTTTCTTACCATGCCTCAGCCAAGCTAAATGCATTCCCACCAAACCCCTCTTCGCTGAGAACACTTAAAAATGTCACAGGTAGTCCATTCATTGTCAAATCCTATCATGTCTTTTCAGTCTTCATCTTCCTACCTGTCCACAGCATCTGTCATTGCGGACTCTACTTTCTCCTTCTTGAAACATACCCCATCCTTGGTTCCCACCTTACTGTCTCTCTTGGCACCTCTCCCCCTCCTCTATCTTTCCGGCTACTTAAGTTCTTTGCTAGATCTTCTCGTGTAAGTGGAAGCCTAGCCAGGGGAAGGGGGAGGGTGATAAAAAGGCCACTCACGAAGGAGGGTGGCGGGGCAGTTTGAGAGAGAGCCCGGAGAAGCGGCCTGGGAAAGCAGACACAGCTTGGAGCCCGTATGTAGGATGTAAGACTTTCAGGGAGACTGTTTTGTTCAAGGGTTGGAAAAACTGTGGCTTATAGTCAAGAGTTACATACATGCAGGCATTTAGATGATAAAAAAAAAAGTTAAAGTGAGGAGGTGAGAAAGAAAGTATGCTCACCACTGTACCAGCCAAGGGGTCATAAAACCGCTCAAGGAGCTGGACCACCGTGCTCTTCCCACAGCCGCTGCTGCCCACC
This sequence comes from Lontra canadensis, assembly GCF_010015895.1. NCBI lineage: Eukaryota > Metazoa > Chordata > Mammalia > Carnivora > Mustelidae > Lontra > Lontra canadensis. The sequence goes on along the minus strand of NW_022630996.1, from coordinate 67,692,013 downwards.
AGCGCCAGCGTCTGGCCCTTCTTCACCTCGAGGCTCAGCCCCTGCAGCACGGGGATGTCTGGTCGAGTGGGATAGTTGAACACGACTTCATTAAATGTCACGTTTCCTTCCAATGTATTCTAAAATCAGAACAGTGACAATAAAGGTGATTATGGCAATCCTGAAAACTCACAGTACAGAGAACCCCCTCTACCACCAGGTGTCCAAAGACAGTGAACTTGTATTACAATGATGCTGCAGCTGTTACTCTCAGAATGCAATCGATAAGATCGAAAAGAGTCAGGGGTTTTATAGCAGGGATTGTTAATGCAACACAAATATGCTAACTCAGACATGTTCCCCAAGAATACATTAACCTACATATAATAAAACCTGGTAAACAGGATTTGCTTATAAATTGGGTAGTCGTCTATCTCCTTGTAGCCTTGTTATAAAAAGGACTGGATGTTAACATAAATGATTAGCATTTACTAAAATGACCTCATGATCTAGAGAGTTTCTTTTTATTCCCAGCAAATTAAAAAAAAACCCCACAGATTTTATTAAATTTCCTCTTAGAATACTTCCACTCATCAGTTAGGAATCCATCTTAACCATCAAAACATCAGACTCACCGGCTGGAGGCCTCCTGTGCTGTAGCTGTCAATCAGAGGGGTTTTTTCAATGATCATGATGACGTGGGCTGCTGATACTTTGGCTTTGGCATAGTCAGGAGCAAATGAACTGACCTGCCCCACTGCCATGGCACCAAAGACAATAGCTGAGAATACCCTGCAAAAACACAGACGAAGCGTGCGCAGAGTTTGGATTATAATGCTAGACAGCTTACCGTTCTACAACCACAGAACATTGCCACAAACGGTGAAAGACAGGAGTTAAAAAATAAAACCAATAGACACTTGTCCTCATATAGTTTATGTCAGTGTAATACACTGTAAAATAGCCCCATTTTTCATCTGTTTCTCTCACCTCACCTTCTAGTAATGTGACTTGGCAGCTCCTCCATTTAAGAATGGGAATTCATTTTCCTAGCCTTTGAATCCGAGTTGGCCTATGACTTGCTTTGGCCAACAGGATGTGGTGGAAATGACTGTTGCCAGTTCTAAGCCTATGACTCAGGGGGCTCGGTGTACCTTCTCTCTCTGGCACTACCACAAGCCCAGCTAGCCTGCTAGAGGACAAGGTACAGATGGAGGCAAGCTGTGTGGGCTCCAGCCAACTAGCCTGTAGTCTTCTGCACACATGGATGAAACTAGCTGAGATCTGCTGTCTACTCCGGCTCAGGAGAACTGCCCAGCTGACCCACAGACCTGGCGCAAATACGAATGCTTATTATTCCATGTCACTGGGGCTTAGCGGCTGGTTGGTAAGCAGTGTGACTGTGGCAATCAATAATGGGTGTAGGCATTCGCGACAACGTGGACAGACTGAGAGGATATTAAACTAAGTGGAACAAGATTGAAAAAGACAAGTGCCATATGATTTCACTCACATGGAATCAAAAAATATGAATGGATAAACAAAGAGCAGAATTAGATCTATAAATTAGAGAACAAACTGATGGTTGCCAGAGGGGCAGTGGGTGGCGGGGGGGAGCAAAATGGGTGAAGGGGAGTGGGAGAGACAGACTTCCAGTTAGGGAATGAATAAGTCACGAGAATAAAAGGTACAGCATAGGGAATCCAGTTCAATGATATTGTAATAGCCTTGTATGGTAAGGGATGGTAGTTGAACTAGCGGTGAGCATAGCATAATGTATAGAGAAGCTGAATCATTACGCTGCACACCTGAAACTAATGTAACATTGGGAGTCAGCTATTTAAAAAAATAACAGATAGGGGCAGTGGTGCTGAAATTATCTTGGGTTCTTAGAAAACATGGGAGCTGTACAGCAAAGAGTGAGCTCCTTATAGAGACAGGTCTCATGCTGCTCTCAAGATGCAATCCCCATGCTTAGCCTACGGCATGGGAATCACAGGAGCTTAAAGCTGGGAAGGACTCTACAGGATATCAAGTCCAGTTCTCAAAGTTTGTTCCCTGAGCGACTTCTCCTAAGTCGGCTTCCATCCTTCGTTTTAGAAAGTAGCAAGTTTGATTAAGTCTATTGTTAAAAAGTTCTTTTTCAAATGGAAGAAAAATGTCCATCCTTTTGCATAATCCAGCCCTTAACTGGAATATTGTCAAAAAGGCCCTTTACTTCTTTGGTAAATCCTTTCCCTCTCAACACTCCAGTTGCCCTCCTCTGGACACATTTCTCCACATGCCTTTTTATTATTTTATTTTTAAATTATTTTTTCCTTTCCAAGTTTTTATTTAAAATCCATGTAGTTAATATACAGTGTACTATTATTCTCAAGTGTAGAATATACTGATTCAACACTTCCGAACAATACCGAGTGCTCATCACAAGTGTGCTCCTTAATCCCCACCGTCCACTTCACCCATCCCCCCACCCACCTCCCCTCAGCTAACCATTATTTTGTTCTCCGTGGTTAAGTCTGTTTCTTTTTTTTTTTTTTAAACATATTTATTTATTTGACAGAGAGAGCGAGATCACAAGCAGGCAGAGAGGCAGGCTGAGAGAGAGGAAGGGAAGCAGGCTCCCTGCTGAGCAGAGAGCCCGGTGCAGGGCTCGATCCCAGGACCCTGAGATCATGACCTGAGCTGAAGGCAGAGGCTTGACCCACTGAGCCACCCAGGCGCCCAAGTCTGTTTCTTGATTTGCCTCTCTTCTCCCCCACTCCCCCGGTTTTCATCTGTTTTATTTTTTAAATTCCACAGGTGAGTGAAATCGTATGGTGTTTGTCTTCCTCTGACTTTTTTCTTTGCTTAGCATCATACTTTCTGGCTCCATCCTTGTCATTCAAAAAGCAATATTTCATTCTTTTTATGGCTGAGTAATATTCTATTACATATACATGTCTCTTTTTCTTTATCCATGCATCGGCCAAGGGACACTTGGGCTGTTTCCATAATTTGGCTTCTTCCACATGCCTTTCTAAACAGTGGGCCTGGGGGCACCTGGGTAGCTCAGTCATTAAGCATCTGCCTTGGGCTCAGGTCATGATCCCAGGCTCCTGGGATGGAGCCCTGCATCAGGCTCCCTGCTCGGCGGGAAGCCTGCTTCTCCCTTTCCCACTCACCCTGCTTGTGTTCTCTCTCTCTGTCTCTCTGTCAAATGTGTCTGTCTCTGTCAAATAAATACATAAAATCTTTAAAAAAACAAAAAAACAAAAACAAAACAGTGGGCCTGGAACTAACACAGTACTTGGGAACCCGCCCAGAAGAATACCGTCACATCTCCTCTGGGCTCTAGAACATTATACAAATGGTTAATCTCCAGCTTGTCATTATTTACTCTTATAAGACCTTTTACAAATGGACTAATCTTCAGACAGGTCTCTCCCTTCCTTTACTTGAAAGATTGATCCTTCATAGCAATGGAGCACAAATCCCAGTCTAGCTTTTCCTTTGTCATTTCTGAATTTCTTCAGCTCTTACCTTCAGCTCTTCTTGTGTCAAGGAAAGCAAATGTATTCTAGAAGCTCCCAGGGCTTGCAGAGCTCAGTGTCTCACACTTGCTTTTTAGCTTCTCTGTTCAGAAATTTCGTTAAAAGGATCCAAACCCTTGGTGCAGGGTTAGGCTTCTTCCCAAACGCCAAAACCTCCTGGGAACCCCTCATTGAATCACTACCCCCACTGAGCCAAAGATTCAGAAGGGCCAATGTATGGGACAGCACTGGGGAAGGGACAGTCATTGATTCCCCAAAAGAAATGGGGGTACTTCTGTGATAATACACAGACTTGGGCAAGATTTCACCTTCTGAATCACCAGGATCTTTTCATGAAGCTTCCCAGTAAGGTTTTCTATCCAGGCATGAAGTATGTTTACCTCAGTTATATTTCTAGAGTTCAATTGCCAATATTAACCTGATACTTACAACAGAATATCCGGAAAGTTCATGAACCCGTTGGCCACCAGGTAGGCACCAAACCGGAAACAGCCAGCGTAGGAAAAATACATCATTGCCTGGGTGATGGAAAATGAGATCCCGAAGATGTGTGCTTTCCTCAAAGAGTTTCTGAAAAGAAGATGTTATGAAACTTACTTGACTTTCATTGCTCAGTCCTTAAAACATAACCTTTGCTAGATCAGCCATGGGGCATGGCAGATAAAAATGGGTTCAGTTTCCAAAAAGGTAAGATTGGTGCTCACTTTTCTACTTGTGAAATTTTAGAAAACTGCCTAATGAAGGATTAACTATACCTGAAAGTGTTGAGGTAAAGTTAAAATAAGCCAAAGAAAACATGAAGGTTCAGTTAGGGATTCATAAATGGAAGTTCCTTCCCTTTCCCTCCACTTTTGGATGTACAAAATATATGCAATCTAGAGTCAACATTCGTTCAACACACATTTACCCAATACCTACAAGCTGCAGCGACCATGCTGGGTGACAGAGAACAGTCAGTCATATTCTTGCCACCAGTCAAGTTGACTGTTGGGGACCCACCAGTCAAGTTGACTGTTGATTCAATTATGCAGTGCAGGTACCATATAAAAAACATGCAATGAAGTTACCCTATAAAAAACATGTTAGGGGAAGAAAGGAGGAGGCACTGAACTCTCTGGGGGAGTAAGAGAAGGCATCACAATGGCGTAAATGTTGGTGGATTTTCTGAGCCCTGTGACCCAGGTGATGTGGAGGTAAGCACAGGCTGGTGAGCAGGCAGCCCTGTGGTCCTCCTACCTTGGCCTCAAACAGGTCAACTCCATTTCCATCTGTTTCATATATTGGGAGTTCGGATGAAAAGATCTTCAGAAAAAAAGACTTATTTAAAAAAAAGTTTGAAAACCCATCAATCAAGTCTAACCCTCTTCTTTTACTGTGTAAGAGACTCAGAGAGGTTGGGCTGACTGCTTAGAACCGTCTCTGGATAAGTCAGTGCATTAAAGGAAATAGCAAAGTTCTCCACTAGAGAAGCCTCAAGAGAGGAAGGAAAGGCATATTCAGGAAGCATCACCCCCTTTACCCAGGTCCCACAGATACATCAAATTTCATGTTGTATAGAGAACTCATCCCCACTGAGAGCAAATAATAGGGTCATCACCCAAACCTGACATCAGAGAGTTATTCTCTATCTGTTCTCCCCCTCTGCTTCCCATCAGTTACCCACTGTTACAGGATCTACTTCTGAGAGGTCAGGATCTTGTGATTTGTCTCCTGGATAATTACAAGTGCTTCCCAGCTGGTCCCCTTCTAGTAACTTCTCCACTTGTTCCCTACCTTCTGGCCAAAGTAATCTTTCTAAAAACAAAATAAACCTCCCCACACTCCCCTCCCACTCTTCAGTGGTTATTACCTGTACGGGACTTGCAAACTCTGTGCATACATGTATTCAAACTTCTGTTCCCGGGTCAAAGAAACAACAGTTCGGAAGTTTTCGATTGCTTCAGTAGCAATCTGTAAAAAAGAGCCCCAGGCCCAAAGGTGAATGAATGTGGTGCTTAGTGTGAATGCCATAAAAAAGATTAATAAATTAGTTTTATTATTATGTATTATTTTTTATGACCCATGAGCTTCTTCCCTATGAGAAAGAAAACTAATATACTAAATCAAATTTTAGATCTGGAAGGAAGATTGGCTGACTCAGTCTCCTCTTTATAGAGAGAGAAGCTAAGGCTTAAACAGATGAGGACACTTAGCTAAAGCCAGAGCTTTCTTTACAGAGGCAGAATTCCCCTAAGAACTCAGTATTTTACAACTATTGCAGTGTTCTTTCTTCTATGATGGTCACATTTTAGGTTTATGATTATTTTATATATATTTTAAATGCGATGTTCATATTTTTCTCATTATAATTATCATTCATGACAACTGAGGAATATTTGGAAAATACTGAAAAGATTAAAAATGAGTAAAAATCTCCATATATGTGTATTTTGCATATTAGCTTATATATTGTTTTTTTCTAAGCCTATAAGTACTTAGGAAAATTGGGACCAATTTCTTTTTTTGGCTTTTGCGTCATTATTTTTTTACCTTAACAAATATCAAGAGCATTTTCCAAGGTCATTAAATACACTTTAATAATGAGATTTTTAATGGGCCACATAATATCCCAACCAGTTAAGCATTCCTTTATGGTTGAACAAGTTTTTCCATCCTCTTTCTATTAAAAACAATGCTGTGTGGGGAGCCAGGGGGGCTCAGTTGTTAAGTGTCTGCCTTTGGCTCAGGTCATGATCCCAGGGTCCTGGGATCAAGCCCTGCATCAGGCTCCCTGCCTGGTGGGAAGTGTGCTTCTGTCTCTCCCACTCCCCCTGCTTGTGTTCCCTCTCTCACTGTGTCTCTCTCTGTCAAACAAACAAACAAATAAATAAATAAATAAATAAATAAATAAAATCTTAAAAAAAAATAAAAACAATGCTGTGATAAACATCCTTACACATAAACCTTTGTCCAAAGTAAATTATTTTCTTGAGAGAATTTTTTAAAAAATATTTTATTTATTTGACAGACAGAGATCACAAGTAGGCAGAGAAGCAGGCAGACAGAAAGAGAGAGAAGCAGGCTCCCTGCTGAGCAGAGAGCCCAATGTGGGGCTCGATCCCAGGACCCTGGGACCATGACCTGAGTGGAAAGCAGAGGCTTTAACCCACTGAGCCACCCAGGTGACCCTTGAGAGAAGTTCTAAAAGGTGAAATTACTAGTCAAAGGGAATAAACAAATTTTTAAGGAACATGGCACATATTATCCATTTGTTTTCCAGAAAGTTTCTCCCATTCAGTTATTTTTTTAATTGAATGCAACTTCCAACCAGTCTTTGTAATTAGGACAAATATATTCTTTTAGAGTCTAGGTAAAGGGCTGTGGAAAACCTGAAAAATTCCAGTGCACAAAATGAGATTTCAGCCTGTATCGGCCATGAGACTTTGAAATCTCTCTCTGTGTCTTGGTCTCCTCATACGTAAAATGAGGGAGATGGACAAGAGTGTCTTAAAGTCCCTTTTAACTCTGTAATTCTAAGTTATGAGTCAGGGAGTAAGGGAAATTATTCTTCTATGAAGATGTTCTTCCTTTCTCTGGCCTGTACACTGGTCAGAACAGATTTTTTTTTCTGGGGCAGAGGGAGAGAGAGAGAGAGAATCTTAAGATTCTTAAGAGAATCTTAAGCAGGCTCCATGCCCAGCGTGGAGCCTGACATCGGGCTCAATCTCATGACCCTGAGATCAAGATCTGAGCTGAAATCAAGAGTCAGACGCTTTAACAGACTGAGCCATCCAAGTGCCCCAAGGTCAGAAGTGATCCAATAAAGACACATTCATTTACAATTGAATGATTAACAGCTCGAAAATCATAAACATGAAACCTTACTTACTTCTTACTAAATCCTATACCAATTACCTAATTTCAAAGAGAAAGGCAAACATTTGATACAACATAAGTCAGTTTTTAAAGAGTAATTCAAAGAGCTATTAGAAGAAAAACAGTAAGACTGTATACTTAAAAACAAAAACTTATTTAAAAAATAAAGTTAAGGGGCGCCTGGGTGGCTCAGTGGGTTAAGCTGCTGCCTTAGGTTCAGATCATGATCTCAGGGTCCTGGGATCAAGCCCCGGATCTGGCTCTCCGCTCTGCAGGGAGCCTGCTCCCCGCCCCCCGCCCCGCCTCTGCCTGCCTCTCTGCCCACTTGTGATCGCTGTCTGTCAAATAAATAAATAAAATCTTTAAAAAAAATAATAAAGTTAAAAATATTATTCTCTGACCCAATTAGGCCAAGAATATTGAACTATGTTTACCATAAACTACTGACAAAGATAGGAGAATGTCCAGATTGAATTCATGTTAAAAAATTTTATAAAAATCTGTACACACGGGTCACCTGGGTGGCGCAGTCAGTTAAACAACTGACTTCGGCTCAGGTCGTGATCCCAGGGTCCTGGGACTGAGCCCCGTATTAGGCTCCTTACTCAGGAGGGCGCCTACTTCTCCTTCTCCCTCTGCCTGCTACTCTGCCTACTTGTGCTCTGTCAAATAAATAAATATAATTTTTAAAAAATCTATACACACTATGAAAATAATATACATTTATTTCAGAAAATCCTCAAAGTGCAGAAAACAAAAAATTAGAAGAACAAATTCACCTCTAGCCATATCTGTACACAACCCTTGTTCAGAACCATGTTAGAAATATTTTCAACGATAATGCTCCAAACAAACGGAAAGGTTCTTCATGTTAGTAAGGAAATTCAACAATTTATAAAAATGTCTGCTGAAAACAGATTCTACTGTAAATTTCAATGTGGTTTCTAAGAAATATTTTCTGTGCACCATTTTCTAAGTCAGGTGTGTTTTGTTTGTTTTTTAAAAACCAAATGGTCTGTAAATGTGGTCACTTCATAGAGGGTGTAAACAGCCCAATACAAGTGAGTTTATGAGTCACACATCTCACATAGTGAGTAAAACCATAAAGTAATCACTTCACAACCATCTTTATCTTGCCTCATGATGAAGCAATTAAGAAAAGGCTTAATGAGTACTCTGCATCCTCACAGCTTCGTTTTCTCCAAGAGTTTTAAATAGAAACTCAGGAAACCACTATGAAGAGAGAGAACTTTTTTTCAAAGTTTATTTATTTATTTGAGGGATAGAGAGAGAGAGAGCAGGGGTAGGGCAGAGGGAGAGGGAGAATCTTAGGCAGACTCCCCACCCAACACAGAGCCCAACTTGGGGATACTTCTCACAACCCATAAGATCACCACTTGAGTGGAAACCAAGACTCAGATGCAACAGAGTGAGCCATCCAGGCACTCCAAGAAAAGAGAACCCTAATATGAGAAGAGTAAATAGCATTGAGTTTCCTTCAGTAGCCATCATGAACAAAATAATTTTGAAGAAAGCAATATATATATATATATATATATATATATATTTTTTTTTTCCCCTAGAAAGAAAAAAAAAAAAAAACCCTCCTCACACTTCTCTTCTTATCCTCAAATAAACTGAGGTTTGATTATGGCTTTTATTTCTGAAAAGGAAAAAGCACCTATTTTATTAAGATGTTCACTAGTCAATAATAATGTGACAGAAATCTGCAGAGCTCAGGCAGGGTAGAGGTTATGAGCAGGCTGCCCCCAACACGGTCTTGCTCTGGAATCCTGGCCCTGCTCTGTCTCTGTAAGGGCAAACCAACAGTGCTGGTCCCCATGGAGCTTATGCCTTAGTAGGGAAGACAGTCCACTATTCAATAAACAAAGAAATAGCAGACAAACAAGTGCTGAGAATTCAGGGGTCAGGAAAGACCTCACCGAAGAGGCAATAATGTTGAGATCTGAATAATATAAAGGAACCAGGCATGGGAAGATCAGAGGGAGCCAGCTTGGAATGTTCCAGGAACTGAAAGGCAGCCCATGAGGCCAGAATGGGGTGGGCATGGGAGAGAGTCATGAAAGACTCTATTCATAGAGTTGTGTGCAGATATGGCTAGAGGTGAATAGAGAAGATGTTGGGGTGGGGGGAGGGGATCATGCAGAGTCTTATCAACTAGGATAAAAAGTTGATCTCTTCTTCCCAGTGTGATCAGAATCCACCAGAGGGTTTTAAGTTGGTAACTGGTTAGTGTGTTCTTGTGTTTGTAAGAGATCAGGGTGGCTTCTGTGAGAAGAATGTAGAAAATGGGTGGACAAGAAGGGAAGGAGTGGGAGCAGGGAGATCAGTTAGAACTATTGCTTTGTGATTTGGGAAAGTTACCCGACTTCTATGAACCTTGGGTTTTATCAACTAATAAGAAGAATTCCAAAAAGTGATTGAGTATCAAAGGAGAAAATGCACGCAGAGCTCCTTGCATGATGCCTGACATATATTAAATATTCAGTAAATGGTAACCTGGGAATGAGGAGTTTTGGGAGTTGATTTTCAAAACTACACAGACTAGATGGTTTTGAAAACACCACTTTCCCTACGTGTTCTTGCCAGTCTCATGAAACACCCCTGAATCAGAGCCTGTATCTCACTTCTCAACCTCTGCTCAGTGAACCTGCCACATTCACACATATCCAGGTTTACCTGCCCCCCTTCCTTGCCCCTGGGACAGATCTCCCAGAGTCTTTTTTTTTTTTTTTAAAGATTTTATTTATTTATTCGACAGAGAGAGATCACAAGTAGGCAGAGAGGCAGGCAGAGAGAGAGAGGAGGAAGCAGGCTTCCCACCAAGGAGAGAGCCCGATGCGGGGCTCGATCCCAGGACCCCGGGATCATGACCTGAGCCGAAGGCAGAGGCTTTAACCCTCTGAGCCACCCAGGCGCCCCTCTCCAAGAGTCTTAAATCTGAGTTTCCTTGGGATCCCAAGGAATCTTGGGATCCACTTTAGAAGTGCTAACCTGTGATGTCTAACAAATTACCTTATAATTGAGAATCTTGATCACCTTCTTCCTCTAAACAATGTAAGTCTCCTTTCTGGGACATTTTGAACACCTCAGAAAATGATGATATTCCTAAATACTAATATATTTTCTTTCTATACATTTTGTCCTAGATTTTTCCATCCTCTCACATGAAAAGTCACAGAAAGAAAAAACAAGACAGTGGAGTATTAAATGAGGTGATTATTCACAGAACATGTCCCCTGATAGGGGCCAATGTGACAAGGGCCAGCCCACAACCAGATGCCGGTGGGTCAGCTTGGTCCTGCTGAAGCTTGGGACTGGGCCTCCGATGGCCTGAAGGGGAGCCTCACATGAGACCTTTCTCCCATAGACACTAGTTAGGAAACACTAAATGGAATTTAAAATTAAATTTTAAATGGAAATTTAAAATTTTAAAATTCCATTTAAAATGGAATTAAAACACTAAATGGAATTTGTGAAGGAATCCTAAAGAAACAGGATAAAAAGTCTGAGGAGATGGCTGGGAGGTAGAGGACAAAGTGTCAGTGGTGATTAACCTCCATGAAGAAGTACCCACTACATCATTCATTATTCTCTGGTGTGGTGACTGGTCCTGAAACAAAGTACCTCAGACACATGGCCTAGAGAGCCAGAGTCACTGGATCTTTCTGGGTCCCTGCCCTGACTCTTAGGAACCCTGGAAGGTCTACTAATAGATGTATCCCTACCCAGTTTTGGGGGTCCGTCATGCTCTGACTACTTCTATTTCTGCAGTGATACAAACCATGTGCTATCAGATTTATTTGGCCATCAGCAGACCTCTCTGCTTCTTCATAGAGGCACAACTTTGGATCCTGGCTATGAGGCTTATCAGCTCGAAGGCACTGGGGCCACGACCCACTTATGCCTCAGCTTCAGCTGAAAACAGAATGAATAATAAAGCCAACTTCTTAGGGTCACAATGAGGAGTAAAGCATTGCCAAGGAAACACAGTAAATGCCATACAAGCTCTTCTTTCAAAACAACAGCAACAACAACAAGTAAACAAGTATGTAGGAAGAGAAGGAGAGGAAAGAGAAGAAGAAAAAGTAGTAATAGGATCCACACTACCTGTAGTAGGGTAAAGATAAACAGAAATAAAATGCCAGCAGGAGGCATGATAAAAAGGAAAGATTGCTAATAATTTAAGCCTGACAGAATAAATACCTTTAGGACTTCTCCATATTTTAACCACCCCCCCCATCACACGTAATAAAATGGGGCTGCTTTCCTCAATAAAGGAACGGATTTCAGCTTGCTTGAGGGAAAGAAGGACAGAGGGAAGGGGTGCGGAGAGAGGGCATAGAGGAAGAGCATGCGGACAATGGTCTGAAACAATGAAAGCCTAATAAAATCAGTTGTCAGGCTGTGAGCCTCAGACTTCGTTGGGCTTCTTTTCTTCAGTTTCCATTTTCCTCCGGTCAAGTGAGACTGCTTTAAGGACTGGGTATAAGAACATTCTCCGAGCATAGTGAATAGCAGCGAGTAACAGAATGACACTGACTAGAATATTTCACTCTTTCAGATCAGCATTTATATTTAGGTTGACTTACCTTCCCAGCACCTTCCAGTTCTTTCTTATCTTTCAGTGCTTGTCCAGACAACATTTTCATTTCAACAACTCCCGCTATTGCAATGATGGGTACGATGGCTAAGAGTAAAAGTGTTAACTGCCAGCCATAGATTAAGGATATAATAATGCCTGTCCCAAGATTTGCTATATTCTGGGTAATTACAGCGAGCCTGGAACCTATAGCCTACAAAATAAAAACACAAAACAAATTAGAGAAATACTTTCATATTCTCTTTAAAACCCATGCCTATATTTTCCTCAGGATTATGACTTCAGCTTCATGAAATTCTATTAATTATCTTCTCACTCACAAAATAAAAGGGAAAGTTTTACTCGTAAGTTTATCTGGTTTCGAAAATGAAAATTTCCATGACATCAGAGTAAATACTGAAAGAAGATCAATAATTCAGAGTTAAGTTACATATTTCTATCTCTTCCAATTTTTTTTAAGTAGGCTCCACGCCAGTATGGGGCTTGAACTCACGACCCTGAGATCAAGACCTGAGCTGAGTTCAAGAGTTGGACGTTTAACCAAATGAGCCACCCAGGCACCCCTCTCTTCTAACTTTTAATACCAAGAAAATTTTCATTAATCAATGAAACCATGATCACTAAAGGAAGCTCTTCAAATAAACAAGATAAAAGAGGCTCCTGGGTGACTCAGTTGTTAAGCATCTGCCTTCGGTTCAGGTCATGATCCCAGAGTCTAAGGATCGAGCCCCGGGCTGGGCTCCCTGCTCAGCAGGAAGCTGCTTCACCCTCTCTCACCCTCCCTGCTTGTGTTCCCTCTCTTGCTCTCTCTTTCTCTGTCAAATAAATGAATAAAATCTTTTAAAAAATAAATAAACAAGATAAATAATCTGACAGTTACACTGGAAATGTTGGAGATTTCCAATGTTAGATGCATAGCTACTCAAAGTTAAGTCTAATATATGTCATTAAGGAATCCAAATATATCTGGGCCTATTTGAGATGCTTATTGGGTTTAATTTAACCTGCAATTGATTTGGAAAAACTACACAGAGCTGAAAGTTACGGAATTTAATTTAGGGTATTAAGCAGGCGTTAGAGACTTTAGTGTGAATGCCAGAGGGGGCCTGGAGCATGACTTTCAGTAGCATGCAGTGACTTCCAGCTCTAAAGCCAGAAGTCAAACTATAAAGTCAATTCAGTCCACTATTCCATACCGTACTTCTCTACCTTAGAAACACCCAAGCCCTCAATCCCTTCCAAAGTCCGGCTCTGGTGCCCAGATCTGGGAATGGCCCAGGTTTTTTCTACTCCCAAAGTTCCCTCTGCCTGATCAGGGCCAGACTCAGGTGTAGACTCCAATGCAGTAAAGTCCAGACTGGTCACATCCTCCTCTGTGTACCCCCTTCTCCATCACTCCAGTATCAACCCTCTGAAATCATTCAACACCTACATGATATAAATACCAGACCGGGAATTAGGGGGCAAGGGTATTACAACTACTAGGAGCCTCTGTACGTTAAATTCTATACCAGGAATTGCGCCAGACAGCATGAATAATTGAACGTTTCTTTCTATTTGATGCAGCCGCTGAGTTTCTATCGAAGGGATGCTTAACCAAATTTGGTTTATGTCAAAAAATGAAGTAGATTTCAGAGCCAGGTCTCTGCATTTGTACATTTCCAACCAAAAGTCAAAGGTTACAACCCGGACAGAGTCCATGGCACGGGGACAATGTAAACTGATCCTGTTCTCAGACTCTACGAGTCCTAGCCAGAACTCACTTCCCACAGCTACCGACTGAGAGAAGTGCTCAGAACATCCACCAAGCTCACAGCAAGTGAACGATTCTAGCACAATAACCTTCCAGACATAGGAATATTCAGGTCTAGATCGCAGTCAAGGTCATGAAAATAAGTAAAATGGATCAGAGAGGACAAATTCTTCTCTCATGTACATGAAAGGTGAAGAAAAGATCAAGAACCTCAGGCTTTGGGGTGTGGGGAGATTATACTCCTCGGTTTAGCTTGAGTTAGCACTTGAAGTCATGGTGCTGGTTACTGTTCCTTATGCTAAAGACTAACACTGTTCCACCTCTAGTCATCACACAGAGTAGGACTCTAGAGTTCTGGGGATCACAATGAATGGGACAGCATAGATTAGTAGTAGCCTGGTAATTTTCATTTCAAAAAGTAGAACTGAGAGAAGATAACACTCCCAAAAACCACAGCCCAAGCTTGAAATACGGGGAGACAAAAACAGCCCAACACTTGAAACCCATCAAGACCCCTCATTACCTCTCCACCCGCTGTACTTTCAAGTAATTCTATCTCACTTCCTCTTCTCATTTTTCTGCCCATTCTTCCTTGTTACTCCCTGCCCTGATATTTATTTCCTCCTCCAAACACGACCATATTGCTTGAAATCTAATTTAAAACACTTATGCTTACTGGAAAAAAAAAAAAAAAAGCCTATTTCCTGAGCCTCTTTCTGAAATTAGAAACATTTATAACTTCATCTTCCCCTCAACCACCTTCTCCTGGGGACATAAAAAACCTTAAACACATAGTGGCTTTTGATCTGTACATGGCTCTCATTTGCTTTTTTCCCCCTGCAGAATTCTAGTCCTAAAACCAAAATAAAACTTTAAAGCTATTTCATATGCAAAAGCTATTTCATATGCAAAATGCTGAGATCATTTCCTCCTGATTTCTTTCTAGCAGAACATGCTTCTGACTCAGAAATACATCCAAGAAAATGTTTCCTTGATGGTCAAGTTAAATATGAAGAACATTTAACCTAGATAAACATTATCAGTAACTACATATGCACAAACTTGAATTAGCCCTGCCTCGGGTAGAATGATTTTTGACAGTATGTCTTCCCTTGGGTATTTTTTGATATAAAAAATTAATTTCACCACTTCCCACTGTGGAATAGAAATACAAACATACACACACACACACATCTGCCCCAACATGAACAGGTCAGCTGGTAGCATTAAGTGGATACAACTGTCCTGTCTCCACCAACCTGTGGTAACAGCTATGTCAGACTTTTCTGCCTCTGACGGCACTCACAGACCTACTCGTTTCCTCTTCTCTGGTCCTTAGCTACTGATCGAAGTTCTGGAGAACACTTCTGAACTGGTGGCTTACATGGGGGTGTGCAGGCTAGTGGAGCCATCAGACTGTGAGTTCAAAGATACCAATGAAAAGCAGCAGGTCAACACCAGCAGGCAATCTGGGGCTCCCAGAGCTCCAGGGGCTGAGGAGCTTACAAACGACAGGAGAGGGACAGGCCTGGCCACCAATCTTAGAGATACAAGAAAGGACCACGGCTTAGGACAGGCCATCACTCCAGAGGAATTTCAGAGGAGGGAAGGAGGACAGCCAGCACACAATGCCCACACTGCGCCTGCTCAGGGTTCTGCCACCGGGACGGAGTCAGCATTTACTCCAGGCTGTGTCCTCCACACCAAACGAGGTGTGGGACGTGTAAGTCCCTGTGAGCACACGAGGACATTCAACCAGGTCTCTGTGAAAGGCATGCTAAAGGGAGGGCAGCAAAGTTTAACTAGGGAAACTTGGATTTCAGAAATTTGAGGACGCACTGTGTCCGCACTGAGCCTGATCGCCAAAGACTCACTCTTGAAGGGAGGGAGCAAAATGGATTGACCCCAAGCTCACTGACTGATTCTCCTGCCAAGTTAAATTAAAAAAAATAGAGACTGATGCTTTATGTCTTCTACCTACCACCCACTTCTCTTCTCCATTTCCCAAGAAGTCCTTTAATAATGTATCTAATGGTGTTTGTCCTCTTTTCTCCTTTCTCTTGATCCCCCTTCCAGCAGGTTTTGCTCCCACCACACCTTGAAACAGTTCTTGTCAGAACCATGGCACCTTCTTTTTTTTTTTTTTTTTTTCCATCAGCACCTTCTAGAGGCTGGAGCATGGTAAGATGTTCCATCACCTTGTGAGCTTATTAGCAGTATCTGACATCCTTGAATGCTACTCCTGAAAACACTTTTTCCATGTTGTTTCTAGGACACTGCTCTAGGACCCTCACTGGCTGCTCCTTCCCAGTCTTCCAGTCTTCTTTGCAGGTGCACCCTCATAGCGCGGACCTCATGGCCCAGCACTTTCCATGCTTTCTAGCTGCGTATGCTTCCTTGTCTATTAACCCAGTCCCCTGGTTTACAAGCCATCAGTGCACTGAAAAATCTCCAGGTCCTTTCCAGACCAGACTTCTGTACTTAGCTCCAGACCTGTGCATCTAATCTGCCTTCTTGATATCTCCACTCGGACATCTCACTGGACATCTCAAACGTTCCATGTTCCAAAAAGAACTCTCAACTCTCCCTCAAATCTGTTCTTTTGACAGGCTCCCAATTTCATTAAAAAGCAACTCCATTTTTTTGATAAAGATTTTTATTTATTTGGCAGAGAGATATAGGGAGAGCACAAACAGGCAGAGCGGCAGGCAGAGAGAGAGAGGTGGGGAGAAGCAGGCTCTCTGCTGAGCAGGGAGCCTGACGTGGGGCCCAATCCCAGGACCTTGGGATCATGAACTGAGCCGAAGGCAGCCACTTAACCAACGAGCCACCCAGGTCCCCACAGTTCCATTTTTTAAAGTGATGCTGGTCAAAAATTATGGAGACATTCTATATTCCCGTTCTCTTATACCCCACATATAACCAATAAATTCTGTTGGCTGTACCTTCAAACTATGTCCTGAATCTGATTACTTTTTGTCACCTTCATGATGACCACTCCAGTCTAAAATGTTATCCTCCCACCCCGACTATGGCAATAGGAGTCCCTGCCTCCATCCTTGCCCACTTCAGCCTAGACATACAGCAGCCTTTAAAACTTTCAGATCCCAAGGGGCGCCTGGGTGGCTCAGTTGGTTAAATGACTGCCTTCAGCTGTGGTCATGATCCTGGGGACCTGGGATTGAGACCCTGGTCAGGCTACCCCCTCTCAGCAGGGAGCCTGCTTTTCCCTCTCCCTCTTCCTGCCACTCCCCCTCTTGTGTTCTGTCATAAATAAACAAAATCTTAAAAACAAACAAACAAACAAACAAACTTTTGGATCCCATTGCTTCTATGTCCAAAACCCTACAATGATTTCCCATCTATTTCCAGATATAATGCAGATCTCAATTCTTAGGCCTCTTCCTTTCACTTACTTTACTGCAGCCATACTATTCTCTTTACTGTTCTTAGAACAGTTATGGAAATGCGCCAGCCTCAGGGCCTTAGCACTTGCTGATCCTTCTGTTTAGAACATTCCTCTCTATATATCTACAGGGCTAGTACCTTTCCCTCATTCAGGCCTCTTGCATATACCACCATATCTCTGAGGCCTGAAAGCCCTTACCTATACATCCTGCTGTTATTTTTTTCCCATAGTTATTTTTAATGATGATCCTGGCATGCAGTGTAGACACCAGAAGGCCAGGTTGTTGTCTGCTTTATAAAGTTCAAAGTTATTTCAAGTAGTGCACATGTGGCCCTGATAGGTTCTATACAACTTGATCTAAACCTCCATATTCATTGATTTGTGTGTTTTAAGCAAAGAAATCTGCATTTAAAAAAGTCACAAGATTTACGTTGTAATTTAAAACTCTGCACGCTTACACATTCATAACCTAATTTAGTCTTACGGAAGCCCCCTGTATTTGATAGAAGAGACTTTAATATAGAGCTACCTTAAAGAAAGACTAAAAGATTAATAAGGTTCAAGGGAGGGAAAGGCACGGCAAACATCACATGCTTTTTTTTTTTTTTCAAATCCTATATCATCTTGTGGATTTTTGCTATCAGTAGTTACAGTGTAGAAGAAACTGTCACTTCCTGCACAAATCAAAACCTCCGGGTTCAACAGTTTCTAGTTGAGCAGTTAAAGAGTCATGTACTAGTAAAATTTGAGCTTTACAACCTGATGAAGTTGTTCCTTCTACCACTGCTTTAATGTTTTAATGTGCTTCTCATTTCTTTCAACCTGTTTTTATTTTTATTATTATTACTATATATATATATATTTTTTTTTTTTGAGAGAGAGAGAGAGAGCGAGTGCACATGCATGAGCAGGGTGGGCAAGGAGGTCTAGAGGGAGCGAGAGAGAGAGAGAGAGAATCTTAAGCAGACCCCAGGCCAGACTAGCGGGGAGCCCGATGTGGGACTTGATCTCAGACCCTGACGGCATGCCCTGAACTGAAATCAAGAGTCTGATGCTTAACCAACTGAGTCACCTGAATGCCCCTCAACCTGCTTTTAGATTTTTCTTCCCTCTCTTCTAAACTGTAGTACTCCTAAACATGTATACAGAAACTACATACTTTTTCCAGTAACAATTAGTTCTCTGTTGATTAACCGAACCCAAAACAGACTGATCTTGCATGATATGCTGATAAATACTTTCTTTTCTAAATAATTATCCTTCCATGTGTATCCTGTAAATAATATGACTAACAACATAACAAAAGAAAACAACAAAAGAAAACAACAAAAGTAGTAAACAACAAAAAAACAAAAGAAAGTAAACAACAAAACAACAAAAGAAAGCTTGTAAATTATATATACACTGCTATACAGTATACAATGTTTAAGTGGTTAACATTTTCGCTATGAGGCAAATGATTTATTGTGTTAAAAATTTATATAACGTTTTAATGATAACGAGAAGACCGAAAATGGGAAAATTAATTCCATGCGGAGATCCAAAATGGCCAACTAAGACTAACACCAGCAGAAAGAAGGTACATACCCCTTTAACTTGAGCAGCGTCATTGGCAAGCCTAGTTGTCAATGCTCCAGTGGTGTTTTTAGGGTCATCAAACCAGCTCACATCCTGTGGCACAGAGAAAGATTTTATTATCTTAAAGCTCTACTTATAAGACCCTTAGCTCCAAGGGCAAGGACAAGATCAGGATGGTTATCATTTATACCCCTTGCATTTCACACTCAGGATTTGACACTCGATAGACAAGAAAGGGACTTAATAGACAAACACATAAGTAATTTCATTTGTCAAAATAATTTTCTGAGTGCCTGCTACTTAGACATCCAAATAGAGAGGCTGAATAAGCAGTTTAGATAACTGGAGTTCAGGGCAGAAAAAATAAATTGGGTTTAAAAAATCAACAAAAGAAATTTAGGTTGAAATTTAAGATTAACACAAAATAGGATTTTTTTTGATAAAGCCATTCACCTTTTAATTTTTTTAATTTACTTTTATTTAAATTCAATTAATTAACATATAGCATATTATTAGTTTCAGAGGTAGAGAGCAGTGATTCATCAGTCTTATAGAATACCCAGTGCTCATTATATCACATGCCTCCCTTAATATCACCCAGTTACCTTATCCCCCCAACCCCCTCTCACCAACCCTCAGTTTGTTTCCTACGATTAAGAATCCTTTATGGTTTGTCTCCCTGTCTGATTTCATCTTATTTTCCCCTCCCTTCCACTATTATCTGGTTTTGTTTCTTAAGTTCCACAAGTAAGTGAATTTGATAACTGGATTTCTCTGACTGACTTATTTCACTTAACATAATACCCTCTACTTCCATCCATGTCATTGCAAATGGCAAGATTTCAATTTTTGAGGGCTGAGTAATATACCAGTGTGTGTGTGTGTGTGTGTGTGTGTGTGTGTGTGTGTGTGTATGTATATATACCACATCTTCTTTATCCATTCATCTGTTGATGGACATCTGGGCTCTTTCCATAGTTTGGCTATTGTGGACATTGCTGCTATAAACATTGGGGTGCATGTGCCCCTTTGGATCATAACATTTGTATCTTTGGGGTAAATACCCAGTGGTGCAATTCTGTAGGGTAGCTCTATTTTTAACTGTTTGAGGAACCTCCATGTTGTTTTCCAGAGTGGCTGCACCAGCTTGCATTCTCACCAACAGCGTAAGAGTGTTCCTTTTTCTCCACAACCTCCAACATCTGTTGTTTTCTGACTTGTTAATTTTAACCATTCTGACTGGTGTATTATCTCATTGAGGTTTTGATTTGTACTTCCTTGATTCCAAGTGATGGGTAGCATTTTTTCATGTGTTATTAGCCATTAGTCCATTTACCTTTTTAAGTACATAAGTACTAAAAAGATTGTGAATTTGTAGTATGAATTTATATCCATAATAAAAATAACTATGGTCCTTTTATCCATACTGATGATTTGCAATTAAAGCAATATCTATCATATTTTCCCCAAATATTTAAGAAACAAGAAAGTGTTACAAGTTATTATAGCATGCATCACTTTGCTTTTTTAAAATTGCTGTGTTAAAATGCCTCTTCCAGTGGCATATAACTTCCTTAAAGACAGGGACTGTTGCGGTATGAATGTCTGACAATTCTTCGTATTATGGCTCTGAAGCAGAAGGTCTTCATATGTATTTGCCAGGCTTAATAATTTGTAGAGAGGGCATTACACAAACCATCAGCTCAGCTTCCGAAGTATAATAGACTCAGGAGTCAGCCTGGGGGCTGGGACGGTAATGGGGCATTTGGCTGTGGACCAAGATCAGCCTCCTAAATGGAATCTCAGTTATAATTATGGTTTGACTCAGTGTCCTAGGACAGGGCCCCCATCAAATAGTGTTCTGTCACTCATTCAAGTCAGTCCTGGCTCTGTCAGTCACTGCAAGCAATTCCCACAAACATGCTTTTTAAGTCATGGTGGCAGGGGTGGGAAAGGATGGAGGAAGCAAAGACAGCCAGGAAAAGGTGTATGTCATTGAGAAATCCTAACGTGGCAACTTGTGCTTCTCAGCCAGGGTTCCAGCACCCCCGGCATGTCCAGGGCATCCTTCTGGCACCTCATTTTATTCACTGGCAAAGGATCAGTGATTTTAAAATGGAGAATTATAAAGTCACATACGAAATTTTCAGGATTGTTAGAGAAACTTTCTCTTTGAACTGGGCTGCTTTGGGTGACATTCCCAGAAGCCCGCTCCCCCTCACCCTAGGAAAACATTTGCCTCTGCCTGTTGCTGGGGTGTTGAAGATCTGAAATGTAAGAGGCATTCCATTAAGCTGTTACCAGCTTGTTAGACTACAGTGTCAATTACTGTGTCCAACTAACCCCAGCAAAGAAACCGGGGAGAGGGGATACATTTTGCTTTGTGGAAAGACAGGGTTCAGGTGACATCCCTTAGTGGGCAGAAACATGAATGTCTTGAGTTTCCCAGGGGAAAGAAGGAAAGAAAGAGAGAAAAGGGATGAGGGGTACTGCCTACTCTGCCTCCAGTTGCCATGAGAAAGGCTGGTGGTGAACCTGCTCTGGGGACCATCTGTGGCCATCCCATTCCTTGTCCCGCCCACAGCAGACAGACAGCAGGGCCTCTGAGCCAGACCTGGGGGGTGGTCCAGCGGCATCTCTGAGGGGAGATGAAGGGAAGACCACCACAGGAGTTCGCTCTGAGTAACCTGACTGCACTCCCACTCCATGAGGCCACATGTACAAGCAGGGAAGCCCGCCCAGCCCAGGCTCAGTCCTCAGCAGACATACCTGTCTCAGCATTGATCTGAAAACCATGTACCGGAGTCGCTTGGTGAGGATCTCCCCGGCTTTGCCAAACGTGAAGCCCTGTGAATGAGAACACGCCACAAGAAAGGAGACCTATCAGAGACCCTGACATTGATGACACAGAGGGCGGGAGCCCGGATGTCACTGCTGAGAGGACACGAGACCAGGTCAGAAAGCCTGATGTCAGGCTTGGCTATGTTTCGGTCACTGTGTTCCATGGTACAGAGCCACACTGGTGGGTGGGGCTAGGAGAGCCCAGTTTTGAAATCATTACTCCCCCATTACTGGCAGGATGATGAAAGATTTATTAGGAAGTATGTTTCTTTCTCCTGACTCCTATCCCTGTTATTTCTCCCAGGGAGCTGGGGTCTGTCACCCAGGAAGCTCAAGTTGTTTCTAAGGCAGAGGCACTCGAAGAAGGACAGCTGTATTATGTGTCATCCAAACCAGGACACACTGAAAATGCCAAAAGGATGCTGTTAAGAGATACACCAGGACCTGAGGTGTCGTCTGGGAAAACAGAAATATTTAGCCACCCCAGCCATAAAGGAAGCAGGGAACAAAGATAGCAAATTCCTAGTTTCCAAGTTAAAAAAAAAAAAAAGCTAAAGTCTTGTTGCAAAACAAGCTGGGCAAGAAGGCTGACGAAGAGAGAATTTTCTGCCCTGGCCCTCTCCTTCCCCCAAGAATCTAACCTTCCACGTCTGGGAGGAGGGAGGAGTTCCTCTGGGAAATAGAGTCCCATGTGAGTGTGCTGCCATGCCTGGCCACATCTGGGGAGGAAGGGCAACAGAACCCTCATCCCAATGCATGTGGGGATACAGGACCAGGAAGAAGCAGTGCTCCCTGTCCTTCTGGAGCTCCGGGAAGTGAGAGTCTACAGATAAGGGCCGCCACACAATGGCATGGGGGAAGCAGAGAGGAAATGGCCCATGGTGCATCAGAAGAGGAGAGGCCCTAATAACAACCCCATTCCCTACAGAATCAGAGAGGTGGAAAAGGGCAGTTATAGCTCCTCTGTGGCCCCAGCTAGTACGTGAGCATTACTGAGAGAGGGAAGAAACAGAGGCAAAGAGCATAAGTGAAGAAAGAGCTAATTCTTCAGAGTGGTTCGATAAAGGGGGACAGCCTGGTAGACCATATAACTGAAGGCCGCGGGCCATACCAGTTGCCAGCATGAAGCAGGCAGGCAGGTGATACCCACAGACCATCCCCCTGCACCCCTCTGCTAACAGAGACACTGACCCAGGAGAAGGAGGAAAGGGAGAAATGCTAGATTCATTGAATTAAAGCCTGAAATTACTAAAACAGTTTAATTGACTTAGAAATGGCCAGACTGAGGTTTCTCTTACTAGACTGAATGAAATGTGAATTATCTTGCTCACTACAGGAATATTACCACTATTTTTGTCGAGACCTAGTTGTTCAGTGCTTAGCCTGACACTGTAAGTTTATATAAAATACCTGTATGTATACATAGGACAACGCTTTTAGTGATGGAAGAATGTCACCTTTAGGACAACTGTAAAATCACTACTTTACAAAAGAAACTGAGGTTTAGTTGCCAAAGGACCCAAATGTAAGGTGGCAGAGGTGGACTGTGAATCTGGGGCTATGAGAATCCTAACTAGAACGGGAACCCAGAGCCTGAAATCTTATCACCCACAGAGCTCCCTCCTTTTGTTTCCAAATCAGGGGTAGGGACTCTAATGTTGTTGGCCACTGTGCCATCTCTGTAGTTCTGAGGTCCTATATTAGAGCCTGTTTCCACGCAGTTTTGCTAGGCAAGTCAGACTCCTGTCTCCCCAAGCATCATCACATTACAAAGGGAACTGCCTTCCCTGCCTTTGCTTTCCCAGTTCAAATCTCTGGAGTTGAAGGGAGCAGCTCAAAGCCTACCGTCCTCAAAATCCCTCAACCAACTTCACACTCACGAATCTTTACGTTCTATGGCATTAAGAGTTGCTACAGTAATCTTCCATTTGGTTAAAGCATTCTGTAATGCTTAGGCCAAATTACCCAATGAGATTTTAAGTGCTTAGTAAAGAAAGAGTTCATTCAGTCATTTTTCTTTTGTACTTCTTATAAGGTAAAAATAAACAAACCCTTTCTGTCTATATAAAAAATTAATACATGCCTACAACACATTAAATATAGAGACCTATTCAGAATTTTATCTTAAAAAATTACACATGGCTAATACCTATTCCTTCAATAAGTAACTGAGTGTTTGCTACTGCCTCCCACAGGCCTGGGAACATGATCACATGATTCCTTTTACTTCTTTTTCTTTCTTCTCCTTCTTTTTAATGGTGCAGTTGTTTAATTCCTAGAATCCAGATATGGGGTATCCATTCCTATAGGAACTAGTTGTGTTTCCTACTGTAGTCAAAAAGATTTGTTTGGATACAATAAAGCTAGCTTTGTAATTTGTAATACACACACACATTTATTCCTTCCTTCGATTTTTCTGGCATATCTAAGTTTGTGGTAAAACTTCCAATATGCGGGAACTTGGGTGCTTCAGTTGGTTAAGCAACTGCCTTCAGCTCAGGTCATGATCCTGGAGTCTGGGGATCGAGTCCTGCATTGGGCTCCCTGTTTGGTGGGGAGTCTTCTTCTCCCTCTGACCCTCCCTCCTCTCCTGCTCTCTCTCTATTACCTCTCAAATGAATAAATAAAACCTTAAAAAAACAAAAAAACTAAAAAACCTTTCAACAGGCATTGTGTCTCCAGTCTGCAATGGGGCAGACATCATGCTTGTGCAACCTTAAGGAGCCCATTCAAACCCATGAACCAGACACTTGTCCTAAAAAGACACAAAGATCTGCTGGCACTCTCCCAGGGAGTGCTTCTGTGTTAAAAAGTTTAGAAGGTGGAATTGGCTCCTGGAGTTGTATTTGGAAGATGAGTTCAGGAAGGTTGTTGTTAGCAGGCTTTACCCTCTGGGGGACTCAACAGCAAGTAAGTAGAGCTTGCCTGGGGACAACAGCTTCTTCTGGAGGAAAGACAGCCTAACAGATTGGTGTAGGATGGACCAGAAGCTCTTCAAGGTCAAACTTTTTTCAGGATCCAGCTTTACAAATAAGCTTCTTGCCTCTGAGGATAGAGTCCTCTCATCCATGTTTCAAACATTACAGGAAACAATTTCCTTCCTTCAACTTTACCCAGTTGGCTATTTATCACATCAGAACAAAGGGGGAAAGGCGTTTTAAAACTGATGTTGAGACCGGCAGTCTTCACGGTTCCTCCAGCTATAATCACAGACACACCAACAGTAGCATCAATCATGGCTGCAATGGCACCTCCATGAGGGAATCCAGGAGTTCCTTGCATATAAGAACCTCCTTACAATACACAAACTAGCCTTTCTGATTATGAAACATTGTGTATTCAAAGCCGCTAGGCCCTCCTCCAAGGCTTCTGGGAAAGAGCTGGGTCTATGACATTTGCTCTTCTTTTATAAGCTTTGTGTCAGGAGAAAAAGATTTTGAAGTCTTGATCTTTCAAGTAGATTTACATTTACATGAAGACGTTTCCAAGAGATGTATTCACTTTTCTTCACGAGTCAAAGCTCCAGCTGGGGCTAGGAAGAGAATGGTCCTTATGAATTCCTTCTGGGAAGAAAATGACCTCAGCGCTGGCCATGGCTCCCTTGCCTATCAGGACGTGCCTGCCCAGAGCACCAGAGGCCTCTGGGCATGCGCGATCATTGCTGCTCCACCACCGGGCTCCAGGGTTCCGCCGGGCTCTGGGGTTCCGCCGGGCTCTGCCAGACAGCTGCCTGGCCGCCTGCTCCAAGGCTCCTCTCCAGACACGGAAAGGACATGTGACACTGGTCACATTATTCATTTTAATCATCAAGAGGAAGGTACTAACATTCCTATTTTACAGATGAGGAAATCGAGGCTTAGTGTACATTATTTATTTGCCTGAAACCACAAAATTAGGAACTGGTGCAAAGCATACTCAAACTTCACCTTACCGCACTCAACTTTTAGCGCTCTGAATTTCTTTGCAATTGTTTCACCCAAATGATGTGCAGCTGTAAAATCTGACTCTTTACAAAAGGGTCTATAGTTTCTGTTTAGGGCCGACATTCTTCCATCATTAAAAATGTTCCTTCTCCTTTAGCAAAAGGTGAATGAAAAACTCTTCAAACATTTTTTAGATCGGTGCGACTTGCTTACCGTGTCTTGCTTTTTGTTGTTTTCAGGATATACCAAGACATGTTGAGCATTTAAACCAACTGGCAGTGCTTATATCCAAACTCAAGCCCAGGATTCCCCTGAATTCCATTTTTGAGTCCCCAGTTTTCATGTCTAATCATCAGATTAGATCAAACACCTTCTTCCCTCTGATTTCATTAATATTTCATTTGGGAGAGGTGATGGTGGTGGGGGGGGGGGGAGAAGGTAAGCAAGTGCTCCAGTGGAAGCAAATCATCTTTGTTTTAAAATACTTTTATTTTTAAAATTTTACTTATTTATTCATCTGTTTGTTGGCGAGAGAGAAAGTGTGTGAGTGAGGGGGAAGGGGCAGAGGGAAAGGGAGAGACAATTAAGTAGGTTCCATGCCCAGCATAGTACCTGAGTTGGGGCTCGATCCCACGACCCTGAGCTAAAATCAAGAGTTGGATGCCTGTGACTGAGTCACCCGGGTGCCCCAAAGCGTTTTTGTTTTAAATATGTCAAAGAAACTTGGATGCTAGTAGTCCAATTAATAGAGCAAATTACATAAGTGTTTAGAAATTTCCCCAGCTGAACAAGAATGCATTCCCGAAAATTAACAAAGTGAAAACGTAGACACTTACCTGAAGAAAGAATGTAATAAAAGAAATAATTCCAAGGACTAGAAACAATAAAGAAAACATATTACTATTCTGTCTTTTTGTTTCAGGATCCTCATCTCTGGTAAAAACCTGTTGAGAAAATATTTACAGGTTTTCAGTTCAAAGACTAAGGAAGTCATTCTGGGTCTGACCCATTTCCCATCAAGCACAATATTTGGGGGTCAAGATAGGCTTAGTATAGTGGAAGTCAGGGCTGGTTTCCCTAATGCCAAACCTAAAGGTGTGCAAACTTTGTCTTCCTTAAGGGCCAAGAATGGGTCTGTTGCTCCGAAAGGACCCAATACTTATTCTGCGTATACTTCCTCTTAGAGTAATGAGTGCCACAAGGCCACACCAGATACGTAAAGTAGAAATGAGAATAAATACTGTCCTCTTTTGGTGGGAAATGACATTGTATGGCAATTTGTTGTTTTACAATTTGGACATTGAAAGCTGGAGAGAAATCTGTCAATGCCGTTTTGGTAAACCAGAGAGAGGCAGTCATTCACTGAACCCACACCCTCGGTAAGAAAGGAGCCTCCTTGAGCCAGCCTCTTTTGTAGGATGGGCAGTTTAGACAGCCAGCTGACCCAGCACCACACCTGGAGATCTTTCCAGAGATGGTAAGAAAGCTAATACGATGTCTTGGGCTTAGAGAACACAGAGAAAAACTACTTCACAGGGAAAGAAAACAAACAACTCCCTCCATAATGGGCCAAAATTGTCTGTAACAGAGCTACATTCCTAACCCAACCCAGTAAACTTTATCCTTTTTATAGGAAAAAAAAAAAATTCCACCCCAAAATAGCTAACAATCAGTAAGTTCTTATCCTGTGATAGATATTATTCTATACAAATTCATGTGTACCATTCTTTTTATCCTCACAATCACCTCCTAACATTTATTATCATCATGACTTTACACAAAGGCACAGAGAGGTTAATTAACTTGTTCAAGGTAACACAGCTGGCAAGTGTTGACCCCAAGATTTAAACCTGAGCAATCTAACTTAGAGCCCACAGTTCAACGGGGTGGATGACTGGTTGCCTAACCAATATCTAAGAGTCTGTGTGCTAGCCCTGGGTCACTTGCTTCCAGACTTACCGTGACATGAGGAATGAAGACAATATAAAATCCTTAGGTTGAGTTTTTGTTACACACAGCCAAACCCATTCCTAATGAGTCCACTTCCTTTTTTTTTTTTTTTTTTTTTTTTCTGATGATGCCACTGTCTATCTCTCTGCCTATACCACAAATGCTAGACCAGGAATCAGTTCCCTGGGCACCACCGGCCAAATGTTTCTATAAAGCTTCCATGGAATAGTGCCATGTTCATTTGTTTCTGCACTATGGGTGCTTCTACACTCCAACAGTAGAGCTAAATATTTGCAATGGAGACCATATGGCGCCCAAAATCTAAACTGTTTACTCCCTTACCCTTTATAGAAAAAGTCTGCTAACCCCTGTCCTAGAACATATGCTCCATGCTATCAAACACTTTATCTCCCTCTTGGCATTTTTTTTTTTAACACCTGGAACAGTATGTGGCACAGAGCCATCACTGCAAAAATATTTCTTGAATGACTACATGGAACATACAAATACCAAAGAGAAGTCAGTTAGCCAGTCACGGGGAGACCTGCACATTTGTATATTTTTTGGTACATCAGAAGCTCGTGTTTGGCCTCTTCCATGCAGGGAGCAACTCCTTTCTCTGTAATGTTTTTAGCCGTTATGGCAAGGGTATCCTCAGCTTGGTATCTGAACATCTACCACAAAACAGAGAACATTCCTGCCTGGACGGTGGCTTTATTGTTAAAAAACGTCATTAAAAGCAGATACAACCAACATACATCAATCTTTTGGAATCCATTCCTTTTTGTTTTCATCTGAACAAGTGGGATGGACATCTTACAGAGGTAGCATGCCAGGCCTGCTCACACCCTGACGAGTGCGTATGTCACACCACAGCTCTGTCTCCAGTCAGTCTGACAAACACACCTTGAACTCTCTCTGTGCACCAGGGATAGGACTTTTCATGACATTTACTCAGAGCCCATTGACGGCAGGTGAGACACTCAGGTCAGGTTCATATCATAGACTACTTCAGGAACATAGGCCCTAAGAGAGCAACTAACTGCAGGGACAAAGGCAGGCTTGAAAAATTAGCCTTCCTATCCCAAAGCAGACTTACATCCTCAAGTTGCTAAGTTTCATAAGAAGGTACAGTATTTTTTGTGGCTGATGTACACAGCTACAAATAGA
This sequence comes from Lontra canadensis, assembly GCF_010015895.1. Classification (NCBI taxonomy): domain Eukaryota; kingdom Metazoa; phylum Chordata; class Mammalia; order Carnivora; family Mustelidae; genus Lontra; species Lontra canadensis. The sequence goes on along the minus strand of NW_022630996.1, from coordinate 67,663,398 downwards.
AACAGCTCATTCTTTACTCAGGACTCACAGATAAATCCAGAAAATGAACATAAACACTTACCCCTATAATCCTTGAAAATATTACTGAGAAGGCTGGTTGCAGGCCTCCATTTATGATAGCACAAAATATACCAACCACAAAATAAGGCCATTCAGTTATATTCAGCTTCAGAATCCTCCAGAAGGAAACTGGAGGTACATTTTCATTCTGGAAAGCAAAATAATACAACAAGCTAGTTATAAAAAGAATTGATACTTTTTATCAATTTAATGAGACACAGTCCTTCGGTATGTACCAAATCTTTTAAAAAGATTTTATTTATTTATTTGAGAGAGAGATTGAGAGAGAGAAAATGGGCAGGGGGAGAGGGAGAGCGAGAAGCAGACTGCCTTGCTGAGCAGAAAGCTGGATGCAGGGCTTGATGCCAGCTGAAGGCAGATGCTTAACCGACTGAGCCACCCATGTGCCCCTGTACCAAAATTTTTAAAGGAAGGTATCTTATTCCTGTTTATGAGTTGATCGTTATTTAATTTTTTAAAAAGTACTGACAGATTCTATAGTTTAAGAAATAAATGATATTTTAAGAAATAAATGATATTTCCATGAACACTTAACACTTACCTGATATTTGGAGTATTTACAAGTACAGATAAAAGAAGAGAAGTGTCCACATTTGAAGACCCATTAGAATCTCTTTATATCACAGAGGCCCCTGAATGGCTCAGTCGGTTAAGCATCCAGCTCTTGATTTTGGCTCAGGTCATGATCTCAGGGTCTTGAGATCAAGCCCTGTGTCTGGCTCTGCACTCAGCAGGGAGTCTGCTTCTCCATCTCCCTCAGTCCTCTTCCCCCCGGCCCACCCCTTCCCCGTGCATGAGTTCCGGCATTAAGAAATGAAGAAATCTTTAAAAAAAAAAAATCTTGGGCGCCTGGGTAGCTCAGTGGGTTAAAGCCTCTGCCTTTGGCTCATGTCATGATCCCAGGGTCCTGGGATCGGGCCTCGCATCAGGCTCTCTGCTTGGCAGGGAGCCTGCTTCCTCCTCTCTCTCTCTGCCTGATTCTCTGCCCGTTTGTGATCTCTGTCTGCCAAATAAATAAATAAAATCTTTAAAAAAAAACTTTACATTATAAGTTCTAATTCTAAAATTCTTGTTTTATAAATTTTCATTCATGAATTATAACCTGAAGTCTAAAATGTTGAGATTTTGGTTTGTGGAACATTTTGGGAATAGGACAGGCGGAATCTACAGAACTCTTTTTTATTCCCACTCCTGCTACCCCAGTGCTAGCCCAGAGGGAGGACTGAAGACATAACTAACTCTACATCCTCTCCGTACCAAGTCCTCTTTTGTCCCAAGCTTTCTGTCCTGGCCTTGTGGGGCATGTATACTCTTGCGAGTTGATCTTCTCCTTATTAAACTGGATCCTGAGTCTTTTGGAGGCATTTCCAAGGCATCAATTTCACTTTTGGATTCACTAATTGCATTTTCTAATTCAATTTCATTTCCTCTTGTCTAAAATAAATAAGAAATAAGCACAAAAAGGTTAGGTTCAAAAAATAAATAAAAATTACAGCTATCAAGGAAAGTGGTAATTTACATCACTGTAGGAAAGGACAAAATTAAACTGCTGCTCGGGGTGTGGGGTTGTGTGTAAATGGGTGGTACATTTGAAAATTAAACCCGCTAAAGGGGGATTGCCACTGAATATGCTGAAATAACATGACATCCCTTCCTTGTATAGTACCTTGTCATCTCCTTTTTCTGGGTGTTTTGGGGCTCAATAATATTTGCTTTGGGCCAGCGCTATCAACAGAAATATGGCGCATGCCATTCTGTGACCCACATTTATCATTTAAAATTTTCTCAGTAGCCACATTAAAAAATGCGAGAGAAAAATCCATTTTTACTCTGCATTTTATTTAACCTACTGTATCTAAGATATTAGCATTTCAACATGTAATCATTGTAAAAACTTACTGAGATCTTTTGCATTCTTCTTTTGTACCACATCTTTGAAATCTGGGATGCATTTTCTATTTAAAACACTTCAATTCAGAATAATTGTCACTGAAGTATTCAATAGCCACATGAGGCCAGTGGCTACTACAGTGGATAGATGACCTTTAAACCTTTTTAAACTTTTAATTTTCTCCAATTATCCTTCTTTATTTCTGCTCCCTTTCAATGGGAAGAAAAATCTGGTCTGAATTCCCTAAGTATTTTTCTCACCTATCAAGATAATCAAGTAAAGTAACATTTATTTATAGTACTAAACACAACAAATCAGTTTGTACTTGAGATATTTCAGGAAAACTCTAGACTTGGACTATACCTGCATTGTCACGAGTTTGAAATAAATGCCTTTCTCTTTCATGAGTTCATCATGATTTCCTTTCTCCACAATGACTCCATCATCAAAGCCAGCGATGACATCAGCATTACGAACTGTAGACAAACGATGAGCTATCACAATGGTGGTCCGGCCTTTTCTGGCCTAAAGAGAGAAAAATTAGGTTTTTGAATACATGGACAATTACAGACAAAAATTCATTCAATTTATATTTACTGAATGCCAATGCCTTGGATATTGTAAAATCATCTAAGCTATATGAGGTCATCTCTGGCTTCAGTAAATGTTTAGTCAACAGATCATGGTTTTAAATGATGTTTTATTACAATAAAATTATAATATAATTTAATAATATTAAATAATATTAATATTATTAACATTAATTATTAATAATTAATATTAATAATTTTTGTAATCATGAAATTATGATTATTATAATTATATAGTTATATTGATAATAATAATTATTAATAATATAATATTTAATAATATTATAATAAATGAACACAAATGTGATAGTCACATATTAATAAACTTCTAAGAATTTTACTCAACCTCTATCAGCCTGAGTTTATAATAATAATCAGGGGCTTATCCAAAATAAAAAAGCTATAGTCCAGGCACTGGCCAATCAGAGCAGACCCAAACCAGTGTGTGGTATGGGTACAGACTAGACACCATCAGTCTGGGGACTCCTGGTGTCCCATTTCACGGAACTTCTGGATGATTAAGATGGACAATCAGTGTGAGGCAGCAAAGTTCAGTCTTCAGTGCCAAACTGATCTGACCTCAAATCTTAGCTCTGCCATTTATGAATTCCACAATTTTATCCAAATCTTTTAACCTGTGTGAGGCTCATATAAAATGGAGATAATATTAATACTGATTTCTTCAAGTAGTTGTGATGACCAAATAATATAACGTACACAAAGCATTGTGATATGTATACAATATTAGTTATTGTAATGCTACTTATTCCTAGGTAGATGCATTATGGAAAAACTGAAAAGCTATGCAAATATTTTTAAGTGCTTGGTGTCATTTTTGTTTAATATGAAGGAGGTCAAAAGAGTTTAATATGGAAACAGAACATTCTGAGATTTCTTTCACCTCTGTAACTTTCCCCAAGGCTTTGACTTTTTGACTTTGTATCTCTCTCCAGGAACTAGCAATAAAATCCTCAAACTAACAATACGAGGTTATTAGGATCAATATAAAGAAGAGACATGGAAAACTCTAATAAGAAGAAAACAATACATGTAGAAAAATTAGGTGGTAGCAACTAGAAGTTAGAGAAGATAATGAATCAATTCTTTGGATATTTTTAAGAAAAGGGGGGCATTTGGAAATATCCCCCCAAAGTTTATATCCTAAAGGAAAAATACTTTTTAAGAGTTAATGTATTTTGGGGTGGGTGGGGAGAGTAGAGGGAGAGAGAGGGAATCTTGAGTTGTTGGGTTTTTTTTTAAAGATTTTATTTATTTATTTGACAGAGATCACAAGTAGGCAGAGAGGCAGGCAGAGAGAGAGGGGGAAGCAGGCTCCCTGCTGAGCAGAGAGCCTGATGCGGGGCTCGGTCCCAGGACCCTGGGATCATGACCTGAGCTGAAATCAAGAGTCAGATGCTCAACCAACTGAACCACCCACGTGCTCCTAAAGAAGTATCTTTAGTACAACCTTTAAAATCATTTTTATTTATAATTTAATACATATTTCCACTGTAGAATCATAAGGAAACACAGAGATAAAGTACAGATAAGCAAAGTGAAGGGAGAAATCGCAGCCACAATCCCATCTGCCTCTATTTTGGTTCACTCCGTTTTTAGTAACTTGCTTTTGCCTTCCTCAACAATCTATTAAATACATTGACAGGATGTTTAAAGGAACATCCAGTGTCATTTTGTTATTAGGGAAGGGGAAAGCTGGAACAAATATGAGTTCATCTTTGAATTCTACTGTGACACTTCTACTCAGGGCACTTCTGGGTTAAAAGGTCTTCACATTCTGGAGAGGAAGATGGTAAAGTAGGAGGACCCTAGGTCCATCTCCTCCCACAAACACAACTAGGTAACTATCATATCATCCTCGATACCTGAGAAATCCACCTGAAGACTGAAAGAACAAACTCCACAACTAAGGAGAGAGAGGAGGCCTCACTAAGAAGACAGGAAGTTAGGAGATGTGGTTTAGGGAGAAACAGTGCCACAGTGGTGGTGGAAAAGGGCATGTGTGAGAGAGGGAGAAAGACAGAGAGAGAGAAACACATAGGGAACTCACATGCAGAATATTTCCCCAAAGCCACTGGCTTGGGAAGCAAGATGGGCTGGATTTTGTGAATTCTTGCAACCATCAGGGCTTAAAGCCTAGAGTTTTAAAGGTCAGTAGGTTGGCTGAGATAAAGCTTGGAGGCCACCATGCTGGTCCTGGAAAGAAGGCAGACAAATAACCTGGGAGTGGATAGCATGGAAACCGTGACCTTAAAAATGGGTGGGGTACACTGGGGGATATTATTCACTCTTTGCAAAGCATATCCCTGAGAGGCACTGTTGGAGGAGACACCTATTTGGGAACAAAGGAGCTGGCTGGCACCATTTCCCTTCCCCACCCCTCAGCATAAACACAGCACCAGTCACCTGAGGAAAGCAGCTCAGCTCAGACAATGGCTGCCTAATTTGCTTAAACCAAGCCCCACCCTCCTGTGCTCTGGAGGAACTGCCTTCTAAGTCACACTGGCCTCAGAGGAAGCATGGTAAGCCCCTCCTCCAGAAGACCAGCACAAAACCCTGCCCAATCCCTATCTCCTGACCAGTGAGTTCTACCAGGCCTCAGTTCTGGTAGAGTTGGTGTCAGGTCTCATTTCACAAGCAGACAAGAGCACCCCTAGCTAAAACTCACCACATTCAGGCCAGGGACCAAACACTACCTACAGCAGGCAAGGAGAGCCTCTGCAAATGACTGGCCTTAAGGACAGAGCAACCAAAACACAACAGCAGAGTGCACACAGCACACATCATTGACACTCCCTGAAGCACCAGGCCCTGGATACTACATGACCTCTTCTTCATAAAGCCATTATCTTCTGGAAGCAGGCAACATAAATGGCTTTTGTAGCACATAAAAGAAGGCAGAGACTTAGACAAAATGTCAAGATGGACGAATTTATCTGAAATGAGAGAATAAGTCAAAGCCATTGCCTGAGAATTAAGCAAAACAGAGATAAGTAACATTCCTGATGGATAATTTAAAGCAACAATCATAAGGACATTCACTAGGCTTGAGAAAAGAATAGAAGACATCAGGGAGACCCTTATCAAAGAGATAAGAGAGTTAAAAAAGAATTAGAGATGAAGAATGCAATAAAGTTTGCAAGTTTGGAAACAGGTATGATGCAATGAACAGCAGACTGGGAGGAGCAGAGGAATGATTTAGTGACCTAAAAGACAAAATAATGGAAAATAATTAAGCTGAACAAAAGAGAGAAAGAAAAATTACGGAACATGAGAATAGACTGAGGGAACTCGGTGACTCCATCAATCATAATAACATTCATATTACAGGAGTCCTAGAAGAAGGAGAAAGAGAAAAGGGGGCAGAAAATTTATTTCAAGAAACCATAGCAGAAAGCTTCCCTAATCTGGGAATGAGACAAATGTTCAAATCCAGAAGGAACAGAGAACTTCCATCAAAATCAACAAAAGCAGGCCAACACAAAGACTTATTCTAACTAAATTTGTGAAATATAGTGATTAAAAAAAATCTTAAAGGTGGCAAGACAAAAGAAATCCTTAACTTACAAGGGAAAATCCATAAAGTTAGCTGGAGCTCTCTCAACAAAAACTTGGCAAGCCAGAAGGGAGTGGCATTATATATTCTAGGTGCTGGATAGGAAAAATCTGCAACCAAAAATACCCTATCCAGCAAGGCTACCATTTGGAATAGAAGCAGTGTCAAGAAATATGCCAAACAAAAACTAGAGGAGTTTGTGATCACTAAAATGAGCCCTGCAAGAAATATTAAAGGGGACTCTTTGAGTGTGGAGAGACCAAAAGTGACAAAGACAAGAAAGGGTCAGAGAAAATCTCTACAAATAATGACAAAGCAAGTAATAAAATGAAAACAAATACAAACCTATCCATAATTACTTTGAATATAAATGGACTAAATAATCAAAAGACATAGCATATCAGAATGGATAAAAATACAAGACCCATCTTTATACTGCCTTTAAGAGACTCATTTTAGACCCAAAGATACCTACAGATTGAAAGTGAAGGGATGGAGAAACATTTATCATGCAAATGGATGTCAAAAGAAAGCCAAAGTAAATACTTATATTGGATAAACTAGACTTTAAAACAAACAAAAAAAAGAGACAATGAAGGGCATTCTATAATCATAAAGAAGACATTCCAACAAAAAGATATAACAACTATAAATATCTATGTACTCAACAAGGCAGCACACACACACAAAATATATATATATCACATATAATATTATATATATACATAATATATAGACATATATACACATATATACACATATATATACATATATACATAATATATATATATTACATATAATATAAAAGTACTAATTGATAATACAATAATAGTAGGGGAACTTTAACATCCCACTTACATCAATGGACAGATCATGCAAGCAGAAAGTCAACAAGGAAACAGTGGCTTCGAATGACATACTGGACCAGATGGACTTAACAGATGTATTCAGAACATTCTATCCTAACACAGCAGAATATATATTCTTTTCAAGTGCACATGGGATATTTTCCCAAACAGATCACATATTAGGCAACACAACAGGCCTCAACAAATACAAAAAGAGGAAATCATACCATACACCTTTTCTGGCCATGCATAATGAAACTAGTAATCAACGACAAGAAAAAATTTGGAAAGACCACAAATACATGGAGGTTAAACAACATGCTACTAGAGAATGAATGAGTCAACAAGGAAATCAAAGAAGAAATTTTAAAAAACTCATGGAAACAAATGAAAATGAAAACAAAACAGTTCAATACCTTTGGGATACAGCAAAAGAAGTCTTAAGAGGGAACTATATAGCAATACAGGTCTATGTCAAGAAGCAAAAAAAAAAAAAAAAAAATCTCAATAAACAACCTAACATTATACCTAAAGAAACTAGAAAAAGAACAACAAATGAAGCCCAGAGCCAGCAGAAAGAAGGAAATAACAAAGACTAGAGCTGAAATAAGTGATATAGAGACTAAAAAATAAGTAAATAAATAAACAAAAAAAAACAAACAAAAAACAAAAAAAACAATAGAATAGGTCAGTGAAACCAGGAGCTGGTTCTTTGAAAAAACTAATAAAACTGATAAACCACTAGCAAAACTTATAAAAAAAAAAAATGATAGAAAAGACCCAAATAAATAAAATCACCGACAGGAAAAAAAAAAAAACAAAAAACAAGCACCACAGAAATAAAAACAATTATAAGTGAATATGATGAAAAACTATACACCAGCAAACTGGACAACTTGGAAGAAATGGATAAATTCCTAGAAACATAAAAACTACCAAAACTGAAAGAAGAAGTTGAAAACTTGAACAGACCCATTAGAGCAAAGAAATCAAATCAGTAATCGAAACACCTCAAAAAACAAAATCTACGGCCAGATGGCTTCAGAGGAACTTATACCAAACATTTAAAAAAGAGTTAATACCAATTCTTCTCAAACTATTCCAAAAAACAGAAAAGGAGGGAAAACTTCCAAATTCATTCTATGAGGCCAGCATTAACCTGACACTGGAACCAGATCGAAACTCCACTAAAAAAGAGAACTACAGACCAATATGATGAGCAGAGATGCAAAACTTCTCAATAAAATACTAGCAAACCAAATCCAGCAATATATTAAAAAAATCATTCACCACAATTACTGGAGATTTATTCCTGGGTTGCAAGTGTTGCTCAATATTCTCAAATCAATCAACATGATACACCACATTAACAAAAGAAAAGATAACCATTTTGTTTCATTTCAATGGACACAGAAAAAAGCTTCAGACAAAGGACAACATTCATTGATGATAAAAACCCTGAACAAAGTAGGTTTAGAGGGAACATACTTCAACATCACAAAGGCCATCTGTGAAAGACCCACAGTTAATATCATCCTCAATGGGGAAAAACAGAGCTTTTCCTCTAAGGTCAGGAACACAACAGGGATGTCCACTCTCACTACTGTTGTTCAAGATAGTACTTACTGGGAGTCCTAGCCTCAGCAATCAGATAACAAAAAGAAATAAAATTCACAGACCCGTACCCCTGAAGCAAATAATACATTATATGTCAATTCAAAAAAACACAACCTATTTAAAGGCATTTAAATAATGCAATGACTAAAAAGGCATTAGCTGAAAAAAAGAAAAAGAAAGAAAGAAACCCACAACTATGTGGTCAGCTGGTCTTGGTAAAGCAGGAAAGAACATCCCCTGGGAAAAAGTTTCCAATAAATGGTGTTGGGAAAACTGGATAGCAACATGCAAAAGAATCAAACTTGACCACTTTCTTGCAGCATACACAAAAATAAATTCAAAATGGATTAAAGACTTAAATGTGAGACCTGAAACCATAAAAATCCTAGAGGAAAACACAGGTAGTAAAAGATGTTAAAGATAACATCAGCTGTAGCAATTTCTTTCTAGGTATTTCTCCTCAGGCAAGGGAAACAAAAGCAAAAATAAACTATTAGGACTTCATCAAAATAAAAACTTTTGTACAGTGAAGGAAATAATCAACAAAACTAAAGGCAACCTACTGAATTTAAGAAGATATTTGCAAATGACATATCTGTTGAAGAGTTAGTGTCCAAAATAAGAACTTACAAAACTCAATACTCAAAAAAAGTGTTCAACCACTATATTGTACACCTGACACTAATATTCTACTGTATGTTAACAAACTGGAATTTAATTAAAAACTTTAGAGATTTTTATATTCCTTGTCCTCACAGAGCTAGGCTAATTATTACCAATACATGCCAGAGACCAAGCAAACAGTGCCCAGCACAGTGTAACTCTCAAATCTGATGTGGGGAATGAGACATGTGAAATCAAGGACTGCAGGAAGGTCAGACTCTGTTGACAGACAAGGACATTTCATGGCCCACGTAAGTTTCCAACATTAATTCTCTTCCCCTTTCCCAAGGACAAGAGATTTTGGTCATTTCCCACAGGATCTTCAGTGGGTATTTAACATCTTGAAAATTAAATGTGAACCTTCATTATATTTTCCTCTTATTGACAACAGCAAAAATAGAAAACCTAAATAATGAGGTTATCTCTACAGCCAAGTTTTCAAGATCACAACGAAGACAAATTTTCATTTGAATCTCTCTACCTCGTTGTTTAATTTTAAAATTTTGCAAGTTTCTCTCAGTGAAAGTTTATTCATTTCTACCTAAAAAAAAAAGTAGAGAAATAAATAGAAATGAAATGAACAGATCCAAAGAGGACTGGAGATGTGATTTTGAAACTTGACAGGATCATGTTAGGAGCCATCAGAAATGTCCTTCTTTAAAAAAAATAATTTTCAAGGGGTGCCTGGGTGGCTCAGTTGGTTAAGCCTCTGCCTTTGGCTCAGGTCATGATCGCAGGGTCCTGAGATCGAGCCCTGCAATGGGCTCTCTGCTCAGTGAGGAGCCTGCTTCCCCCTCTCTCTCTGCCTGCTTCTCTGCCTACTTGTGATCTCTCTCTCTGTCAAATCAATAAATAACATCTTTAAAAAAATAATTTTCAAGGAGAATTAACAGAGGGATGTCCCTATGCTTACAAATTAGGTTGGTTTGAATTGAGGCTCACAGACCTTATCCAGGGCCACCTGAACCACTGCTTCGCTTTCAGTGTCCAGGGCTGACGTGGCCTCATCCAGCAGGAGGATCTTGGGGTTTCGAACCAAGGCCCGAGCGATGGCGATCCTCTGCTTCTGTCCACCACTCAGCTGGGCCCCTCTCTCTCCAACCAGGGTGTCAAATTTCTACAACACAGAAAATAAAGTGGGGGGGGCAGTTAGCAAAACAACAAGCTGTCAGCTACATTTTAAGATGGGAAGTAATCCCATAAACAACCCACAGGCAATATGATCCAGTTCCTTTAAAACTCGGCAATAACCAACCCCAATTTTTATCAATATGCCTACTAGGAATTGATGGTGTTAGATCAAGCTTTAAAATCTGAAGTCATCGTGATTTCTCTTCTTAGGAGTTTCCTCTAATGCATAGTGGATTCCCAACTTCTTCTGCATTAGGCTGGCATTCCAATCTTTGAACCTCCAGCATGGCAGAGATCGAGAAGGACTTACATTGGGTAGTTTCATGATAAAGTCATAGGCGTTGGCTTCCTTAACAGCTTTCTCAATCTCTTCCATGGTGACATTCTCGCGGCCATAGCGAATGTTTTCAGCTATCGTGGTGGCAAACAGCACAGGTTCCTGACTCACCACACCAATAATTTCCCGAAGGTACCTTACATTGATGGCCCTAATGTCCTGTCCATCAATACAGACCTGAAATAAAAAGTAAGCGTGAGTTCCGTGCATTGCCAATTTGGAACATGAGATGTGCCCGGGGTAACCAGTGGTCGCCGAACCATCGCTTTTGGCACAAGCCACCTCACCGTGCCGTCTGTGGGGTCGTAGAGCCTTTGCATTAGCTGCACCGTTGTGCTTTTCCCGCAGCCGCTGTTCCCGACCAGCGCCACTGTCTGCCCGCTCTCCACCGTCAGGTTGAGGCCCTTCAAGATCTAACAGGGCAGAAGATCACAGGGGAAGGGAGGGAAAAATGAAACAAGATGAAACCAGAGAGGGAGACAGACCATAATAGACTCTTCATCCCAGGAACAAACTGAGGGTTGCTGGAGGGGAGGGGCGTGAGAGGGATGCGGTGGCTGGGTGATGGACACTGGGGAGGGTATGTGCTATGGTGAGAAAAAAATAAATTAAAAATAAAATAAAATAAAATAGGAGATGTCTTTAAAAATAACAAAAATAGGGGCACTTGGGTGGCTCAGTGGGTTAAAGTCTCTGCCTTTGGCTCAGGTCATGATCCCAGGGTCCTGGGATTGAGCCCTGCATCGGGCTCTGTGCCCAGCTGGGAGCCTGCTTCCTCCTCTCTCTCTCTCTCTCTCTCTGCCTGCCTCTCTGCCTACTTGTGATGTCTGTCTGTCAAATAAATGAATAAAATCTTTAAAAAATAATAATAATAAAAATAAATTAAAAAAAAAATCTAACAGGACAAATGAGAAATAAACATAAGGGCAATGCACAGATCCCGGGACTGTGAACTGACAGTTCAAGTCAAAACTAGGGGCACATATACATTTAAAAAAAAAGTCACTAAAATAAAGTATCAGAAACCCTTCCTCCAATCCATGGTAGAATCACTGATGAATCAGGTATCACCGTACCTTAACTTCCTTTCGAGATGGGTAACTGAAGTGAACATTTTTGAATTCCAAATTTCCCTTAATATTATCTGGTTTATGTCCATTCTTTGAATAGCTGTCAATGCTTGGCTTCTAAACAGAACACAGTTTCAGAAGATGACTAGGTTACACCGGCTTTCTTTAGTGACATTTGTGGAGAGTGGGATAAAGCAATAAAGAAACTGACTTTTAATTAGAGAAACTTTGGCATGGATAAATGGCTAGCCCAGACTTACATTGTCAATTATCTTGAAGATTTCGTAAGCGGCTCCTCTTGCATTTGCAAATGCTTCAATGCTTGGAGATGCCTGTCCGATACTAAAAGCCCCGATTAATACAGAAAAGAAGACCTGAGGGATGTGAAGGAAAATCATCAAGTTACTTAGCATTTATTACAATTTTGTGCATACATCTTTCTTCTAACATAGTTAATTATTATTATTATTATTATTATTATTATTATCACTTGCTAATTCACTTTTAAAGTGGCAAGCCAACTTAGAGAGTCCTGGGTGTTAAAAACATTTTAAAAGTTTAAATCTTTTTGATTGACAATACAGGATTAGTCTACTTGCTCAGTGAAGCAATGGGACAAGTTCCATGGAACAAGAATATAATAGAATATATATTTATTTAATGGCTAGTTATTTGGGTTTAGATCATCAGCAGGGCATAAAACAAACAAACATCAAAATGAGTGTCAGGAAACCAAGGTCCAAATTCTGGATAAGCCCTAACTGGCTGTATGTCTTCAGGGAATTCTCCTAGTGTCTCCAGGCTTTGATTTCTTCATTTGCCAAACTAGGCAGGACTCCATCTGTTTTCCTGACCTGGAAACCTTAGAGTGAAACGGTACATACAAAAATATGTTGTAAATGAGAAAGCACACACCTAGAGCATTATATCTTGATCAGGTTGTCTTCTTTCCTTCTACCAGGTTGTGTACTCTCTGAGGTCTGATAAATAGTTTTTTTTTTTTTTCATTTTGCCCAAATGAAGTTGTTTTTCTTCAGGGTTACAGAGAACTAATATCACTATTCATTTCTTTCTAAATCACACAGGAATTACCCATAATTTATACAGAAGAAATTTTGCTAAGCGATTCTTCATTCATTTTCTTAGTTGGAACTTACAACTACATTCAAAGTTATGGCAAAGTATTCCTGCCATTTCCTTTTGGCAAAAGAGGTAGCAGAAACTTGAAAAGTCTACGTGGCTACCCCCAAGTCATACAGTTAATAAGTGGCTGGAATTTGAGCCAAGTCAGCCTGATTTCAAATCCCAAGCTCTTACTCATATTCTGCATGCTTCCAGTTTGTGAAGCAGTTCTGGGATCAGTGAAAACAAAAATTGAAACTGCGTATCTACATCACAAGGAAGTAGAACACATCTCTTATTCCAACCTGGGCTCACCAATAGCATTACTATCTTAATGAAGGCTTTTGGTAAAAGCCATTCTTAAGTAAATAGCCTTGCACATTTTGGACAACACATTTATTATAGCCACATTACAAACCTGGTTCCTAAAAAAGGGAAGTGTTTTAAGGGACTCAACAAAATATGGTCACCAACAATATACTTGTGTTCAGCCTATGACAAAGGAATTGAGTGACTCTTCTAACAGTATGTACTTTCTTAGATCATGATACAGATTGAGCTTGGTTTATTAACTCTTTCACCATTTTTAAATAAAAGAGCATAGCTCAAATGACAAGCTTTCTGTGCTTCTGTAAATTTCTATAAGGCAGAGAACCTCCAAATAGAATATCCTTCAAGGAAGAGTAATAATATTTCCATAACTTTCCAAGGATGGATGAGCTGTCATTCAAAAGAATTTGAAAAACAGACAAATGGTGTATTTTGCCATTTGTCATTGTGAATAGTCAATCAGAAAATAAAAAATGAAATGCTTACCATTGAGCCTGCCACAAAGAAATCATCTCAACAAATGAGAGTTCATGCTATAGAGATTAGTGACGTTAACATTATTTAGGCTACAAGACAAACTGTGCAAGGGATCTGCAAAAAAGACACTCAATACATGTAATTTCCTTTCCACTTTTTAATCTAGTAGTACATAGCTCTTTGTATTATTCAATAGTTCTTCAATACCTATTCTCTAACATCACTCAAGCCAACACCACTCAACTTCATTGAAATTTTTACAGGAGACTCATTTCTTAAAATAACATCACTTACAGTGAGTACTTTTCCAATAGTATATTCACGGGAGAGGACCAAGGAGGTCCCATACCAGAATGCCAGAGCATATGATGCATAGATCAACAGGAAAGCAGCACCAATAGAAATGTTGGCCGTGATAGCTTTCTTGATCCCAATTCTTTTAGCTTCTTCTAAGTTTTTGTTGTACCTGGGAGAAGTAACAAAAACTATCACATCTACTCATAAATCATATGAAATGAGCCAAGACAGCATGATGGTTATTAAGTACTTAGAATGTGCCCAACCCTGTGGGAGGTGCTTAACATGTATTTTCTCCTTTTGTTCATGCATTGACCCTATGGTGTTAGCACTACTATAATCCCTTCTCATAGAAGAGTAAATTTAGGCTTACTTATCTACAGAGACTAAATAACCTGGAGGAAAGTATTCTAAATTTCTTCCCTGGCCTCAGCAATAGTGAAATATGCGAAATAATGTTTAGTAAACTTCCAGAACTTGTACTGTTCCATAGGCAAGACAAAAGAGAAGCTACAAAAATGTGTTTTCCCTTTAAAATCTGCATGCCTTTTAAGTTTAATAATAAAAAGCAGATGTAAGGCTAGAAAGTGCTCAACACAAAGCCTATAAATCACTGAATGTTTAAAGAAACGTAAGGAAGATTCTTTTTTCTTTTTTTTTTTAATGTGGGCCCCATTAGTTTATCTCCATGTCTCTTAAGAAGAATCTTTGTAAATATAGAATCAAGGTAAAATTATTAGAGAAATAGGACAGATTATAACTGAGTCTTAAACCTGTCTTTATCCTCTTAATCACATCTCACTGGGAACTTAGACCATTGCCTTGTGGAAAGAGGAAGTTCATAACTGTAGAAAGAACTTACTTCCATATAAAATTAGTATTTTGAGGTCTTTGACCTATAAAAGCATGATTATACAAATGTGTAGTATTATATTATTTTTGTTGGAGGATTCACTCCCTGAGTTGGAATGTACAACAGAGATCGAGTTCTGTTCAGGTCAAGGCATGCACTCTTTCTTGCCTTGGTGACTTTTTTTAGCTAGTTACTTTACCAGTTCAAAGCCTGCCAAATGAAACGTAATGACTACTATACCCACTAACAGACCAAATTTAAACAGAACTTTAAAGTGATAAAATAGTAACACACTATTAGAATTTCTCTCTGTAAAAGCATGTATTCCTAACTTGCCAGTTATAATCTTAGTGTAAAAAAATTATTTTTGACTAAGGTGTTTCAATGGTTGATTATTTCCCACTTTTTGAGTTGACCTGAGGCAAAAGGTATAAGGAGACATCAACAATAAGTAATTACAAATAAGGAACTTTAATGCATATGACTCACCTTTACTGTTGGTTCTTGTTAATTCTTTAATGCATAAGACTCACACCTTTATTGTTAGTTCTTGTTAATTATTTTTCTATTAGTTCTTGCTTACCGAGACTAATGCAGAACTCATTTCACTGATATGTTGTTGTACCATGCAGCCAGAAGAAACAGTTTCAGAGGAAGAAGCAACAAGGAAGAAAATAATTTAGATACAAGAGAAGATAAATGAGAAAAGGAAGAAGGTAAGGAGGAAGGAGACATCAACGATAACTACTTTTATACAGACTTTTTGATTTAGGTTTTGATAAAAATACCACACTACAAAACCAGATATTAAAATCACCTACCCATTAAAAGTGTTAGTATGAGAATGGTAATTAAAGTCACAGTTCCTAAAATGGAATACATAACACAAGCACTGATATTTAGGGAAAAAATTCTTATATATTTTGAAAAATATTTATCAGTGATACAAACAACCACTCATAAGAGCAAAAAACAATTTTAGTTAAGCAGATAAATCAATACAAAGATGTAAGATATACACAAGGGAGAAAAATATCATTTTAAAATCAAAGAGAATAAAGCTATTCTTATACTATGGAATTGAACTCATTTTAAATTCTGGTTAGATTTCCATTCCAAGAGAGCCAGCTTCCTCCTACACCTGTTAATTGTAAGAGAAAGTCAGACTAAGACCTTAATTACTTGTCCATGCAAAAGGAGAGAAAGAGAGGGAAAGAACTAAAAAGAAAACTGAAGGCTTGCATTTGGCCTAAGAATAATTTTAGCAATCCTGCTTCCAAATTACATCTGAAATCTAGGTATCTGTGCCCCCTCTCCTGCCTGTAGTCCATGTCAGGCCACTGTAAAAGACTTTTCAGTCAGGCTACAACAGCAGCCTTTCCACCGGTCTCCTTGCCATATATATATATATTTTTATATATATATATATATATATTTTTAACTGCTCTCCTACATTCACCAAACCAATCACAGATAGAAATGATCTTAAAACATCATTCCTTTGTTTAAGACCCTCAACCACTTCCCTGTGCCCTTGGAGTCAAATCCTAACTCTTTCATGGCCCCCACTGCCTTCAACAGCCTCTCTTCTCCATCTCTCCTCACTCAACTTAGCTCCAGGCATACAAGCCTTATGGTATTTTCTAGAACATACCAAAGTTTGCCACCTCTGGAAATTTGGAAGACTTTTTCATCCCTAATCCCACCAGGGTAGGCTCTTCTTCTTCCTTCAAGTCTCAGCCTAGATGAAACCTTGTCAGAGAGATCTCCCCATCTGCCATATTTAAAGTAAAATTTCTGGGGCACCTGGGTGGCTCAGTGGGTTAAGCCTCTTCCTTCGGCTCAGGTCATGATCTCAGGGTCCTGAGATCAAATCCCACATTGGGCTCTCTGCTCAGCAGGGAGCCTGCTTCCTCCTCTCTCTCTGCCTGCCTCTCTGCCTACGTGTGATTTCTCTCTGTCAAATAAATAAAAATCTTAAAAAAATTAAACAACAACAAAAAATAAAGTAAAATTTCCCTCCTCACCCTTATCAGCATACTACTTGATTCTTTCATTGCACATTTTAAAAAGCTGATAATTTCATTAATTTCTTGAGTGATTTCTTTCTTATCTTCCTTTCTACTTTCCTCTCCTCCCTTTTTCTCCAACTTATTCTTTGGACTAAGGATCCTTAGAGGGAAAAGTTCTTCTATTTTCAATTAACTATTGAAAACCCAGAGTATAGTACAGTACATGTAGTAGACACTGGCCCCATCTGCTGAATGAATGAACTTCTAAGACATGGCCAAATAGAAAAAAAATGAGGCCAGCATGTCATAGTCCTGAATCTACTCTTACTTTAAAGACAAAACTGATTTCCAATTTGCCAGGGTAGAATATCCTTTCAAAGACATATCCCAATAACTAATATCTTCTGAAGAAATGATGCCACACATGAAATCAATCTCGGAATACAGTTAGATGTGCCCATTTGCTTAGTCTTTTTTTTTTTTTAATATATATCTCCGAGACATGTTTTTTTGTTTTTTAAGATTTATTTATTTATTTGACAGAGAGAGATCACAAGTAGGCAGAGAGGCAGGCAGAGAGAGAGGAATCAGGCTCCCCGCTGAGCAGAGAGCCTGTTGTGGGGCTCCATCCCAAGACCCTGGGATCATGACCCGAGCCAAAGGCAGAGGTTTTAACCCACTGAGCCACCCAGGTGCCCCTCATTTGCTTGTTCTTAGAATAAAAATTTAATCCCCGAATAAAAATTTAATCCCCATCTTCTTCAGGAAAAAAAAAAAAAAAAGCCTTCACTCATTTAAACTTTTACTGAACTAAAATGATCAGATTTATGTAATTTCTGAAGCCTGGACTTAACTTCCATGATGTCTTTTCCCTCCTTACTAATGTTATATCCCATACATAATAATAATTTTTATTGCTAATAATAATCTCCTTTTAAAATTATCATATTCATCAAATTTAGGACATCATTAATTGGGAGGAGTTAGTGTTATTCTATTATTTTATGTAGCATTAAGGAATTTAGTAGGACACTCCATCTCCAGCTGGGACCCAAAGGGCTATAGCCTCAGTATAATAAGCGCATACCCCAGGGAGAGTGACTGCAGGGGAACTCGTACATCTCAACCCTGGCTTCAAGTAAAGGGAGGAGAAAACAACTCCCTGAGAATCTGAACCACAGATGATACTCACGCAGGTCTGAACTATAAATTCACACTCCTGGTGTGGTTCAAAAACTGCTAGGCAAAGAATTTCATGTCAGGTGGTCTCAGGTCAATACCATCCCCAGGGAATGGCAGAAGCAAATGCAAATCCTGCCAATAAGAATCGATTTCAACCCAGATCCATGGCAATTCTAAGATGGCACTGATTGTAGGATTTATCTTAATTTCAGCATCATGAGAGAAAAATGTGCATCTTAGAATCAATGGAATTCTGTTTATTATCTTATCATTCATTGCTGGTTTCACAGGATTTTTCTCTGAATTGTGATTAGATGCCCAGAGATCTCACTGAGCATTGTTACGCTGCAGAATCTACTGGAATTTCTGTGCATACAATCATACCACCTGTGAATAATGACAATTTTCCTTCTTGTTTTCCAACCCTTCTAGCTTTTCTTTTTTATTTTTTGAAAAAGATTTTATTTATTACTTATTTGACAGAGACAGAAAGAAAGAGGGAACACAAGCAGGGGGAGAAGCAGGCTTCCCACCGAGGAGGGAGCCCCATGTGGGGCTTGATCCCAGGACTCTGGGATCAGGACCTGAGCCAAAGGCAGACGCTCAACCAACTAAGCCCCCTCTCTTCAGATTGCCTAAGTCTTCCACCTTTTTTGTTTTATTTTTATTACTCTTACTCTTATTTGTTCCAGTGGTTGTTATCTACTGGATAACACTAAACAGAAAAAAATGCTAGCAGATATACCCATTTCATTCATTATTTTAAGGAATGCTTTGCACGTTGCACCTTAAGTATGATGTTCCCTTATGTATCTCTGATTTATACTCTATATTAAGAAAATTCTTACTTCTAGCTTTGAGTTTTTGTCATAAATCATATGTAATTAATGCTTTTCCCCCACCCATCAATACAAAACATTTCTTCCTTTCAATCTCTTAATGTGCTTAACTATATTAATAGATTTCCTGATGTTAAACCATTTTTGCACTCATGGGAGAAAGCTAATAAGTTCAAGATTTTTTTTTAATCTTATGATATTTTCACATGGATTTGTTTAGCTAATAATTTATGTAAACCCTTTGCATCTATGTTTTAGGTAAAACTGCTTAATAATTTTCCTTTCTCATATATCTGCCTGATTGTGGCTTCAAAGTTACACTGGCCTCATAAGATGAATTCACAACTTTCTCTCTATATATATTTTTCCCATTCTCTGAAACAATTTCTATAACATAGCTTTCTCTCTTTCTTGAAGTTTTGGGAGAACTTGTCTGTAAAATTATGTGGACTTTGTGGGTTTTGCTGTGCATATAAGGGCAGAACATGGAACTTTGGATTCAATTCTTCTAGTGACTGTAGGTCTACTCAAGTTTTCTTCCTCCAAAGTAAGAGTTTAAGCCTATTTTTTTTAGGATATTATCTATTTCATTAGGGTTTTAAAATTTATTGGTATAAACCCGTACTTCTTAAAAATAGTTTTTTTTAAATCTGTAGCAATTTGTCCTTATTCATTCTTTAATTCTTGATTAAATTTGCAAAATACTTGGTTATTTTTCTTTTTGAAGAATTGGTTTAGGGATTTGTCAAGTCTTCTGCTTTCTTACATTTATTTTCTATTCAGTTATTTATTATTCCCTCCTTATACTTTTTTTATTCCGCTGTTCTTTTTCTAAATTCTTATTTTGGATGCTTAATTAATTTTCAGCAATTTTTCATTTCTTTACTGGACACCCTAATGGTTTCATTGGACTAAGATTCATTTTTAATGTGAAATCCTCAGTTTTGGAGAGAGCGCACTCTGTCATTCACAGTTTAATAAATTCAGGCCCTAAGTGTACCTGAGGGTGAGGCCAGAGGTTTTCATTTCTATAAGGAAATCAGAAACTAGGCAGAAGTAGAAAAGTTTAATTTGTCACCCGATGTTGGTGGATATAGTCTTTCTCTGGTCTACATTTCCACTGAGAAAAACTGGAAAAGAATCTGGGGTCAAAACTTCATTATCTGTTTGCTCAAAGATTAACTATTCAGAGAAGACTTCTCTGAATCACCTCTCTAAATAGTACCCTCTATGACTCTAAAAGAATATTTTATATCCCCAAATAACATTTGCCCAGCTGGTATATTAGATAGTTTGTTATTTGCGGTTGTCTTTACCCTTCCCCTCCCCCCCTTGAAAGAATTTAACTTCCAAAGAGGAAGGACTATATTTGATTGGATGTTTGCCTGATCCTTAAGCAAGATTTCTCATTTTATTTGTCAGAAATATTTTAAGGCAAAAGCAAGAAACTGACAGAGAACATAGTTATTACTCTCCTTTGAACTATGGAGCTTAGCCATCACAAATTATTCTCAGAGGACACCTTTGTGGGTATGAAATATATCATATGAACAGAAGTATACTAAAAACACACAGGTACAGTATAAAAAATAATTATGCAGTGAACACCATGTCACTCAGTTGACCAAAACTGAGGTCAAGAAATAGAATACTACCACAACTACAGAAACGCCCACTATGTGCCTCACTCTTATTACCCACACCTCCTCTCCCCAAGGGTAACTATCATTCTGACTTATCAAAATGTCCTTGTTTTCCTTATGGCTCTACCAACAATGTATAATGTTCCAAACAATATAGTTTAGTGTTTCCTAATATCCAAATACTCGTATATTCATAACATTAAAATACTATATCAGATTATAACATATATTCAATTATCACATATATTCAATAAAGTCTGTCACTGTTTAGAAATCAATGGATCTGATGAATATTACATATTTCCCTAAATTAACCACTGATACTCTCAGAAATTTAATAAAAGGGGACAGTTCTAAAAAAAAATACTAAGCAACACATAATAAAGATTTTGAATTGTTGTACAGATGTGCTTTTTAGTTATATTTTTGTCTTCCAAATCATGGAGCACAACCCTACTGATGAGGAGCCCCAGCAAGAGGAGAAAAAAACCACAGAATAAAATGTATCCTTAAAGGGGCGCCTGGGTGACTCAGTTGGTTAACCATCTGCCTTTGGCTCAGGTCATGATCTCGGGGTTCTGGGATCAAGCCCCACATCGGACTATCCACTCAGCAGGGAGTCTGCTTCTCTCTTCCATTCTACTTCTGTGTGCTCTCTCTTTCTCTCTCAAATAAATAAATAAAATCTTTGAAAAAATTGTATCCCCAAAGGTAGTGATCCGAAGGGGCATGTGCACCCTAACATTTATAGCATCAATGTCCACAACAGCTAAACTATGGAAAAAGCCTAGATGTCCATCAACAGATGAATGTATAAAGAAGATGTGGTATAGATATACAATGGAATACTATGCAGCCATCAAAAGAAATGAAATCATGCCATTTGCAATGAGGTAGATGGAACTAGAGGCTATCACGTTAAGCAAAATAAGTCAATCAGAGAAAGATGATTATCAATATGATCTCACTGATATAAGGAATTTGAGAAACAAGACAGAGGATCATAGGGGAAGGGGGGGAATGAAACAAGATGAAACCAGAGAGGGAGACAAGCCATAAGAGACTCTTAATCTCAGGAAACAAACTGTGGGTTGCTGGAGGAGAGGAGGGTGGAAGGGATGGGGTGGCTGGGTGATGGACATGTGGAGGGTATGTGCTATGGTGAGTGCTGTGAATTGTATAAGACTGATGAATCACAGACTGTACCCCTGAAACACGTAATATATTTTAAGTTTTTTAAAAAGTAACAAAAAATAATTTTAAAAAAAGTAACCCTTGATCTTATACAAAATGTTCATTTAGTGTTAGAGAACCAAGAATTGACTTAATGGGGAAAAATTATCATCAGATATCAAATATGTTTCAGCCTTAAGAAACTATTTTATTAACAAGTCAGGAAATAACAGATGTTGGCGAGGATGTGGAGAAAGGGGAACCCCCCTACACTATTGGTGGGAATAAGCTGGTAAAGCCACTCTGGAAAACATGGAGGTTCCTCAAAAAGTTAAAAATAGAGCTACCCCATGACCCAGCATTCGAACTACTGGGTATTTTCCCTAAAGATACAAATGTAGTGATCTGAAGGGGCACATGCACCCAAATGTTTATAGCAGCAATGTCCACAATAGCCAAACTATGGAAAGAACCTAGATGTCCATCAACAGATGAATGGATAAAGAAGAAGTTTTATATATATATATATACACATACAAACATACACATATACACATACATATACAATATTTATATATATTATAGATATACACATACATACATATATATGTATGTGTATATACACACACACACACACATACACAGAAGAAGTGATACACACACACACACACACAGGAATACTATGCAGTCATCAAAAGAAATGAAATCTTGCCATTTGCAATGACATGGTTGGAACTAGAGGGTATTATGCTGAGCAAAACAAGTCAATCAGAGAAAGACAATTATCATATGATCTCCCTGATATGAGAAATTTGAGAGGCAGGGTGGGAGGTTGTGGGGGGTAGGAAAGGAAAAAATAAAACAAGATGGGATCAGGAAGGAGACAACCATAAGAAACTCTTAATCTCAAAAACAAACTGAGGGTTGCTGGGGGTTGGGGGGGTAGGGAGAAGGTGGCTGGGTTATGGACACTGGGGAGGGTATGTGCTATGATGAGTACTATGAAATGTTTAAGCCTGATGATTCACAGACCTGTACCCTAGGGCAAATAATACATTATATGTTAATAAAAATAACTAAAAAAAGAAACTATTTTATTTTCACTACCCATCTAGAACATTCTAGTAAATCTTTTGAATTAGCAAATATAAGAAGAGTACAACTAAAATTACAACTTTTCCAGAATATTAGCTAAGCTGTATAATATCCTGGAAGCTACTTAAAAATACACATACACACACACACACACACCCTTATTCTTAATACTGTCAATTTGAAGGCCATATATGATGAAACAATTTAAAATTACTAGCAACTTAAAATAAAAAACTCAAACCTTTCAAGTTCTTTCTTTTGTCCTCCAAAAGCAATCACAGTTCTGATGGCTGCTAAGACCTCTTCAGCTACTGCTCCAGCTTTTGCATATGCCAAGAGTTCTTTATCAGTAAACGAAGACAGTATCTGTTGAAAAATGCAATTTCAGATCATTTAAAATTTTTAAAAATTTTTTATCTTTTGTAAAATAAAAACAAGTGTATACACCAATGATCCGTGTATGTTAACATATGTATAGAATAAAGTCTGCCTTTCATTCATCTCTGGTCATGATGTTCTAAGTACACATATTCACACTGTTAGCACTTCAAATTCTTTCTGGACTGAGATGGTATGCAATATTTAAACATTTTTATTTCCTCACCAACTACCTCATGGATCTTCATCTGAAGAAATAAAACTGGGGCTTTGGGGAGATCTTCAAGTTCAGAAAAGGAGGTATATAGGAGAATCATAAACAAAATGAGAAAAAAGGCATTAACTACATAAAGGAAAGACAGTATGAGCTGAACACAGCAATTGCTAATTGCTCTCTGGATTGGAAGTGTCAAGGTGGGAGATCAGAAAAATGCAGAGGATCAAGCACAGAGTGGTACTTGGATTTCAAGAAGGTTTCCCGGGGGGCCAGAGGAAGGAAAGAGTTCCCCTTTGCTGGTGCTCTTGAGCAAAACAGTGTCCTCAGCCACCAGGGAGATCTTTATTTTATGCTCACTCCATGATCCTTCTGCTCGGTTCCTGAGCATTTATTCTGTGGAACAGTCCTGTGTGGATTCTATACACGGGATCTCATTTACTCTTCTCAGCTGCACAGTGAGGTAGGTATTATTTTTCCCCACTCTGTATATAAGGAAATGAAGAGGCGAAAAAGTTAAACTAATTTGCTACTGAGTGAGATAGCTAAGATTCAAAGCTGAGTCCATATGGCGGCAAAGCCTGCATTAACAGACAGGAAGGAGCGTGAACTTCTCTTGATCTTCAACCAGGCACTGAGGTATGAATGTGCTCCTGGAGGGCCCTGTTGTGAAAATGGGATCAACTAGCACAGGCAAAGGACTCTGTTACTATTGGTCCCTGGAATGCCCATGTCAAGTCACACACTGAAGGGTTACATGCAAGCGATTAGTAATAAAGTTTGAATTAAACAGTATTACACTTTTTTTAAAAAAAGATTTTATTTATTTAATGGACAGAGATCACACACAGGCAGAGAGGCAGGAGGAAGCAGGCTCCCCGCTGAGCAAAGAGCCCTATGCAGGGCTAGATCCCAGGACCCTGGGATCATGCCTGAGCTGAAGGCAGAGGCTTTAACCCACTGAGCCACCCAGGCACCCAGTGTCACACTCTTTCAATAGGTAATTTAGAGGCATTTGCAGACTCATTTATACAAGGAGTATCAGTAAAAAGCACAAAGTTGTTTTGATTTTAACAGCACTTCTTCTTTTGCTGTGTGTTAACGTAAAAGGAGCTGTGACAGATTTAAGAATGAAACTCATGATGTTGAGTTAACAAATGTGTGACTACTGTGAGGAAACTGTGGTTAATCTGATTGCCTTAGGAGCCTGTTATGCAGAAGTTGACAGACCACTGGTAAGACCAGCTGAGATGAGAGCAACTCGGGAAGAATTCTTACAGGAGGCACAAAAGAGGTCAAAAGTGAAAAAAGGAACCTCTTTGATAATGCACCCCGCAGTCTCCCCACCTCCACCCCCGTCATTCTCAGGCTGACATTTAATGAACACGTGTCCCATGAGAAGGCAGGATTCCTGAATGCACATGCTTGAAAAGGAGGACACTTCTCCTTTTCCTTAGATCCATTCAGCTTATTCCATCTAGCCTATGTACCCTGAGATATCTTAACCTTAAATACACCCCAAGACAGCCCTTCAGGGAGGCAGATTTGAGAAATTTTCACCTCCTTGTTTGGCATCCTGTAATAAAACCCTTTCTCTCTGCCACAAAAGTGGTGTCCGTGTTTGGCATGCAGGACATCAGGCAAAGACCCTCGCCCAGTAAGAAAAATAGGTGGGTGAAGGCAATGAGCATTTATTAATCATGTTCTCTGTGCAAATATGGTGCCACACGTACCTTCCTTTAGCACCCAAAGCAATAACCTAGTTATGCACTAGACCTGCCTGATGTCTCAAAACAACTCAAAGGAAGCAGAATTTGCCACCCCAAATGTGCCCTTTTGGCATATTATTTTCTTGGACTGAAGGCTTAGACCAGTTTTAATTTAGGGTTAGTTTCAATACTCCTTCCACCTGCTTCTCTTTCTCCTCTTCTTTTGAGACTCCACTGGTGACAAATGTTGGAATTTCTGCTATTGTTCCACAGGTCCCTGAAGCTCTTTTCATTTTCTGTTTCAGAGTTCAGTGAATTCCACAGTTCTCTCTCCAGGTACAGATTCTCTTCTAAGTGGTCTATCATGACCACTCAGGGAGACCGAGACCATCCACCACGACCCCAAGTTTTGCTGTTGTATCCTTCTGTTTTCTCATTTTATTTCATCTTGTTTTTAGACGCTGATATTGCCTATTTTTCTTTTATTTCGAGAGAATGTGTAATTGATTCATGAAGCATTTTTATGGTGGCTGTTTCAAAAATCCATGTCTAATAATTCTAATATGTGATTTATCTCAGTGTGTCAGTTCATTGTTTTTTGTTTCTTGGTTTTTTTTTTTTTTTTTTTTTTTTTTCTCATTGAAGCTGTGCTTTTCTTGGTTCTTTGTATGGCAAGTGATATTTTACTGTATCCTGGACATTTTGTCTGGTATGTTAGAAGAAAAGGTCCTGTTTAAATCTTTAATTTTTAACAAGTGGTTACCTTGTATGGGCTTAGCCTGAAATTCCTGGCCTACTTTTGTGAGCTGTGTTTCCAGTGGCAGTTTCCTGTTCAGAGGCTTTGTGTGTTATTTTGGTTAGCATAGTGTATCTCAAGCTGCTAGTACTCCTAATGGCCTCTGTTTCTGCCACCTGAGGGAGTGGAAATGCATTCTGGAAGGTTAGACTACTGGCCATCTCTCTCAATGGAGGCAGTGTGTGGTGGTTCCCCTTGCCTGTGCCCTCTAGCTGCTGCCCTTTCTCTGGGTGGAGAGCACACTCGTCTGAGGCTGCTTACTGGACAAGAAACCTTGCTGTGACTGGGTTCCTTCCTGTTCCTCCTTCCGACCCTTGTTAGAGAGCAGAGCCTCGGCCTCACAGGGACAAAGAGGCTTCCAGACTGGGCCACATTTCTTTTTTATCATGACTGCTAACCAGAGAACTTATGAAATTAGTTTGAAAGCACACCAAAACTTCATGGCAGAGTGAGGATTAAAACTGAGGTCTCCAGCAATAAGCCTGTGGCTCCTTTTATTAAATAAATAGTATCTGAAGCAATACATAGTTACTAAAAGATTAACTTTCTGTTTTCCTAACTAGAACAGACATCAATACATATTAAATAGTTCTTTAATAAATACTGACATGAAGAGTTTGTCACCTGACTTGCTTGATGTTCCAGTATACAGAAAAAATCAATTAACACACAAGATTTTGCCAAGTATTTCAGCTAATAGAGAAATGCTGTTTAACCACCAAGATTATCATTTACACGTTGTTGCTCTCAGCAAATTAACCAAGTCCTCAGAACCTCAATTTCTTCCTGTGTTAAATAATACCTACATTTCAGAAGGATAATACATACTTTCCTGACATATTAGATGCTCAATAAATGGTAGTTACTGTTTATAATATCAAAATAATATACATCCTACAGGGTAAAATTTTTACAACTTAATATTTACCATCTGATTTATTTTATGTTAGGCTTGACTACGGTTGGCCCACCAGTAACTTATGTTTTGGCCAAATGAGTTTGTAGTGCTTTCTCTAAGTTGTGATAAACGCAACAGAAACTACAAACTTGACCAATCTCTACTGCCATGCGCTCTTACATCAAATCAATTTAAAATGAATACTGCACCCAGCCTTGAAAGGGAAAATAAGTTTTATAAGATCATCAGAGACCTGCATGCAGAGGTGGGGAGGGCCAATGATACTCCTTTGCCTTTGTGATTGGGAGTAAAAACTGAAGGCTTGGATATACATGCACAGGGACTAGAAAGTATCTATTTCTTCAAAATTTTCATACCAATAGATTTAAATATGTTAAACACTAGAGAACCATTTATAACACTGACAGAACCGTTAAATCAATTTACAAATTAAATGAAACCTAAAAAAACCTTAAAATCAATGTTAGTTGAATGGGACATATATGTTGTTCAGTGAACTTAAATCTCCGTGAATATGGGATTTTCTACAAAGCACACAGTTCTTTAAGAGTTGAGTGTGCCTGAATGTCTGGGTGGCTCAGTCAGTTAAGCATCAGCCTTTGCTCAGATCATGATCCCGGGGTCCTGGAGTTGAGTCCCACATCGGGCTCCTTGCTCAGCAAGGAGTCTGCTTCTCCCTCTGCCTGCTACTCCCCCTGCTTGTGCTCTCCCCCTTCTCTCTTTCTCTGACACAGAAATAAATAAAAATTCTTAAAAAAAAAAAAAAAAAGAGAGTTGGGTGTGCCTTCGGGCCCCTGGGTGGCTCAGTTAGCAAAATGCCTGCCTTTTGCTAGGTCATGATCCCAGAGTCCTGAGACTGAGCCCCCCGTGGGTCTCACTGCTCAGCAGAGAACCCATTTCTCCCTCTCCCTCTACCCCTATTCCACTGCCCCTCTCCCCTGCTTGTACTCTCTCTCTCAAGGAAATACATAAAATGTTAAAAAAAAAAAAAGAGTCGAGCATGCCTTTTATATGAAGTCAGGCGATGAGATATGAGAGCTACTTCTTTCTAGCTCAACCCTTTCTCAAATAACCACATGATCCAGGACACCATGGAGTCCAGACAGGGGTAGGACTTAGGGAGTTGACAGGCACTTATTCCCACTGATTTTGAACAAAGGATTTATGCCTGGGTGGCTCAGTCATTAAGCAGCTACCTTCAGCTAGGGTCATGATCCGAGTGTCCTGGGATGGAGCCCCTCATCAGACTCTCTACTTGGTGGAAGCCCGCTTCTCCCTCTCCCACTTCCCCTGCTTGTGTTCCCTCTCTTGCTGTGTCTCTCTCTTCAAATAAATAAATAAATTCTTTAAAAACAAATAAATAAATAAAACCAAGTATTAAGGTGCTCCTACAGTCTCTGGAAAATTTGGACCACATCCCCAGGGAGGACCTTATGGAGCTGACCAGCTGACGATGGGGCTTTGCTGCAGTTTTCCTGGACATTTCCCTAAATAGCTTATTTTAACAAATAAATCAACACACACCTAGTTAAAGTTCCAAACAGACCCCACTGTCCAAAGAGGAACTCTACAGAGGACAGACCTATGAGAAAAAGCAGCCAAAACACAACAGCAGTGCACACAGCATACACCACAAACACCTCCTAATGCACCAGACCCTGGACAGTGTATGATCGCTTCTTAATAGAGCATTACTCTCAGGAACAGGAAACCTACAAAGTGACAAGATGGAAGAACTCTCCCCAGAAGATCAAGAAGAAACCAGAGCCAGGGAGTTTCTCAGAACAGATGTAAGCAATCTATCTGAACAAGAATTTAGAAAAATAGACATAGGAATACTAGCTGGGGGGTGCCTGGGTGGCTCAGTGGGTTAAAACCTCTGCCTTCGGCTCAGGTCATGATCTCAGGGTCCTGGGATCGAGCCCCACATCGGGCTCTCTGTTCAGCGGGGAGCCTGTTTCCGCCTCTCCCTCTGCCTGCCTCTCTGCCAACTTGTGATCTCTGTCTGTCATATAAATAAATAAAATCTTAAAAAAAAGAATACTAGCTAGGCTTGAAAGAAGTATAGAGGACACCATAGAAACACTTGCTGCAGAGATGAAAGACCTAAAAATGAGTCAGACCAAAATAAAAAATGCTGCAATAAATATTAGAGCAGCAACAAATGACCCAAAATTTTTTTAAAAACGTGGTAGAACAGATCAATGAAATTAGAAGCTGGTTCTTTGAAAGAATTAACAAAATTGATAAATTTTTTGATAGATTATCAAAAAGAAAAGAGAAAGGACAAACAAATAAAATTACAAATGAGAGAGGAGAGATCACAACCAACACTGCAGAAATACAAACAATTTCAAAGAATATTATGAGCATCTCTATGCCAACAAATTGGACAATCAGGAAGAGATAGAAAAATTCCTAGAAACATACCAACTACCAAAACTGAAACAGGAAGAAATACAAAACTTGAACAGACCCATAACCAGCAAAGAAACTGAATCAGTAATCAAAAATCCCTATGACCCTGCAATTGCACTACTGGGTATTTACCCCAAAGATACAGATGTAGTGAAAAGAAGGGCCATCTATACCCCAAGGTTTGTAGCAGCAATGGCCACGGTCGCCAAACTATGGAAAGAACCAAGATGCCCTTTAATGGACGAATGGGTAAGGAAGATGTGGTCCATATACAGTATGGAGTATTATGCCTCCATCAGAAAGGATGAATACCCAACTTTTGTAGCAACATGGACGGGACTGGAAGAGATTATGCTGAGTGAAATAAGTCAAGCAAAGAGAGTCAATTATCATATGGTTTCACTTATTTGTGGAGCATAACAAATAGCATGGAGGACAAGGGGAGTTAGAGAGGAGAAGGGAGTTGGGGGAAATTGGAAGGGGAGGTGAACCATGAGAGACTATGGACTCTGAAAAACAATCTGAGGGGTTTGAAGCGGCGGGGGGTGGGAGGTTGGGGGAACCAGGTGGTGGGTATTAGAGAGGGCACAGATTGCATGGAGCACTGGGTGTGGTGCAAAAACAAGGAATACTGTTAGGCTGAAAAAAAAATTTTTAAAAATTTAAAAAATTTAAAAGAAGAGAGATTCTTCAAATATAAGATCACTATTATAAAAGAAAAAAAAAAATCCCCCAAAAAACAAGAGTCTAGGAGGCTGACTAAATATTTAAAGAAGAGTTAATACTTATCCTTCTGAAACTGTTCCAAAATAATAGAAATGGAAGGAAAACTTCCAAACTCATTCTATGAGGCCAGCATTACCTTGATTCCAAAACCAAAGATCCCACTAAATAGGAGAATTACAGACCAATATCCCTGATGAACATGGATACAAGAATTCTCAACAAGATATTAGCATACTGGATTCAACAGTACAATGAAAGAATTATTCCCCACAATCAAGTGAGATTTATTCCTGGGCTTCAGGGATAGTTCAATATCTGCAAATCAATCAATATGAAAGACCACATGAATATTAGAAAGGATCTGAAGGAAAAAGTGAAACAAGATGGGATCAGGAGGGAGAAAAACCATAAGAGACTCTTAATCTCACAAAACAAACTGAGGGTTGCCAGGGGAGGGGGGAAGGAGAGGGTGGTTGGGTTATGGACACTGGGGAAGGTATGTGCTGTGGTGAGTGCTGTGAAGTGTGTAAACCTGGTGATTCACAGACCTGTACCCCTGGGGCTAATAAGACATTATATGTTAGTAAAAAATAAAAAAATTTAAAATTAAAAAATCAAAAAAATATTAGAAAGGATCCTTTCAATAAGTACAGAAAACACATTTGACAAAATACAGCATCCTTTCTTGATAAAAACCCTCAAGAAAGTGGGGATAGAAGAACATACCATGACATCAGAAAGGCCATATATGAAAGACCCACAGCTAATATCATCATCAATGGGGAAAAACCAGAAAAACTGGGAGCTTTTCCTCTAAGATAAGGAACACAACAGGGATGTCCACTCTCACCACTATTGTTCAACATAGTACTGGAAGTCCTAGCCTCAACAATCTATAACAAAAAGAAATAAAAGGGATCCAAATTGGCCAGGAAGAGGTCAAGCTTTCATTATTCATAGATGACTATGATTTTCTCTGTAGAAAACCCAAAAGACTCCACCAAAAAATTGCTAAAACTGACACACAAATTCAGCCAATTTGCAGGATATAAAATCAACATACAGAAATCTGTTGCATTTCTATACATAAATAGTGAAGCAGTAGAAAGAGAAATCAAGGTATCAATCCCATTTACAATTGCACAAAAAAACATAAGATACCTAGGAATAAATCTAATCAAAGAGGTAAAACATATGTACTGAAAACTATAGAACACCTATGAAAGAAATTGAAGACACAAAGAAATGGAAAAACATTCCAGGCTCAGGGATTGGAAGAACAAATATTGTTATAATGTCTGTATTACCCAAAGCAATCTTCACATTGAATGCAATCCTGATCAAAATACCAAAATGCCACCAGTGTTTTTCACAGAACTAGAATAAACAATCCTTAAATTTGTATGAAACCAAAAAAGACCCTGAGTAGGCAATGGAATGTTGAAAAAGAAAAGAAAAGCAGGAGGCATTACAATCCCAGGCTTCAAGCTCTTTACAAAGCTGTAATCATCAAGACAGCATGGCACTGGCACAAGAACAGACACATAGATCAATGGAACATAACAGAGACTCCAGAAATGGACCCTCAACTCTATGGTCAAGTGATCCTCAACAAAGCAGGAAAGAATATCCAATGGAAAAAAAAAAGTTTCTTAAACAAACAGTGTTAGGAAAATTGGACAGCCATGTGCAGAAGAATGGAACTGGACCATTTCCTTATGTCACACATGAAAATAGACTCAAAATGGATGAAAGACCCAAATGTGAGACATGGATCCTTCCAAATCCTCAAGGAGAACACAGGCAGCAAACTGACCTTGGCTGCAGCAACTTCGTATTAGACATGTCTCTGGAGGCAAGGGAAACAAAAGCAAAAATGAAGTACTGGGACTTCATCAAGATAATAAGCTTCTACACAGTGAAGGAAAAAAATCAACAAAACTAAAAGGGAGACTCTGGAATGGGAGAAGACATTTACAAATGACATGTCAGATAAAGGGCTAGTATCCAAATCTATAAAGAGCTCATGAAAATGAACAACCAAAAAATAAATAATCCAGCTAAGAAGAGGACAGAAGACATGAAAAGATATTTTTCCAAAGAAGACATACAAGTGGCTAAAAGACACATGAAAAAATACTCAGCATCACTCATCACTAGGGAAATGCAAGTCCAAAACCACAATGAGATACTATTGGTCAGAATGGCTAAAATTAACAACTCAGGAAACAACAGACATTGGCAAAGATGTAGAGAAAGGAGAACACTTTTGAGCTGTTGGTGGGAGTGCAAACTGGTGCAACAACTCTAGAAGACAGTGTGGAGGTTCCTCAAAAATTTAAAAATAGTACTATCCCATGATCCAGCAATTGCACTACTAACTAGGTACTCAAAGGGTACAAAAATACTGATTTGAAGGGAGCATATGCACCCCAATGTTTACAGCAGCACTATCAACAACAGCCTAATTATAAAGAGCCCAAATGTCCATCTACTGATGAATGGATAAAGAATTGGTGTGTTTCTGTGTGTGTGAGTGTATACATATATACATACACTGGAATATTACTCAACCACCAAAAAGAACAAAATCTTGCCATTTGCAATGACGTGGATAGAGCCAGAGTGTATTATGCTAAGAGAAATAAATCAGTCAAAGAAAGACAAATATCATATGATTTCACTCACATATGGAATTTAGGAAACAAAATAAATGAATATAGGGGAAGGGAAGGAAAAATAAAATAAAAACAAAGAGGGAGACAAATCATAAGGGACTTAACTGTAGAGAACAAATAGAGAGTTGCTGGAGGGGAGGGGAGGGAGGGATGCACTAAATGGGTGATGGGCATTAATAAGGCCACTTGTGGTATAAGTGATAAATCACTAAATTCTACTCCTGAAACCAATACTACACTATATGTTAACTAACTTGAACTTAAATTAAAAAAAATAAAATAAAATAAAACCAAGTATCAAGTATATAGTCTGGGTCACTATATGATAGAAAAACAGTCTTCCACCATGGGGGGAGGTGTAGTGGGGACAGTATAAAATCTGGATTTACACGCTTTACTCACCTTTGCCCAGATAGCAGCTGACAGTCCAAGAACAGGACTGATGGCCAAGATCACAAGGGTTAGCTTCCAACCACGTGTAAACCCCACTATAAAACCGATGAAAAAGGTTGCTATTGACTGAAAGAACATTCCAATTTTGTCACCAATTCCTTCGTTGATTTTGGAGACATCACTAAAAGAACAGACAGTGTTAGAAGTAAACACAAGAATTGCGAATTAGAACTGAATCCATTTTGCTGTCATGTTCTGAGCGTGGGGCAATTGGTTTCCATCCAGGATTCTGCTCAGAAACTTCCTCAGAAAACATCATGTTGTTGCTCTCCTGCACTGCTCTCAGATGACTTTCTGAGTCTGGCAGGTCTCCCTCATTCATTGCTAGTCATGCAAATGCCCTCATGCCCTGCCAGGGTGGTAGGGACCAAAGGATGTATGAGGTATGGTTGCTGCTCAGAAGGAATTCAGTCTCATAATGACTTCTGAGTTATGCACGGATATCTCTGAACAGATCTGACAACCTCTCTTTTCATTTAAGGAGGAATAAGAACCATGTCTGAGTTAAATGTAAGAGCGGGTACTTACTCCGTGAGCCGGGTGTTAAGCTCCCCCACGTCATGTACATCAAACCAGCCAATCTCCTGTCGCATGATAGCGTGAAAAAACTGTTTCCTAATCGTGAGTATCTGTCTTCCAGCAGCCAGGCACCAGAAGGACACCTGGATGTAAGCAGCCACCAGCACTCCAGCCCCGATCCCACTGTAATAATAGGCATACCTGCAAAGCAACGAGAACTCTCCACAGACACAGTTTTCCAATCGCCACGGCTGTCCCCACAGACCACTCGTACATATGTTTTCATTCACTTAGCTGCCTTACCATCCTTAAATTAGAAGGGGTAGTGACAGGCAGAATTGGTGGGTGGCCTCCAACTGCATCTACACCAGTAGAGTGGGGTTGTGGCTTCTGCTTTGGCTCAAACCCCAGCCCTTCACTTCACTGCTCTATCATCCTGGGCAAGTGGCTTGACCTTCCTAAAGCTCAGTCTTTTAATCTCTTATCTGCAGTGAAATGCAGATAAGAGTAGGAAGGCAGCAGTGCGTGCCATGCACTTCCGCCAGTGCTGGGCACCCAGTAAGCTTCAGAGGATATGCCAGTTACTAGGAAAGGCTCATGTGATGCCTTGAAGCATCAGAGCATGGAGTAAGACCTACCGCTGTATTCCTGTCTACTCAGATTGCCTCGGGATGGGTTGATGAGCTCTTTGAGGTGTTTCTGCACATTGGAGAATAGAAACAAGTGACAGAACCTGTCAGAAAGTGGAGCCCAGAGATGGAAATGGTCCCCTGGCCTTCTGGGAGAACACAGAAGTCAAATAAAAAGTATTTTTACATCATCTGCCCAACTAGCCTTTGTGAGTTACCCTAAAATGCTTAATGAATCAAGTAGCATGCTTCGAACAATAAAAAATTTGACCATCTTCTACACCAGACCCTTGACCATCTAGAAATGGTGAACTTATGTTTCTTTGCTCAGAGTCTTTATTTGTTTAAAAAAAGCAAACAAGTCTTGCACCTTACTAAGCGAGTTCATTTTTAGGTTAAAGACAAATATTCTGAAATGAAATATGGGCTTCCAATATTCCTATCTTTACAAGTTCATTACTTGCCACCCTCCAATAAAAAGGCTGCTATGAGCCACACAGAAGTTGTAAAAATGATTATGTAACAACATAATCACGGAGATTACTATTCGCAAAAGGGTGTTCAGCCAGCAGGCATCTTGGTAAACACATCTCCCCCAGGTTATCCCTTGTGATTACAAAGTATTTATCTGGGAGGAGGTAATGAGAATACTAAATTATAGTTAACAGACAACTCAATAATTAATTATTATCTAAGTGTTAAGCAACAGAGAAAGAAATGGCTCAAAAGAAACCCCACTTAGCAAGCAGAATGCTTAAGAAGGAGTTAATGTATTCTAAACCATCAGTCCACATTAATTTAAAGAAAATATATTTATATTTAAGTATTTGTAAGATTATCACAAGACACTTCCATCTCAAGATAAAAAATGCCTCTCCATAGGAATATTTTCTTCTCATCTTTCAAAATATGATCAAGAATCTCTATTTTCTTCAAATCTAACAGATCATTTACAGGTTAGGGAATCATTACCTTCTGATTAACCAACTAGTACCTTTGGACAATTCTTATAAGCTGTTTTGGGGAACAAACTTCAAGATATGTAAATCGTTAACAAAAGCTTCCCAGGGTGAACGAAGGTCAGAGGGACTATATTTATTCTGGGATGTTTTATTTCATTGTTTAGAATCTGATGCTGTGTTAAAGAAAAAATTATGTTGACTGATCTCATCATATCTTGAGTAAAAAAACCCAGGAAGCAAGCTAATAATTACAAAGTCATTGTAAACATGTGAATCTTAATTTAACTACATTTTTAAAAAGCTACTTTGAACTCCTTTAATTTCCCTGTTATGATATTCTATACTTACAATGCATATATATATCTAATTTAGGCTCAACCTTGACTACAGCTCTCACCGTAAATTCATTTCTTAAAAAGTAAAAAAATTTACATTGTATCCTCCTAGAAAACTAACAATGTATTATTCTTAAAAGTCTGACTCTTTATTATAATAAGGTAAAATTTTATGCTACAAAAATACAATGCTACAACTGGATACAGAAAAGCTTAACAATAGTAAGGAAAATGTCTAATTACGTGGTCATTTCCGCCTCCAGAATGTTGATGAAAGATGAGTCATTTGAATTACCTAGATCACCACAAAACAAACATATACCATTATGTCTCTTCGTTCTCCATTAAAAATAAGTATGTAAAAATGACTCAAACTTATGTCACTTAATCATTTACACAAAAATAGGTCAAACTGATATTCTAACTATGTGTAAGCCTTATGGCATCCATTCAAATTCTTCACTGCTGGACACATGCAACCACACACAGACTTAATTCAGTGAAGTTTATTTGCAAGAAGAAAACCACATTTATTAAGAAGCAGTGTGTCAGCTGGAATACTGGCATCCATGAATTAAAATATTTTATGAAATACTACTCTGAGTTGACACAGAGAAACTCTTTTCTAAGACCTCTATCCTGATAATTAAATACCACTGCATACTCGACATTAAAGCACTTAGCATTTATATCTAACACTGCATTTTTCCAGCTTTTATTTTTATTTAAAAAATATAAAACACAAAAGTTTATGTAATAAGCACCACCAAGCTCATCATGCAAGATTAGCAGATGTCACAAGGTACATTAGACATTTTTTAGACATTTTTAGACAAGGTACATTAAAACCTCAACACTGCCCACCCAAAACACACACACACACACACACACACACACACACACACACACTTCAATATTTTGGTGTGTATTTTTTCAGTTTCTTTTCTATATGTATGTCTATTCACACATAAATACATACACATGCTTCTTTTAAAAGAAAAATCACAGCCCACAATCAGTGGCCAATTTTCTGTCAATCCGTGGGTATGAACGTGTATCTCCCTATTTTCAAAGTTGTGTCTATTTCAGTTCTTTCCAACCTTTCACTGTTACAGGCAATGCTGGATTACACATACCCACATCGGTATATTATAGAGGAATGTATGGTATATATTTTTATAGGATAAATTATCACAATCAAGGTTGCTGGACCAATGGGGATGCACACTTTAAATCCTATAGTCATTTCAAAAGTTAGGTCATGAGAGGGCCTCATTCAGAGGAGTCTGATTTTGACAGGCATGGGAAAGAGGAGTAAAAGATTTTCTGGCAAAGGGAGCAATGAGGACAGAAGTCCACACTGACGTTTGAAAAGGGAGGAAGCCAGTTTGGCTGGGGTATGTTGTGGGGATGGGAGAAGGTGGGTATGTGGCTGGAAAGATCATCTGGGCCCCACAGGTAACGTGTATCAAACTCGTAGTCACTCAGCAGTTTGAGCAGAAGAGGACATGATTAGAGATGGGTCTGGGATGACTTACCTGCTAGAAGTGCATGATTACCTGGACTAGAAAGAGACTGAACAATGTGAGCTATTACGGTGACATAAGCACAGAGGGTCTAAATGAGAACAGAAAAGAAGGAGAGTACCCATAAGATTCAGAGGAAGAGAAGTTACAGGTTCTAGCAACTGCTGTGCAAACAATCAAGACCTCAAGCCTAAGCATCTGGAGAGCAGTGGTATCACGGTGGGAAATAAGAAGTCAGGGGGAGAAAAAAAATGCAGATCTGGTCAGATGTGAGAAGATTATTGGTTCAGTTCTGAAGATTTTTATTCTGTGGTATCTAGAACATTCAACTGAAGATGTCTAATAACTATTTAGACTCTAGAGTTCCTGTTCTGGAGAGAGCTCTGGTCTGAATGACTCAGGAGTCATGTGCTAGAGGCCATAGATAAGTTCAGGAAAGAAAAAAGCCATCTCTCCTTACCGGCGAGGACAGCATTGAGGGGTAAGGAGAAGAGGGTGAGCAAGCACAAAACCCCGGGGAATTTACATTTAGGGGTAATACAGAAAGTAAGAAAGTAACAGAAAGATGCAGAGACGACGGCTCAAAGCACATCGCCTAGAACCCTTTTTGTCCGTATTGCCTTCGGTAAGGCAAGAATACGTGTGTCCGGATGGATTTTTTAAATCAGCTATGAGATTGCTTCTGCTCTGTATTTTCAAGGACAAAATATTAAATAGCTAGCTGGGTGAGGATTTTTCTCTACATGAGAAAAAGATCTCCACATAAGATCTTCTAAAACAGGAGTCTAAGAAGATCTCTCATTAGGGATTTTCAATCTTTTCCATCTAGCCAGGAAATGCTTCTAACTGGTATTGTTGCTAGCGTGTATTAATACCAAAGCAAGACAAACTCAAATCTAGCTCTAAATCTGTCTATTCACTGCTGCTATCAGTTTTCTCAATTCTAGAGGTAAGGAACAAAGAGAATTTAAACAAATGGTGGCTTCTAGGTTCATAGTCACTTTAGACTGCTCGAAAAGCAAGAAATTATGTTAAAGGTCAAAACTGACTCCTTCATGTTTTTGTACAACACATACGTACACTCACACATGTGTATGTATAATATCATAAAATAAATATATGTATGTACATATGTATCTCTCATATACGAATATATGTATATATGTATGTATATACATACAGAAATGTAGTCATCAGACTCTAACTTCAGCACCAAGTGCCTTCTACTTGTGCTTCAGTTGTATCAAACTGTGCCAGTCAGAATAACAATGAGGCATTCAAATCATCTGACAGAGATAATTGCTACTGACTAATGAAATAACAATGTTACATTCTCTGGACTCCCTCCAACCAACTTTTCTTTTTCTCCAATCAAATCTTATTAATTAAAAGTGCTCTGGCCTAGAGATTTTCCCTATCTCTATGAGCTTCTCACAAAATGCTCATCCTTAGTTAGGCATGCCTTCACAAAGTCAAAACTTTAAAAAGATTTTATTTTGGAGAGAGCAAGTGAGCATGTGCATAAGTGGAGGGATGGGCAGAGGGAGAGAATCTTCAAGTGGACACCCCACTGAGTGCAGAGCCTGACACAAGGCTGGATCCCACAACCCTGAGATCATGACCCAAGCCAAAACCAAGAGCCGGATGCTCAAGTGACTGAGCCAACCACGTGCCTCACAGAATCAAAACTTTCAAGCTGAAATGACCTGAGAGATCATATGGTCCAGTTACTTTTTACTTGTATGGATCTCAAGGGTTACGCCCAATCCAATAGTTATAAGGAAGAATGCTTAAATAGTATCCAAAAATTAATACTGTTTTTCAGTAGGAAAAGCCAAAAACTCTCTATATAACATGTGTGTATTTATGTGTGTGTGTGTGTACACACCTAACAATATCAACCAAATAATGAGTACAGGAAAGCCAAAGATTTAAGTGCACCTTTTGTTTTAATGAAATACTTGCTTAGACTCTTGACCACTTTCTCCTCCTCTGGCTTCCAGAATCTCCTTCTCCTGGTTCCTCCATGACTGTGATGCCTTTTAGTGTCATTCACTGATTTCTCACGTTCTCCCTCTCCCTACAAGCTGGTGTTTCCCAGACTTCCATGCACACTCCCAGGGTGACCTCAACCACTTCCACAGCTGTAGGGATTCCCACATCCGGACTGGAGCTATTCAAATCCTCTCCTTCCTCAGGGTCAGTGCTCTGGTTCAGGGCCCCGTCATCCCATTCCTCTCCTCTAATAAGAGATCCTAACTTGTTTTTCTACTCAATCAGGTCTTCACATTGTCATCAGATTTTATTTTTGCCAACAAAAATATAACCATGCTGGGGCGCCTGGGTGGCTCAGGCAGTTACGTGTCTGTCTCTTGATTTGGGCTCAGGTCATGATCTCAGGGTTGTGGGGTTGAGCACTGCATTAGGCTCCACAATGGGTGTGGAGTCTACTTGAGACGCTCTCCTTCCCTCTCCCTCTGTCCCTACCTCCCCCATGCTCTCACTCTGTCAAATACACACACACACACACACACACACACACACACATAGTGTGTGTGTGTGTGTGTGTGTATGGCTTCCATGAATAGCCTTCAATGACAGTCACTTCATCAAGGATAAAGTCCAAGATCTGTAACATGTCATATTAGCACCTTTTCAACCTTGTCACAATATATCTGACAGGATAACATTTTTGAAAGGTCAATGAATGATTTTCCAAACATTTTCTTTACCCCCACACCTTTCTCATTTCAGCACTAGGGCACTGTGTAGTCACTGTCTGGAGGGAGGTTTGTTGCAGCATTAAAAAAATAATAATACTAATGTCTGAGTTTTTTCTTGGTTTTTCTGTTCCTGAAGCATTTGTCCTTGGGGACTGGAGAGTACACAGACCATGACAAAGTATTTTGATTAAATATCATTAGGCTGAGCTCCACCCTTTTAGACTGAAGAATATTTTCCACACCCTGAGATTCAGCCGAGAAGTGATGACAACTTTCTTCCTCCAAGCTTCTATTCATTCTCCTTTCTCTACCAGTAATGCCTTTTACCACATTTTTCCCCTTCTGATAACAATTCCTTCTCCATGAATATGTTCAAATAAGACCACGTCTCCAATGGCTTACTCCTAGTAGAGTGACTCACCTTGTCAGAGAACTCCAGAGTAACTGACACCTGACTCAATTTACTAAGTCAATGCTAGAACTATGGGGATCGGTATCTATCTCTGCCTCCCATGCCCACTGGCATGGCCCCTGCATAAATGGACTCCCATAGTCTTCTTTGTCTCCTCAGTACCCTGCTCTACCTGCTGTAACCTAGCTTGTCCCAAAGGTTTACAAGTGGTTTCACAAAGCCACCACACATGCAGACGACTGCACAAAATATTCCATCCAATCATTCTATTTTGTATATAAGTGCCTCATATAAGATTAAAAAGATAGACTAAACCACTACCTTACTACCCAAGCAAGACTTCAAAGAAACCACAACTGAGTAGTGCCCACCACCATGACCAAAGACTCTATGCTATTTAAGGATCACACTACATTGCATTTTTATGTGACACAAATATCTCAGTATGTTTCATAATTTTACCTACTGAACACTTAAGAACAGTATGAATAAAAGTATGAGACATAGGGGCGCCTGGGTGGCTCAGTGGGTTAAGCTGCTGCCTTCGGCTCAGGTCATGATCTCAGGGTCCTGGGATCGAGTCCCGCATCGGGCTCTCTGCTCAGCAGGGAGCCTGCTTCCCTCTCTCTCTCTCTCTCTGCCTGCCTCTCTGTCTACTTGTGATCTCTGTCTGTGAAATAAATAAATAAAATCTTTAAAAAAAAAAAGTATGAGACATAAATATTTTTTGCAATTTTCCTAAGGGAAAAGGAGAGTGTATTATAAGAGATTTTCAGAACCCATCTGCCACAGAGCTTTCATGTTAGGCACTATTTCAGACACCAGGGACACAACCTAGCATGAGAAATCCATTTTGTTCTAATCTTATTGGATTTCTGCACAAACAGGAAATGCTTTTACTTTCAGGCCCAAACCTCCAATGCTGGAATTTCTAAGATAGTTTTTCCCAGGAACTTCCTCTCTCCCTGCCCCTAATGCCTTTCTTCCCACTTGACAAGCTGTAATAAACAAGTAATCCAATAAATCCACAAGGTAATTTTTAAGTAATAAATCTTCTTGAGACAAGCAGTAATGCTATAGTGACTTTCAGGTGGGTTAGAGACAAAAGGTCTTTCTGAGGGAGAAGTGAAAGTTAAGAAGCCCTTACAGAGAGATGGGCAGTTTCTGCAACAACCCAAGCCGGAAGAAAAAGGGAACAGAGAACAGAGAGAAGGCTGCTGCGGATGGGGCAAGCAACGAGACTGATGGGCAGGAGTGGGCAAGGTCATGTGAGCCATACTGGCCGTGAAAGGAGTTTCCATTTATTCCATGCAACAGAAAACCACTGGGAGAGCTGTGACCCGACTTGGGTTTGTAAAAGCTCACAGTGACAGCTTGTGAAGAACTGGATGCAGCTGGGCAAAGTGGAGTTAGAAAGTTAGAGTCACATCAGCAGCGACGAGGATGGCTCCGCACACAGGTTGTAGCCAGAGATATTTCTGGTGGACTCTATGTGGAGTGAGCTCAGCACTGTGGCGGGTGGTAGCAGAGCAGACAATGAACAGAGATCCTGGCTCTGAGCTTCCCTCCCACCTCTTTCAACCAAGGAAGGCTCTCCATGAAGAAGATGTTCCATGAGAGACATTATATACCCAGTGATGGTTGGGGGGCAGTGTGATTAGATGAGCCACAAGGGGCATTTTAGCTCAAGAACACTAGGAGCCCAGTCCTTCCAGTCTTCCTGTGCAGGAAGCTCCGTCAACCACATGCAAGTGGAATTTGGGCCTTTTACCTAGATGATCAATCCCTCCAGCACTGGCCCAGGCTAGAGCCTGCCACTCAGTGAAGCTGGGCTTAGTGCAGGGGACAGGTGACTCCGGGAGCCACACTCTCCTCAGGTGTGCTTTCTTCACATCCCTGGCCTGAAGAGCTACATCTCATGGCTGCCTTGCCTGACATACCTATAAGCAAATGTACTGGATGTCATCATAGAGAAAACACCAAGTGAAAAATTGTCTACCACAATTTTTGGCAGAGTCTGAAACCACTAGTAGTAGAGTTGACAAAATATCAGACTAAAAGGTAGCTCTGAAAACTGGCAAACAATTCCATTGTGTTTACATGGCTTCAACTTCCTTGGTCTTGCCTTCTATAGTTATAAAATTATGGGTTTGGGCCAAGTTCTAGGCCTCTTTTTGCCTACGAAATCCCATGATTCAATCTTTCATTAGGTTCATTCCATTTTTTAAGGATCAGAAATAGGTCAAATATCATCTACATATCTTTTTTAATGTTGTCTTAACTATAAATTGTAGAGATGACATGGTAGCTAATCTACTTTTTGGCTTGAAAAGCATTCTCCTAATAATCACAAAAAAAAAATCTGGCTACATTCTACTACTATTCTAGAAATACTAGCCATATCTTTAACATTAATACAAACTTCAAAAATGCCACG
The DNA here is from genome assembly GCF_010015895.1 of Lontra canadensis. NCBI lineage: Eukaryota > Metazoa > Chordata > Mammalia > Carnivora > Mustelidae > Lontra > Lontra canadensis. The sequence goes on along the minus strand of NW_022630996.1, from coordinate 67,620,739 downwards.
CTGAAAGTATACTTCCAAATATGTTATCAACATTGGATACTCAATTTTCCAGAAATTGAGCTCTAAGGATTTTTCTAGTGAAATGGTTAGGGGCAGAGGAAAGCCTTGAGCAAATGCAAGAAAAAAGATCCATTATGGAAATTTTTACGAAATACTTAGAATTCAAATATTATCTATATCATTCTACTTTGGAGCATACAAAATGCTGGCCTTGAGGGCACACAGGGCAATGTTTTGTGTACGTCGAAGTCTTGAAACACATACTCAAGATCTGTACATGATTTATTCACTCATAGTTAAAGCAGCAAAATACAGATGATGTTGTGAGGATAATTTTACAGACAGTTTTCATGTTCCTCATGAGTTTTAGAGCAGGGGAATGGAAATGATAAATATGAAAGTAAGCTCTTTCCATGTTTCCCCTTTTTGTCTGAATTATGAAACTATACTAGATTTTGAGTGACTTACATTTTCTCCATTCCTTGGTCACCAGTGTGGAGGAGACAAAATAGAACCAACCATAATATAGTTATGGAGAAAGAAAAAAGCCATCAGTGTGGGTGTATCATAAATGGAAGCATTAGAGACAATAAGTAATCAAGTGTGTATTGAACGAGTACCTAGGGCTGATAACCACCACAAGGCATGGAAAATACCCTCCATATCCCTTAATTTCTGGATCAGCATGTTATCTTTAGCATTTTCCTTTCTGCGTGTCCCTCTGTCTCCTCCAGTGCATGGGCTTGGGACCAGTCTGCCTGGGCTCGAATCCTCATTACCATCTCTATGACCAGAGGCAATTTAAATTTACTCAACCCGCTGGACCCCTTTCCTAATCTGTCAAGAATAAAGGAGTCCATACATGTAATGTACTAAGAAGAGCACCCACACATCTTAAATGCTCAGTAAACGTTAGTTTTAGTTATTGTAAACGATGGAGTCTTTTCTCAAGGCTTAAGGCTCTCACCCTTTCTACGTTTCTATACATCCTATCCTGGGAGGTTTAACATCCCTTCCACTCAAATATTGTCAACTCTCTAGTCCTTTTCTGAAGGCCAAGATTCAGTCTGATTTCTTCAACTGCCTGGTTGTCATTTACAGTTGTACCCAACCTGTCACCTTCAACACATGTCTAAAATCACAATCATCTTTATCTGGGCATTTCCAGAAAGTTGACAGTCTCCTGAGGAAGATGAGAACTGACGGAATATCATAGAAATTCAGCGGTGGTTAAGTTTTGTTCAGCAAAGTTGTACAACAAGACCAGAGAGTTCCCCAGGCCTGGATTTTCAGGCAAAGGCAAGTTCTAAAAACAAGATAAAGACAGATGGGAGTAGGGTGTCAAGAAATCAGGTCTACAGCAAAAAGAGCAGGACAAAGGCCCATGTCTGATTATCAGGACAAGACATTGGCAGAAAAGAGAGACCTCTTGCAGGGGTTTACTGTAGCAGCAGAGAGGGACCTGTTCACTTTAAGTTTTAAGAGCTGTCTGGTTAAATCCAATGTTTACTGTGAAACTCTCAGGCTTTAAAAGCCTTAGCAAATCCAAGTCTCCTCTACCTAAGGAATACTTCTTGTCCAACAAGGAGGTTCTGGTCCTTAGTCTACCCCCATGGAGAGGTAATGAAGTGTTACAGTGGGAGGGCAAAAGAAGAAAGGTCAGAGCGTCAGGGTCCTGGGAGTCCAGTAGACTGGCTCTGCCTCCAGAAACATCAGGGAGCTCATTTGCTCTCATCTCTAGGCCCAGCATCAAAGCCTTTGAGGCTGTCCCCACAAATGATTTGTTATCTGGAAACAGCAATGTGCAGACAAGCAGGTGAGCAACAGGGAACTGAGTGTCCCTGACTAAAAATTGCAGTAGAGATTGCACACTGCTTTTGGAAACACACGGAAGGATAAAATATTAACTTATTTTTTCCTCAATATTTATTTTAGAGGAATTTCACTTGTTACATAGAACATGTTAATTTTGTGCAGGAGAGAGGTACGATGCTGCTCAAATCTGGTTATCACCTCCTCTTGGACCCCTCCTATGATTCTTATATATGGAGTCAGGTGCCCTTCTCCTTTCCCAGGTATTTTGTATATCTCTGTATCACAGCACTAATACCCACATTTGTGGGTTCATGTATTCATTCCTCCCACTCCACTAAGTCTCTTGGGGGCTGGGAATGAATACTTAAGACATGTACTGTGCCTGGCATATGGAACAGTTTAGCACAAATTTACAGATTGAACAATTGAAGTTAATAACCCCCCATTCAGTGCCTGACCTCAGGGACTGGTGATCCTTTACTGGAAAGAGTCAGAAGGTAAATACTTTAGGCTTTGGAGACCATATGGTCTCTGTCACAACAATTCTACTACACCAGAGGAGTGTTAAAGAAGCCACCAAAAATATGCAAATGAATGGGCATAGCTGTATTCTATTAAAATTTTATTTGCAGATACTGAAATTTCAATTTTATATAATTATCCTGTGTCACAAAATATTATTTTTTTCCCACAATGATTTAAAAATAGAAAACCATCCTTTAGCTCACAAGCATTACAAAATTAGGCAACAGGGGCGCCTGGATGGCTTAGTGAATTAAGCCTCTGCCTTTGGCTCAGGTCGTGATCTCAGGATCCTGGGATCCAGCCCTGCAATGGGCTCTCTGCTCAGCAGGGAGCCTTCTTCCCCCTCTCTGCCTACTGGTGATCTCTCTCTCTGTCAAATAAATAAATAAAATCTTAAAATATATATATATATATATTATCTTGGGTGCCTGGGTGGCTCAGTGGGTTAAGCTGCTGCCTTCGGCTCAGGTCATGATCTCAGGGTCCTGGGATCAAGCCCCGCATTGGGCTCTCTGCTCAGCGGGGAGCCTGCTTCCCTCCCTCTCTCTCTGCCTGCCTCTGTGCCTACTTGTGATCTCTATCTGTCAAATAAATATAAAATCTTTAAAAAAAAATTAGGCAACAGTCCAGATTTGACCCCTGGGCCATCATTTGAGGACCTTGCCTTCTTAGAAAGTCATGGCTAGTGGTTCACAGTTACTAAGGAAATGCTGCTGAAATGTACAATTATCCACATCTATAACAAGGACTGAGTAACTCTAGATATGTCTCAGGCTTTAAACAATATAAAAATTAAGTGTCACAGAGTTCTGTAAAGATGAAATGATATAAAGAACCACATAATCACTGGAAGTTATGTAGGTTTTCTGTGAAGAACATGGAAGCATGAGTTTACTGATGACATGACCATGGTAATGACCATTTACTGAGTGCTTTTTATAAACTAGGCCCTGTTCTTTGAGCCTTAAATGATGAATCCATTTAATTTTCTCAACCAGTCCATGAAATATGTTCTACATAGAAATATGTTCTATGTAAAAGAACATTAAAAAGTCAACATTTTTATAGACAAGGAAATTAGAGTATGAAGAAATCCCCCAAAGCTCAAAACTAAAAAATGGTGAAGGTAGGGGGACTTGTGGCCAGGCAGTCCAACTCCAGAGCCTGCTTCCTAACAGTTAAATACGGTACCTCCTAAGAGCCTGATAGAAGCACAGTTCAAAGCTTTCCCAAGATTAGAAGAGTGAGTTAAAGGGGGCGTACAGGAGAGGAATGCAACGTCAACTACAACCCCAGCTGGAAAACACATATTGCAGGCATCTATGAAGGAGCCTGCTGTGACCACCCATGCAGCCATTCTCCAGTCTGGGAGACTGATCAGTAGGTGTTGGAGACTATGGCATGGTTGGAGTCATGGATCAAACCAGGCCCTGACTTGTGTCTCCTTTAAAGTCCGGATGCCTTGATAAGGGGTTAAGGACAGGAAAGTTGAGTAACACTGAGGAAGGGTCTGTGCTACGTGTTGTGTGCTCGCCTATGTTACTTCCCACACGCTCTCCCTACAGAAGGGAACAATGTGGTCAGGGGCATGAATTCTTAGTTGGTCCTTGTTGTTCCTGTACCTCCCGTAACCCACTCCCTGGTTGATTGTAACTTCTTGTATCAATAGTAGCTAATGGCATTAGCCGTGATTACCTGGCATCACAAGATTTGGTTGTAGTTAATGTAAACTTGTTATAGGAACTTGCGGCTATCTGACTAGATACTGATGTATTACTCCTTCTCTTGTGGTCTGCCTTATAAATGCTTAATAGATGTGGAATAAAATCGGCACTGTTGGACATCCTCCTCAGTGCTCCTCCTGCCCCCATCTCTTTGTCTCTTAATTTCTTTTCACCATCCTCTTACCCTCACATTCCTGGTTGATTTGTCGCGCCCACCGCGACAAGTAGGCAGACACACAGGCCTCTCAAGGAGCCAGTCTCTGCACCTGGACCACTGTCTGGGAACTCATGCATGCTTATTAGATAAATGAGTCTGATTACTGTCCATCTCATCATATCTGCAGGAGGTAGACATAGTCATGATTAGTATTCCCACTTAAAGAAATCTATTGTTTTTACATAAAGTAAGAGATAATATCTGGGTAATGAAAACATAGTGTATAAAAATCTTGGGGTGCCTGGGTGGCTCAGTGGGTTAAAGCCTCTGCCTTCGGCTCAGGTCATGGTTTCAGGGTCCTGGAATCGAGTCCCACATCAGACTCTCTGCTCAGCGGGGAGCCTGCTTCCTCCTCTCTCTCTCCCTGCCTCTCTGCCTACTTGTGATCTTTCTGTGTGTGTCAAATAAATAAATAAAATCTTTAAAAAAAATCTTAATGCAGTTTTTAAAAAAAGGCCACTGGACATTACAGTAGTTGAGAATCAGCCTGGGCACAGATGGGGGCATCTGAGTGGCTCAGTGGGTTAAGTGTCTGCCTTCAGCTCAGGTTATGATCTCAGGGTCCTGGGATCGAGTCCCACATTGGGCTCCCTGCTCAGCAGGAATCTGCTTCTCCCTCTACCCTCCTCTTGTATGCTCTCTCTCTCTCTCTCTCAAAAAAATAAAAAAAATAAAAAAATAAAATAAAATCTTTAAACCAAAACGAATGGGCACAGATGTACACATAAGAACTGCTGGGCTACCAGAGTACTAAAGATTTGATTCTTCCACTATAATGTATTAGGAAAACTAACTCCAAAGAATATTGCCAGATACAGCATGCAGAGGAACCAATAAACCTAGCACTGTGAACTTCCTTTGGGTGAATGGTATAAAAGAAAGGGGCCAATTCCAAAATGCATCTTCTGGCAGCTCCTTCTGAATGCCATAAAAGGACATAATAAATACAAAGGAATTTTACATAGCTCAAACATACTCTAAAATTTTCTGGCCCAACTCCTATCTGCATTCACAGAACTCAAGTAAGCCAGCCTCAAGGTAAACAATGCATTCTTCAGAATTACAAAAATGGGGTTCCTAGGACCACTGACAGGTATCAAAGGATCTATAAATACCCCAAATCAGTATGAATATTTATAAGCACATTTTGGGAAAAAAGATTAATAACATTCATCAGAGACTAAAAATTGAAAAAGCTATGTGAATATCCATGTACTGTCAAATGTATTCTCAAACAGACATTTTCAAAAGCTCTACCACTTGAGCGCACACCAGGTTGTAAGTCTTTGGGAAGCTGAGTTTAAATCAATCTAGGCTTGAGCAAAGGTGACTTGAGAACTCAGAGATAGCAACCAGTTCCTCCTCCGTCAACTGTGAATGTGAGAGTGTGTATGGCACCCAAATCTTTTCAATGGTTCAGTCTCTTTCCTGCTCTCCTGCAAGACTGTTTAAGATCTCTTTCCTTTATCAGCCAAGTGTCTTACTTCTCACTTCACTGAGAAAATTGAAGTACTCCCAAGAAAACTTCCACAAATTCTCACCTCCTTCTCAAGTCAGCTCTGGGCGCTGGCACTCACATGTTCTCCATTTCCACCCATTACAGTGGATAAGTTTATCCGTGATTCTACCTAAAGCAAGTATTCCTTTGGGGCATTATATTCCATCCTTTGTCAAGGACATCATGCAAACAACTCTCTTCCCTCACTCTCAAAGCATCATTTTTTTTCTCTATCTTTTGGATCATTTCTACTAGCATACAAACAAGCTATTATTTCTTCCATCCTAACACACACACACACACACACACACACACACACACAAACTTCTCTTGGCCATATTTCTCCAAGGAGCCCAACCTGTGACATTACACAAAGTTAAGTTTCTGGTATTTACTGCCCAAACCTACGGTCTTTTTTTTTTTTTTTTTCTTTCTTGATAGTAACTGCATCCAGTCTATTCTGCTCCTCAGGCTACACATTTTAGAATCATCCTGGACTCCTATCTCTGACACCCATATCTATCATGTCAAAGAATCTCATGACTGATTCCTACTTATCATTTGATGTCTAGATTAGGTGTTTTTTTTGTTTTGTTTTGTTTTGTTTTTTACCTCTTCCTGAAACTTCCTGGGATTTTTCTGACTTAACAGAGCTATCTTTCTCTACATATCTCTGCCAGCACTTCCAACGTGGATTTTGATGCTTGTGAATATTATCTTCTCAAACTACCAATTGGTACCAACTACCAATAGGAATTGTAGCTCAGATCCCTCCAACTTCCACACAGGTAAACCCACTAGTATATTTACTAAGAGCTAAACATTGTTTCTAAGTGACAGATTTTTAAGTTTCCAATAAAATCAGTGCTGCAAATAATACTTACTTCCATTAATTGTGTTTATGAAAGTTATGTTTCCTGAAATTCCTGCATTTGCAAAGCTATCTGTCATGTCTCCAAACACCAGCATCATGAGGGGGAGTGCAGATCCATGGATGATGGCAGCCATTGTCCCCACCAACATATACAACTTATCAAGCCAATTTGAGTAGCGAAACTAAAAAAAAAAAAAAAAAAAAAAAAGGGAAATGTAAAGAAGAGGAACAATTAGCACAGTTTTATGGATAGTTTGCTCTACTTTCCAAATACATCCAAAATCCTAACATTTCTCATTTCTAACAATCCTAACAATCTCATTTCTACTAATACTACCATCCTGGTCCAACCTGAACAATTATAATAGCCTAATTCTAAATGGGCATTTGACTCTTCTATTGAGTTCTGACCTACTTCTTCATATTGGACTCAGTTTGTCTTCTTTTCTTATATATGAGGTTTGACGAGAGGGATGGGACATTCTGGAAAACTGTAAAAGTCTTTAAAGGTACAACTATAAAAATATGTATTTGTTCTTCTGATTTCCAAGGGTAGAAACCACTTTTCATCTCAAAATTTTTTTTTAACCAAGAAAAATTTTGACTGTCAAAGTCCCCTCTGAGGCCACCACTAAGGAAGTATTTTGCTGCTTTATGAAAATTGCTTGAGTAAAAGATCTGCCGCATAATGAAATTAGTATGAAGGTAAATTTATCTGAATGCAATCAGGCCTCAATAGTAAGAAGGAAGGAGAAAGGAAGAATCCGTTATATGCATTCTTCCCAAAAAGAGATTTCCTTAAAAGGTAGAATATGGACATAATGCCTGACCAATGTAGATGTGCATAATGTCTTTAATCATAGGCAGGTCAAAAATAAAGACAGACTTCTCTGGATCCAGAAAGTGATGAGAACAGACAGTAAGGGGAATGAGCTCAAGGCTCTGTGGCAATCCACTTGAGAAGAAATCAATACTTCTGCTGTATTATTCAAGGAACTAGTTAAGGACTGAAACACAACCAAATGAAAGAAAACAGACAGATGAAGCATTCTGTGGGAGTCTGTGGATAAATCCCAATGCAGGGGATTGTCCTGTGGATGCATGAGGTAGAGTCAGCAGGTTTGTAATCTAGGGAGGAAAGCGGATAAAAAAAGAATCATAGGTCTAGGCAGGGAACCTAAACCAAAACAAAGATCAAGATCAGGCAACATAAAAGACACAACAGCAGAAAGATTTGAGACAAGGAGACAGAAGCCAATCTTAAAGTTAGCTAAAAAGGAACTTACAGTAGTAACAACTAGGAATACATACAGAATTGACAAGTGGAGAAATAAAGAGCAGTAGTGACCAGCAGTTCATGAAGTAAGAAAGCATTCATAAAGCTGAGCTTTAAAATTAGCAAAAATTCAGGGTGCCTAGGTGGATTGGTTAAGTGTTCAACTCTTGGTTTTGGTTCAGATCATGATCTCAGGATCGTGAGATCAAGCCCTGTGTCAGACTCCGTGCTCAGTGTGGAGTCTGTTTGAAGATTCTCTCCCTCTTCCTCTCCCACATATTTTCTCTCTCTTTCAAATAAATAAATAAATCTTTTTTAAAAAATTAGCAAAAATTCAAGTTTGGTGGAAGAAGAATATCTAATATATACTTAGGTCTTTGCATTCAAACTTTTTCTAGGGACACCTGGGTGACTCAGTCAGTTAAGCATTTGACTCTTGGTTTCAGATCAGGTCATGATCTCATGGGTTTTGAGATTGAGCCCTGCATTGCGTGAAGATTCTCAACCTCTACCTCAACAGAGGCAGAGCACAAAGGCCTCTCTCTTTCTATCTCTTAAATAAATAAATATTTTAAAAAACATTTCTAGCTCTTAGAAATGTAATAAAGCAAGCTCAAATTTGAGTTAATGACATATCCATAATCAATAACATCCTCTTCTTTATAAATTAAAACAGGGAAAATGTGTTTTTTTGGCACTTCTTTCATATTTCATTGAAACACAGGCTAAATTTTGTCATTATTTACTTTGTCTTAACTAAGCATTCATCCACCTCTTCAAAAAAACATAAATAAGGGGTGCCTTGGTTAGGCGACTGACTGTCTTCAGCTCAGGTCATGATCCCAGAGTCCTGGGATAGAGTCCCACACTGGGCTCCCAGCTCCATGGGAGTCTGCTTCTCCCTCTGACCTTCTCCCCTCTCATGCTCTCTCTCACCCTGTCTCTCTTTCTCTCAAATAAATAAATAATTTTTTTAAAAAACACATAAATAAGGAGAAAGAGATGGACGGAAGCCATTTATTTTCTCTTAGAGCCTCCTTTAAAGTGGATAAAATATCATATTCCTTAGTAGAGGAAGAGAAATAGTTGATATACAAAGATTTCTCTCATCACCACTCCCATAGGATCTTTTACTACCAAAACGAGTCACTGACCATAATAAAAACAAGCAGGCCATGAATATAAATATTTACTCAATGCCTACCCAATGACTAATAAAAGACAGATAAATACCAACGGTGTAAGTCTTCCTGTCAAAGTGCTTAAAAAGGAGAAGGAAGGCCAAGCAAAGAAGTATATGCAATATATATACTGCACTCTAAGACAGCGTAGTATATGCAGTAAAGCAGACATAAAACAGAGCGAATGGTCATTTCCTCCTTTGTGGAAAAGCCCAGCAGAGGAGGTTTTTCATCTTCCCAGGCTTGAAAGTTTGGCATGTGTTCAGAAGCAAGAAAGAAGGCGTTCCAACCAAAAAGAACAGGTGTCAGAGCAGTATGCTCAGAGAAGATGGGGTATGTGGTGTAGAAGCAGTAATAAAAAGCTGATTGACAAAGAAGCACCCTTCACGGAGTGAGGGCAAACCAGAGGAGACAAGAGTTGGAGGGAAGGGACACAGGAAATTTCTTTTTGTGCTATTTGATGGCTCATCCTGGAAATGCTATCCGAGAACGCTCATGGAAGGAATTCTGAGTTTGGAACGCAGTTTCATGATACTAGCATATATAGCAGAAGTCATGCAAGCTGGATAAGATCATCCAGGAAGAGAAAAAGGGTGACTGGGGATAAGAATAATTTGAAAATGAAGTAATCGAGACAGCATGTTGACTGTCCTTTTGATGATCCCGGGGCAAAAGGAAAAGCAAGAGAATGGACACCCGACAGGAAAGCAACATCGAGGACAGACTAGTTAATGAAGTCTCACACATGTTTACAGGTACATCAGTCACAGTGGTGACTGGTGAAAAAACGGGAAGGAAACTGAATTGGGCAACATCCTACAGAACAAAGAAAAAAAATGTTTCAAGAACTTGAGTAGATGGATCATTAGTGGATCTTATATCTAATGGGTAAACAAGATATCCCCATGATGCCCCAGCATCACTCATAGCTTCAAGGGGGTACAAGTCCTTTCACAATGGAAGGGTTCACTATGTCATCACCTTAACCAAGTGATCAAATTTAGTATTGTAGAGAAGTCAAATATTCTGACATTTGATATTTCCAGATATGATGAGACACAAAGCACACAGCATCCCCCACACAATCTTCTTACCGCAAAATATGTAATGTGAATGTATTTATAATTTTCAGAATATTAAAAATGTAAGCCATAGAAGAACAAGTGAAATGATGCCATAAGAAAGCAATAAAAAGAGTCTAGAAGATGAGGCATTCTACAGGACAAACAGTATAGTCTTTTCAGCATGCCAATGTCATTTTGAACAAGAAAGCTTTTAGACTTGGAAAACACAATATCTAAGTGTTGTCACTGACTAGATCCTCTTTTAAACAAATCAATTGTAAAAGACATTTTTTTCAGAGATAACAGGAAATATTTGAACATGAACTGGACATTACATAATATTAAGGAATTAGTACTCGCTTTACTAAATTGAACATTGTGTTATCTTTTATAAGAAAATGTCATGTAGGAAAAATTTTGAGGTGTGTCAACAGGCAGCTATGCAAGAAACATCACAAAATCTATGATTTCAGGTGAAATGGGAGGCAAAATGTTAACAGTTGTTAGATACAGACAATGGGTATATGAGCATGACTTTTATTGTTCTACTTTTCCATATGTCTGAAAGTCGTCACAATAAAACTTGGTAAAGGGAGAATGGTTCTTAAACAGGCAAAGCTTGAGCTTCATCTCAAGCTAGAAGGAACAAGCTAAGAGTAGGCACAGATACAAACACGTTTCTAAGAACAAGGACAAAGCAGACAGAGCTCAGAACCTCATGTTTATTTGTGACAGGAGGCAAGATTGATTTCTGGAAACAAAGTAATAAGAAGATTTGAGGAAAGTAGTAACATAAGACTGAGTAGGACAAAGGCCTCAGTTTAATGTCTAGTTCTATCACTTAATAGGAAGGGAAGTTTGGGGAAAATAATCTCTTAATAATACCTCAGTACATTTATAAAATGAGGAAAATATTCATATAGGTAGCAAGCCTCACATGGTGGTTGTGAGGATGAAAATAAGAAATAAACTTTAATTAGGCACACAATATAATATAAGCAGGTACTGTTACAGGTTTAGGAAATGTAAAAATTAATACGACTGTTCAGTAGTTTACAGTGAAGGAAACGAAAACAATGTTGTGACACATCAGGTAAAATGTAAGACAGAGGCTTAAACTAATTATAATCAGAGCCCTTTAAATATAAGGAAATGTAAGATGTTTGGCTAGATATTGATAAGAAAGAGAGGAGGCCTGCACCCAAAACTATGTAGAAGGAAGGCTGATACATAAAGGCGAGTGGGTTAGGTAATATTCAGCAGGCTTGATGGTTAACTTGACTTACCATGGTGCCTGGGTTGGAGAAAGTAGTCAATGAATCCATTAATTTATTCATTCATTCAACGTTCGAAAGATTATTTGTTAAGAAACTAGTAAGACTCATGTTTGGTTCTAGGTACTCACAACAACAGTGAAAAAGACAAGCTCCCTGTCCTCATAAAGTATACACTCAAATGCAAATAGTAAAAGGGGGGATTGATGTATTCAATATTCACTCAGTATGTAAGTACCTAGTAAAGAAAACATACAAAAACTCCCTCCCTCATAGAGCTTAGACCACAATGACAGCAGAGTCAGCTGGCTTAGCCTGCCTGGTTAGGGACTGCCTCTCTGAGAAGACAACATCTGAGCTAAGACCTCAATGACAGGAAGGATATAGTTAGTTTCTTGATGATCTGGAGACAGAACATTTCAGGCAGGAAAAGCAAATGCAAAGGTCCTGTGGTGAACAAAAGCTCTGTGTATCTCAAGGACCAAACAGAATAATCACTGTGGCAAGGACAGAGTACAGGAGATTTTTCTGCAATGAGATCAGAGACGAGCCAGAGGACAGATTACACAGGGCTTTTCCAGCCAGATGAATGAGTCTGGGTTTTACTCTAAACTTCCTAACTAAATACAAAGGAAAGGCAGGAACTGAGAAGATTTTATGTGGGTACCATGGATAGAATGGCTTTCAGAAGAGCAGAAATGGAGTAAGGGGACCAGCAATAGAGAGTGGCTGAGAGAGCAAAGCCTTGACCAGGTGTGGTAGGCAGAATAATGCCCCTGCTCCATTAACAGGTCCATATGCTAATCCCAGGAAACTGTGAATGTTTCCTTACATGGTAAAAGGGACTTTACAGATATTAAGGATCTTGAGATAGGCCTGTATTATAGATCCTGTAATTATCCAAGTGGACCAAATGTAAAAACAAGGATACTTATAAGAGGGAGTGGGGGGTGGGTTGCGTTCAGACTCAGCAGGAAAAATGATGACTGAAGAGGTTGGAGGGATGCAGGAAGAGGCCTTAAGTCTAGGAGGGCAGGCAGTCTCTAGAAACTGAGAGGGGGGAAGGAAGCATTCTATCTTGAGTCTCCAGAAGGGATCCTGCTCTGTTGACACCTTGATTTTAGCCCAGTGAGACTTCGGGTCCCAGAACTATAAGGTAATAAATGTGTGTTGTTTGAAGACACTAAATTCGTGGTGCTTTATTACAAAAGCAATAGTAAATAAGTACACAAAGTCCAAAAAGGATAACAAAGACAAAAGGAATCAAATATTGAAGCTGAAAAGTTGAAGACTGACACCTTTGAGTTTATAGCTTCTTAGATGGAAGTCCACCGAGGTGATAAACCCAAGGTCCGTGTTCACAAGTATAATTTACGAGGGCAGGAGTGAAGGCTGCTGGAACTGTAAAGGTCAAAGAACATCAGGCCAAGGAGTCATTATTAAGCTTACTCAAATAGAAGAATGATGAGAGCATAAGTGAGAGAAGTAGAAGCAATTACATGCCAACTTCCTCAATGAAGGAACAAAAGTAACTACAAATGGTAAAGGAAACCACTGAAAATGAATAGAAGATACTAAAACTGTGTGGAATGAAACTGAAACAGGTAAAGTTTTGCATGAATTTGGAAATGTCTATGTGAAAGGGGATTATGCTAAGTGAAATAAGTCAAACAGAGAAAGTCAATTATCATATGGTTTCACTTATTTGTGGAACATAAAGAATAGCATGCAGGACATTAGGAGAAGAGGAAAAGTGAAGGAGGAGAAATCGGAGTGGGAGATGAACTATGAGAGACTATGGACTCCGGGAAACAAACAAGAGTTTTAGAAGGGAGGAGGTAGGGAGATGGGTGAGCCTGGTGGTGAGTATTAAGGAGGCCACAGTTTGCATGGAATGCTGGGTATTATATGCAAACAATAAATCATGGAATACTACATCAAAAACTAATGATGTACTGTATGGTGACTAACATAACACAATTAAAAAAAAAAAGTATGAAAACGTCCACTCTATTACTGAGTCCTGGGTTAAAGAACCTTAACCTCACCAACTAAGATGACAAAAGAACAAAAGACATAAGAGAGGAGTGTCTGGGTGGCTCAGTCAGTTAAATGTCTGACTTTGACTCAGGTAATGATCCTGGCGGGGGAGGGGGTGGGTCACCAGGGTGGGGTGGGGTGTCCCTGCTCAGTGAGGAGCCTGCTTCTCCCTCTCCCTTTGCCCCTCCCCCTGCTCATTCTCTTTGTCAAATAAATAAACAAAATCTTAAAAAAAATTTAAAGAGAGATAAGAGCAAAATCAGCAGACTATCGCATCATGGACGCCACGAGACGAGCATGGTGGAGAGATCAAGCACTACTTAAAAGTCAAGATGGAATCAACACATGTCTACTGAATTTGGTGAGCAGTAGGAACAGAAGCCAAGTTATAATATGTTAAGAAATGAATGCAAAGTAAAACTAACACAAGTAAAGGCAGGGCCTGTGTGTGAAGCAAGCAAGAGAGGAGTGGCTTGAAGTATGCTCTTGGGGAAACTGAAGACACCTCCCATGTAAATGCCAACGGGAAAGACCCAGAAGGGAGGGAGAGACTGTAGATACAGAAGAGAAAGGATAATAATAATAGTAATGTAAAGTCCTTGAGAAGGCAGAGGATGTGGGACTCAAGGTACAAATGGGTGAGTTACTTTTTTTTTTAAGAGAGTGTGAGAGAGTGTGGGGGGTGGGGAGGGGCAGAGTGAGAGGGAAAGAATCTTCAGCAGGCTCCACACTCAGTGCAGAGCTTGACATGGGACTTGATCTCACGACCCTGAGATCATGAGCTGAGCTGAAATCAAGAGTCAGGTGCTTAACTGACAGTCACGCAGATACCCCTCATGAGTGATTAGTTGTTTTTTTTTTTTTAAGATTTTATTTATTTATTTGACAGAGAGAGATCACAAGTAGACAGAGAGGCAGGCAGAGACAGAGGGAGGGAAGCAGGCTCCCTGCTGAGCAGAGAGCCCGAAGCGGGACTCGATTCCAGGACCCTGAGATCATGACCTGAGCTGAAGGCAGCAGCTTAACCCACTGAGCCACTCAGGTACCCATGAGTGATTAGTTTTAAGAACCAGATTCTTCCTCTGTTACCTTAGGAGGGAAGGAGGAAGGATCTGACCCAGGGAGAGACAGGCTTGTATATTCTGTTTGTGAAATAAAAGAAGAGCTCATCCACCAAAGGGGGAAGAAGAGAAGTGGGAAATTTGAAAAGTGTAGAGGTTTGACTTAGCCAGTGAGAAGAGGAGGGGTAGGATTCTGGCTGGGAATATACCTGTTGTGAGGTGTGTGACAACAATCAGGTGAAAGAAAGCAAGAAAGCAGACCGTGATGCTGTTTGGATAACATGTAAAACGATGTTTTTAGTTTGGGCAAGAGAAGCGGCTGCTGGAAAAATGGTGGGGCAATGGGCCAAATATCCAGAGAGAATAGTGAGCAGGTTGAAAAGAAAGGAGATGGCCAACTGATTTAAGCTGCTCTTTCAATAGGTCACTCCAGGGGCACAACAGTTTCAAAACACAATAAAGGATGTAAGTGTACAAGCAGATGGCTGGTGTGAAGGGGGGAAATAGATGATTGCACCTGTGAAGGTCAAGGAGCCATTATCCAAAACACCATAAAACTTATGCAAGATAGTAGGAGCTCTGAGAGCGGAAAGGGAGACCCTGAGTCTGGTGATGAATGACCAGGTGGCCAGAAGATAATGGTATAAAGAAAAAGACTCTTTGATTCTGGGCAGATAAAAGCTTAACCGATCATAAACTATCATAAATGATTCAAGTTGTTAAAGGCTCTAGCTCTGGATGGGTACTTGGGTGGCTCTGTGGGTTAAGCAACTGCCTTCAGCTCAGGTCATAATCTCAGGGTCCTCGGATCCTGTGTTGGGCTCCCTGCTCAGTCGGGATTCAGCTTCTCCCTCTCCCTCTGTCCCTCCCACTGCTTGTCCATGCATGCGTGCTCTCTGTCTCAAATAAATAAATAAAATCTTAAAAAAAAAAACCCTCTAGCTCTGGAGTAAGCAGATTGTGGCAAATTCTGGACCTGCCCTCTTACTAGCTACGTAAATCTGTGACTGTGAGTGGATTGCTTAACTTGTCTGAGTCTGTTTCATCATCTAGTGTAAGGTCAACGCAATCCCGTAGGTTATCGGGTCACTGTGCTTAACAAGTACATGGCACAGAGGAAGCACTAGATAGGTAATAGATCTTATCTATTTAAAAAAATTAGTTTTTCAATAAGATACATGAAGTAGAACGTTCAGAGTCCAAACCGCCGCACCTTTCTGGCAAGAGCGTGTAATCTTTCAGGAGTGCTATGTGTAGGAACCACAGCCCCACTGGTATTTTTCCTGTCCTGATTTCCATCTGTTCCGTTTCCTTACTTGCCTTAGATTTTATCCTACTTTTATGTTTCTTGTTCTGTTGAAACAAGGCCCAGTATTTTTTAAAAATGCTTGTAGAAAAACTTGAATACCACCTACCTCTTTTTGATCACTTTCTCAAGACTGCCAAAAAGTCTCATAGTAGAAGTTCATACTGTAAGCTGAAGACTTGCAGTTTTGAAAGACCTGTATTCAAGGCTGGCCCTTGGAGGGCATCTAAAACTTGGATTTGGGGTTGGGGTTAACTGATAAAAGTGGCCAAATTATTTGGCATAGGTGTTCTATGCTGAATACCTGCCTTCCTTCTATGAGTCTGGAATTCTGGTATATGCCAAGCCTACATGATCAGCCCCTAGCACAAATTTTGAGTGTTGAGTTTCTAATGAGTTAGTCTGAGAGCATTTCACAGTTGTCCCAATTTAAGTGTGACTCCACTGGGCAAAGATTCAGGGGAGCTCATGCCTCGTTTCTCCTGGACTTCTGCCTCGCTGTTTTCTTTTCCCCTTTTGATTTTGCTTTGTATCCTTTTGCTGTAATAAATCTTAGCCATGACTATTACAAGTAGGACAATATGCTGAGTCCTGAGTGTCTCTCTTCCGAGTGAATCATCGAACCTGGGGTCTTGGGGGGGGCCCTGACACATGAGTTTTTGTCTTAGCTGATAACATCAGCACTATACTGTGAAAAGTTCTGAATGTGTCCTCATGTCTATAAGTTTTACATACAAGTTCAGTTCAGTTTTCTGTGTCAGCTCCTCAGGAAAAAGACATGAGGAAAAGCCACATAAATAACACAACTCTTCCTCAAAAGGCTTGCAGTATATTCCTTGTATGCTATCCTGAGCAATGTGATTGAGAACATGAACTTCACAGGTCTGAATCCTGGCCCTGTTGTGTACCGAGTGGGCAAGATAGTATGTCTGGACTCAGTTTCTTCACCTGTAAGATTAGAATAATAGTAGTATGTATCTCAAAGGGAGTTGTAACAGTTAAATGAGTTTTATGTACTTAGGACAACACATGGCATATAGTATTGTATGTGCTGTTATTCCCTCACACTTAAACTCCAGATTTTTACTCTTTGGTGGCTTAAATTGTATCGATAGTATTACCTCTCTATATTAGATTTATTAGATTTTATTTTTTTTAAAGATTTTATTTTTTTTTTATTTGACACAGAGAGAGACAGTGAGAGAGGGAACACAAGCAGGGGGAGTGGGAGAGGGAAAAGCAGGCTCCCCATTGAGCAGGGAGCCCAATGTGGGGCTGGATCCCAGGACCCTGGAATCACGACCTGAGCTGAAGGCAGACGCTTAATGACTGTGCCACTCAGGTATCCCTAGATCTGTTAGATTTTCTAAAATGAGACTTTTTTAAAAAAGATTTTATTTATTTATTTGACAGACAGAGATCACAAGTAGGCAGAGAGACAGGCAGACAGAGAGGAAGGGTAGCAGGCTCCCAGCCAAGCAGAGAGCCCAATGCAGGGCTCGATCCCAGGACCCTGGGATCATGACCTGAGCCGAAGGCAGAGGCTTTAACCTACTGAGCCACCCAGGCGCCCCATAAATGAGACTTTTTTTTTAGTTTAAGCTACAAATAATAAAAACTAAACCACAAAAGACAGAAACATTTTGGTCTCAAAATGACAAAACTGAAATTAAATCTTGGGAATAGACCAAATATATATATATATATATATATATAAATCTTTTAACATAAAAGATTCTTTTAATAAATAAGAATGAAGTATAAAACAAAAACTGCCCCTTGGTCACCTGAGTAGTCTTTTTTTTTTTTTTAAGATTTATTTATTTTAGAGAAAAAGAGAGGGCAAGCATGAGCAGGGGAGGGGCAGAGGGAGAGGGAGAAAAAGAATCCCAAGCAGACTCCGAGCTGAGCATGGAGCCCAACATGGGTTCAATCCCAAGGCCCTGAGATCATGAACCTGAGCTGAAATAAAGAATCAGACACTTAACCTACTGAACCACTCGGGCACCCCCCCAACCCCCTGCCGAGTGTCTTTTTGAGAATGACCCAAACATATAGTTTCATTCCCAAAATATTCCAAAGAGAGGAGAGATGGGACAAAAGGTGAAACTATAACTAGAGCAACTTTATGGCAAGAAGATGACCGTGTAAGATTTTATAGTCAATTTGCTAATATCTGCTTTATAAGATAGCCTACCCCTCCCCCACCACCAACTTTTAAAAAACATCTGATGTGTTATGACTGAATTATAAAGTATGCACTCACTGCCAGACTTCGTTTGTTCAGTAGTGTTACAGGTCCTTGGGAAAGAATAAAAGAAGGACCCAGGTAGAGAGAGACCATCATCCAACCACAGCTTTAAATCCCTGTCTTATTCCAAATCTGACACAAGAAAAATTTCTAAGCAATGACCATGCAACCAGAAAATGAGATGAAGAATTTTATAAGGTTTTCAAATTAGAGATTATTATTCAGCACAGAGAAATGATGACAGGTACTAGGTTCATAGTCATAAATAATGCATTGCTAACTTCTATTTTTTGGTGCCTGAGACTTTGACCTCAAACCTGCCAGAATTTGAGAGCCACTGATGACAAGGAAACTTGTATCCTGTTAGAACCACACTCTACCTAGTGGCTGAGACCAATCACAGGAAAAGTGCTTGCATAGATAACAGACCACAAGCCACATAAAAAAATTAGCAGAATACTGAAATGTAGGCCAAGAAGAGTGGCTGTTGAGGCTCAATCATAATACGCCATGATTGGCATTCCACTGAAAACAAGCTAACTTAAACCTATTCATTTCGCCTCTTCATTAAGATATGCTCCAAGACAATTATTATACCAGATGAAATATCTCTTTTTTAGGGAAGAAGTCAAATTTCCCAAGCAATCTGATCACTAAGTAAATTCAGACTCACCATTGCAAACGTACTGACAGTTGGTTTCTTTTCTTTCTTCTCATCTTTTTTACTGAAAAATAGTAATAGGATTACACAAAACTATTAAAATTACATAGATTTTTAAATGACCAAATGAACATAGATCCTATATTTAATAACAAATAAGACAAAGAAACACATCTATATTATTCCATAAAAACATACATTAATAGTATGATCCCATTTATGAAGTTTAAAAATATTTACATGTATTTTAGAAATCTGTATATGTGATTATCACTGGGTATTCAGATTTCTATCAAAATATTTTCTTCTTTGCACCTTTGGTATTTCCTAATTTTCTATGATGAATCCACAGACATACAACTTTTGCAATTATTAAAAATAATACTAGGATGCTTGGGAGGCTTAGATGGTTAAACATTTGCTTTTGGCTCAGGTTATAATCCCGGGGTCCTGGAATCAAGCCCTGTGTTGGGCTGCCTGCTCAATGGGGAGTGTGCTTCTCCCTCTCCCTCTGCCCCACCCTCTTGCTTGTGCTCTTTCTCTCAAACGAATAAAACCTTTAAAAATAATAAGAACATAAGAGAACTTACTGTTTTCATTCTACAGTCTCCAATGTACAATGGTTTGACTTTTGGATGCTGAGAAAGGGTTATGCATTCAATAGAAACTCTACTTCCAGTAAGGAAGCTGGATGTTTTCCCTGGGCTAGCAATATGCAGTACAGCACTCTCTCTTGATGCTGGGCAGAAGCAGTGACCGACAGCTCCCCGTCAGCCATGAGATCATAAGGGTAAACAACCCATACACTTAAAATCATTCTGTACCCATACAACCATGCTGTTTTTCAGTATAGTATTCAATAAATTACATGAGATATTCAACACTTTGTTACAAAACGGGCTTTTCGTTAGATGATTTTGCCCAACTATAGGCTAATGTAAGTGTTCTGAGCACATGTAGGGTAGGCTAGGCTAAACTATGATGTTCAATAGGTTAGGTGTATGAAAGGCATTTTCAACTTACAATATTTTTAACTAACAAAATGGGGCTGGGGGAAATACCTAAGTTAAGGAAGACCTGTAATTAGAAAATCATTCATATTCTCCAGAGTTAATTCTCTTAATCATCATCTAAGCAATGCTAGCAGTAGATATTCTATCTACATACTACCTACATATTATCCTCAGTCTTTCTACGTATGGAGAGTGATGGCAATCAGAAGCTGGGCATAAACTAACCTAAGAAGAAAGGTAATTAAATCATTCTCTATCAGTCAATCTAATTCTGAAAGGAAATCTGGAGCCCTAAATGTACCATTAAGGCAATAAATTCAATCTAGAAAAGCTATGATCAAAAAAGATGGTCTGTAAACTGTCAGAAAGCTGTCCTCAGGAATAAGAAGGCTGATTATTACTTTGAGCACCGATTCAAATGATTCTAGCTCTAAGCTGTTTTCCACTCTGTGTAACAGCCACCTAGAACATGAAAGCCAACTGACCGAAAGCAACCTCTGCCTCTTTATTTTCATATGTGCAAACTAAAGACTATTCCAGAGAAGAATTACATGATTTTTATACAGATTTTCAAGTTCAAAAGTAAATTCATCTTTGTCTTTGTTCTTTACGCTAAGCGATGTCAAAGAATTGAAGAGACTTCTAAAGGAAAAAAAAAATCCACAGCTTACTCCATATTTGGCTTTAAAGTGATGTTAGACGGACATGAAAACACACAAAATACACAAACATAACTCTTCAGAATTGGTCCCACCCTATTCCCAATAAAGCATGGTTTCAGTATCTCTGGAACCAGGATGAGAGGAAAAAAGCAGTCACACATAATTGAATTTTAGCTCCAAGCCTTTTATTTATTTTTTCATTCTCTAAAACTGCTCCTACTCTGGAAATTTTATAATATTTCAAATACTGGCTAAGTAAACACTTCCCATACACATTCTCATTTAATCTTAATCTCTGTGAGGCAGGCACATTTTTGTCCTTCTGTCAGAGCTGAGAAAACTGCAGGTGAAGAGAGTTCAGGAACTTGCCCAAGGTCACACAGCTGGAACAAAGCCAAGTTTAAACGGAAAAGCCTGTCCCCTAAACACTAAGCTACTATTCAGGACAACCTCAGACTTCTAGGATACTGCATTATATAGAAATACATTTCCACATTGATCTCTCATCCCTACTAGATCATTAATTTATCCTCATCAGCTTGAAACACAGGACTTATAAAAAGCAAGTCTCTTATCAGACCTTTAGAAATACACAGATTCCAAATGATACTATCACCCAACCAATATACATATTAGCAAAGCCACATGCTTCTTTTTAATTCCAAATTAGAACATATAGTTAAAAAAAAAACAAACTCACAGAACAAGAGATCAGATTTGTGGTTATCAGAGGCTGACAGGGCGTGGAGACGAGAAGAATTTGATCCAAAGTTACAAAGATAAGGCTGTCCCAGGGATGTAAAGTACATCAGGAGGAGTACAGTCAACAGTGCCA
Source organism: Lontra canadensis (assembly GCF_010015895.1). Lineage (NCBI taxonomy): Eukaryota > Metazoa > Chordata > Mammalia > Carnivora > Mustelidae > Lontra > Lontra canadensis. Next base: position 67,599,462 of record NW_022630996.1, on the reverse strand, counting down.
TATGATACATAGGAAAGTTGTTATGAGTAGATCCTAAGAGTTCTAATCACAAGCAGAAAAAAGTCTTTTTCACTTTTTCTTTTTATTGTATGTGTATGAGATGCTAGATGTTAACTAAACATAGTGTGATAATCATTTCACAATATACATAAGTCACACCATAAAGCTGTATGCCTTAAATTTACATAGTGCTGTATGTCAATTATATCTCAATAAGACTAGGGAAAAATATACGGTTATACCAAGAATAATTAAAATCAGTGATAATGAACACAGCTTAGTAAGAATTTCTCACCTAAAAAACCCACAATTTTGTATTTAAAAGAAGTCTATAGGCATGGTAAGAAGCAATAATAAAATGAAGGTATGAGCAGGCTCCAACACATTCCTTTACCATCTCCTTCCACATAACCTCAATACTTCTTACTCCAATATCTCTAAGTGGTTGAGTATTTTTTTAAAAATATTTTATTTATTTGTTTGACAGAGAAAGACACAGCAAGAGAGGTAACACAAATAGGGGCAGAGGGAGAGGGAGAAGCAGGCTCCCTGCTGAGCAGGGAAGCCCAATGTGAAGCCCAATCCCAGGACCCTGGAATCATGACCTGAGCCGAAGACAGATGCTTAAGGAGTGAGCCACCCAGGCGCACCCCCTAAGTGGTTGTATATTAAGGACATAGTTCTTTAAGGTATCAAACAAAACAAACAACCTAAAAACAAAAAGAGCAATATCTTCCTTCCACTATGCAGAGGTTTTTTTCTTTTTGTGTATATGAATATTTTCATTAGGAAAACTTTCAAATAGAAAAATTGAAAAAAAAAACACTGATAATGACTACCCACACAAAATTCACCTAGACTCAACAATTGTTCACATTTTGACCATATGTTCTTTATCTGTGTAAGTACACATTATCATCATTAATATTTTGCTGAGCCATTTGAAAGTAACTTGCAAACATCGTGGCACTTCACATTTTCCTACCATTTTCACATTTCAGAAAATAGCAACTTTTATATCAACTAATATCCAATCTACTGTCAAATTTCCTAAGAATGTTTTCTATAGGTTTTTCCTTTTCTGATTTTGAACTTAGACATAATTGAGGTTCACATATGATATTGGATGGTTTTGTCTCTTTATCTCTTTTCTTTTTTTAAAAGATTTTATTTATTTGACAGACAGAGATCACAAGTAGGCAGAGAGGCAGGCACAGAGAGGGGGAAGCAGGCTCCCCGCAGAGCAGAGAAGCAGGCTCCCGCAGAGTAGGGCTCCATCCCAAGACCCTGGGATCATGACCCGAGCCGAAGGCAGAGGCTTTAACCCACTGAGCCACCCAGGCGCCCCAGTCTCTTTTTTTAAGTCTAGAAGTCCTTCTGCTGCCTCCAACCACATTGACTTTTTATAGTATTAAGATGTCTTGTAGACTGACCCGCATTTGGATAGGTCAGTGTCAAACTGAGTCCAAATTGGGATGTAAGTATAAAATGCACAGATGATTTGAGAACTTGGTATGAAAAAGAGAATGTAAACTGTATTATTAATTCTGATTACATATAGAAATATTTTAGATATTCCAGCTTCTTTAGAACATACTTTCAAAATTAATTTCACTTGTTTCTTTTCTAGTTTTTTAATGTTACTACTAGCAAATTAACAATTATAAATGGGGCTCACATTATATTTCTATTGGACAGCATCAGTCTAGAAGCTTGACAGGGTTCAGACCAAAAGGTTTTTGCAAACATACTTCCTAGGTGGTGTCCTGTCACTAACACAGGACTCCACTATGAGTGATACTAGATCTGATCACTAGGTTAAGATCGCTAACTGCAAAAATCTCTCCACTGAAAATCCTCACTTTCTTTTTGCCTAGCAAACAGTTGGGATAATTCTTAGATACAACTTTTCTCCAAATGGTTTGAGATCCATAACAACACTTGCCTGAGTCAGTGATAACAATGCAGGTTCCAGTAAGTTAGCTGGCATTTTTCTGCAAAAAAATATTCCTTTATTCTCACTACCTTTTCCCACTTTTTTGTTTTCCTCTTCATTTCAGAATTTTATTAAAGATTCATGGACTATACTGTATACAGTATTTCACAATCAAGTACAGTGAAACCAGCTCTTGTGTTCTTTTTGAACAACAAGATAGTCCAGGTTCATTTTTGTATGTACTCCCCCCAATCCCAACATATATGGTTGTAATTAGCCATTTCTCCAGGGAGTACAGCTTCCATTTAGTGAGGAATGGTATTCAGAAACCAAGATCTGGCAATAAGTGTACTCACTGCTACTGTCCCCTTCAGTGGATAGAAAGTGAACTATTTTTAAAAACTTGTGAGTTCATACGGAAGTACAGTTCAAATTTAATATTGTTGTTAAAACCTTCTTTGCTGTCCCTACTTATATTTTTCTTTTACATTGAAAAGCTTGGTTCCTAATAATAATATACTAACTTCTTTTAGTTTTTTTAATTATTACAATTTACAACTAAGAATGAACCTATGGAGCAAAGTTTAAAATTTCCCGTATGGACACTGTGATCAAAATTTACTTAACATTTCCCTATGTGGTTCCATTACCAATGACTACACACGAGGCTAGTAGCTTCCTTGGTCCTGCAGTCTTCTTTTTTCAGAATTTATTCTACAAGTGTCAGATATGCATTTCCTTTAAAACAACAACAACATCAACAAAAACCCACGTTTAACACCTACATGTGGTTTTGGCTTTCTGTCCCATCTGCCATGCCACAAACATGCAATGTTTCTGTGACCAGAATGTTTATGTTTTACCGGAAGCAAGAGACTGGACCACGGAGCAGAGCGCAAGCAGCACATGTCCGGGGGCATGAACAGCGCTCGTAAAGCAGAAAGTTCATGAACCACAGAAAAGGATGTGAGAGCAGTGGCGTGTCAGGGGCAGGAAGGCTGAGAAAGAAACTCGCCAAGGCCGTGGGAATGCGTAAACGCTGTCCTCCACTCAGCCAGTGAACTTCTGCAGAAAAACCATTTGCGTTTAAGGTTAAAAATGCCATCTTCTTTTATTTCAGAGCTGGAGACTAGAAATCCATCTCCCAAATTTCTCAAGCCACGCACAGTATGAAAGTGAAACAACTGGCTACCTTTTTTTGCCCATTTTCAAGAAGTTCTCTGCTCTTCCATTTCGGCCACCTTCAGGATCCATTGTGACCTGAGGAGAAACCACAGGCCATGGGTCAGATGGGGAACCCGCAGGAGGCGGAGGTGACAATGGTCCACGCCGGCAGCTGGAGGGCTTCGGCGTATCCTGGACTGGCCGACGCCTCCGGGGGTCTCGGTCCCGGCTCCTCTCCCGGCGGTGATGTTGTCCCGCGCACCTGCGGCTGGCTGGAAAACCCGCTCTCCGGACCGCGCCGGGCTGGGGTGCTCCAAGAGCGTCCCGGGGGACTTGCTAAGAGGAATCTTCCCCTCCCTCCTCGCCGAAGCCCTTCTCCCACGGGGACCCAACTCAGGAAATTGGGGAGCCCGACCCTTCCTGCGAACTTGTCCCCATCTGGCCCTCAGCTTCGCGCACCCCTACCTCGGGCTTTCCTTCGGACCATCCACCAAGATGTCAATTTTGGAAGAATTGAGACTGTAAAGGAAAGACCGGTCAGACACGAACAACGGACTCGGCTTCTGATAGCTGGGAGGAGCTGCTGCTGGAACGCGCCCGGGTTTCCTGCGTCCCTGGGAGTGAGGCGAGAGCGCACAGCCCACACCCTGGCGCTCCTGTGCGCGACCAATCAGCCTCATCACTCCGGCTTGCTCTGGGCAGTGCTAGCCTTAATGCTGACTGCAAGACGAGTTACGTAAACAGGCTGGATTTGCGGGAGGAATGTCCTCTCCTTTCTCTTGCTCTTCAGTAGAAGAACCACGAGAGAAATGCGTATCAGCTGGATCATGGGGGACACTACACATTTATAGAGTCATATCTCTACATGTCTGCATAACGCTCCATATCCATGGAAATATTTATATTCATCAATTTCCAGTGAAACCCAATTACTTCCATGGGTCTCGAGTAGATAATAGAAATTTTCTTTGCCATTGCATCTAATACCGTTGATAAAACAATCTCCGACCTCGTCCGTTCTGTAGTTAAGGCAAGTTGAACTTTGCTTTCTAGCAGCACCTGGAAAAAAGCCAGGTGAAAATTTTCTCCAACTCTTTCTTCACTATATTTGGCGGTTTCTGAGGTGTAGCTGTTCATCTTTTATTTGAAGATAAACGGAAGGAGAGAGGAAGATTTTTGAAGTATGTAAATAGAAAACGGACATTTCAAAGTAAAATTAATATTTAGAAGTATGTGACCTTTACAGGTTTTAGCCATCAGATCAATGCCCACGTTTTCCCCAAGGCATTTCTAACCTGATATTTTAATTCGGATTATTTTAAAAAAGTATTATACGTTCGCATATTACTTTAGTTGAAATCTAATTCCATATTTACTGCTACCGTTTACTATTTTTTCTTGTCCACTGTTTTTTCTCACGTTGATGAAAAGTAAGTGCAATCTTCACAGGAAGAATTCATAAAGCAGTGTTAACTCACATAAGAGCTTTTCTTCTTATAAGCCTAGGGGAAATAAATGTTTTTGTCACCTTTAGCCTTCATTCTCTGACCTACACCTGTGCCTCTCAGCCAGATGCAAAAGTTTAAAAGAAGAAAAACTATTTAATTGCATAGTGTACTTTCTCTACCTTTTTTAAGAAAATCATACTTCAAAGCCCTAATTTTCTTTCCATCTTCTATTCCAAATATTCCATGCCATACTCCAGTTTCTCTTTAGATTGTATAGATCTTTCACCTTTTACCAAATACCCTCTGAATTGATTTTTTTTTCTTAGCCATACAGTCAAGTTTCTTTGCAAGCTATAAATTAGATTTTCTACCAGGCTACAAATTTTCTCTATGTTGTAATTGGATATGCACGTGACAGCATGGGTTCACTGGCTAATGGCCTATCACCAACCCTGTGGTCCACCTGGAGTAAATGTATAAAGCTTTCATCTTTTTCACATCCATTTTTAATTTGATTCATGATTCTGTTCTCTGTTTCCACTGTTGTTTTACTTTGTCCCACCTTTAGCTTATGTGGTCTTCTTATATTTTATGTATCCATGGAAATTGCCTTAAATCCTCCCTAAAACAATGCAGGATATTTTTTTAAAGTATAATATTGTGGTAATATTATGTCTACAGGCTTGAGCTTCAAGTGAAAACCTCTATCAAGAACATAAGTACTTTAAGGAATAGCCCAGAGAGTATATTTTTTAATTTTTAAATTTTAAAAAAATTTTTTAATCTAAATTCAATTTAGTCAACATATAGTATATTATTGTTTTTTTTCATTTTTTAAGTGTATTATTAATTTTAGGCATACAATTTAGTCCTACTAAATTCATCATTTGCATATGACACCCAGTGCTCATTACCTCAAGTGCCCTCCTTTATGCTCATCACCCAGTTACTCCTCCAGCTCCTTTCCAGCAACCCTGTTCCCTGTAGTTAAGAGACTCTTATGGTTTACCTCCCTCTTGTTTTTATATTATTTTATTTTTCCTTCTCTTTCCCTATGTTCATCTGTATTGTTTCTTAAATTCCACATATGAGTGAAATCATATGGTATTTGTCTTTCTCTGACTAACTTCGTTCAGCATAATACCTTCTAATTCCATCCACATCATTGCAAATGGCAAGATTTCATTCCTTTTGATGACTGAGTAATATTCCATTATATATATGTCATATACATAAAATCTCATATCTTAATCCATTCATCTGTTGATGGACATCTGTAGTCCAGAGAGTTTTTAACAAAGCTCTCTTTTTCATATATATATATATATATATATCTTTGAGTTTTTTTCACTCCACTGCCATGAAAATATAGATATACAATATGATGGACCTAAAGCAAAGGACTATTCTAGCTACTTCTGAGCTGCAGTTTTGCCTTCTTTAAAAGATTTTTACTCCTGTCAGACATTTCTTCCCAGTACTCCTGGTAATATCTAACAGCTGAACTTGGCAGTTCCTTCTCAAGCTTCCTTGATTTCCAGGGAAACCCAAGTCTTCCCTCACACAGCTTCAAACAAGAAGCTACTTTTCCTTTTAGAAGTGTGCCTCTCCATAATTCTGCACCTTCCTGTCCTCCACCGGCATGCAGTCCTTCCACCAGCTTGTCTCTGTTCTCCCAGCACTCAGTGTTTGTGTCCCTGCACACCCTGTGGGATTAATAATACTGGCTAACATATACTAAGCACTGGCCATGTACCAGGAACTGCCCAAGCACTTGAAAGAGATGAACTTGTGGGATCATCACCAGAATCCTATGAAATAGGGACTATGACTTGTTGCTCCCATTTTACAGGGAAGAAATTGAGATTTGCGTTATTTTCACATAGTTACCTGATTGGTAAGCAGCTGACCCAGCTCTGGAAAGCAGTCCAGCCCCCCTAATTACACTCTTAATCACGAGTCTACACTGCAGTACACTATTATAGTGCACTTGTTTGCACTGCCTTTTGAGGCCCCATGAGACATTTTCATCTATGACACTGTCTTAGAAAACCTGCAATGGCTCTGTACCACCTCCTATAGCATATCTAAGACTTTCCACCAGCTTTGGGACCATCTTCATCCACCTCACCTCTTTCTAGTCTCTCCCTTACCCCCAGTACATACATACATACATATACACGTACATACATATATACACATTTGTTCCATTTCAGCCTCAGATGATTGACTCTCTTCATCCTCAGTGGAAATCTTTCCACATGTAAATCTGCAACTAAATTGATTTACAACAGTTACCATCTTCAGTATCTGACTCCACTAAACACTTTGGGATTTAGAGTCAGAAAAACAGATTCAGTGCCATTTCTGCTCTTCTGTTGCATAAGTTTGAATGGGTTCCTTAACTTCTCTGTCCTTCAGTCATGTCTTTGTGAGAGAGGAGATAATAATGGTACTGTATGGTGTCATGGAAAGATTAGGCGATCTGTGTATTTAAAAGGCTAGTACATCACCCAGAATAGCCCCAAATACTCAACAGTTGTTATGCATTTATAATAATACTCCTTCTCGATTGATTTTTACCTTGCCTTAGCACTCTTTAGCACTCATGTACGTAGTTACATTTATTTATTCTCTATTGCTTTCAGTAGAGTGACAGAGAAAGGAAATCCAGATATGAATAACATTGTACACCTTCATGGTCACTGCCCCCTGCATCTGTCACCATGAATACTGAATACTGCAATAACTTCAAAACTGGTCTTTCTACTTCTACGTTGACTCCTATTTAACAGTCTTGCTCCACCCTCTCATCCCCAAGTTCTACTGTTAAAGACTAAGTCAAGTCAAATTCTGTCACTAGCCCATGGTTTCCTCTCTTACTCAGACTAAAATACAAAATATTTCCCATGGTCTGTAGTCTCTGCGTGATCCGGCTTCCTCTCACTTCTAATCTCATCTCCTATTATTCTTCCCTCATTCTGTTCCAGTCTCATCAGCCTCTGCTCTTTGTTTTCTGGCTTTTTTGTGTTTTTTAAAGATTTATTTATGTATTTGAGAGAGAGAGAGAGGGTGCGCGTGCACGTGCACGCGCACGCGCACACGCACGTACAGGAGCCAGCGTGGGAAGGGGCAGAGGGAGAGGGGAAGCCAGCTCCTCACTGAGTGCGGAGCCCCACAGGGGCTGATCATCCCACAACCCCGAGATCATGACCTGAACTGAAACCGGGAGTGGGAGGCTTAACCGACTGAGTCACTCCGGTGTCTCTCATCAGCTTCTATTCTTTTTTCCCCCCAAAGACTTTATTTATTTGTTTAAGAGAAAGTACAATCAAGGCGGGGGTGGGGGTGGGGGGGGCGGGGGGGGTGCACGCAGAGGGAGAGGGAGAGAAGCAGGCATCTACTGAGCAGGGAGTCCAAGGAGGAGCTAGATACCAGGTTCCTGGGATCATGACTCCTGGGATCATGACCTGAGCCAAAGGCACTTGCTTAACCAACTGAGCCACGCAGGTGCCCCTCATCAGCCACTGTTCTTTGAACATGAAAGTATATTCCCACCTCAAGGCGTTTGCACATACCATTACCTCTGCTGAAAACTCTCTTCCCCTAAGACAGTTGTACAGCATGACTCATTTCCTCCTTTTTTCAGATCTTTACTAATATAGCACGCTTTATTGCTTAAAGCATCTTGGTAAATGCTCATGAAATAGCACATGGTAAATGCTCATGAAATAAATGTCAAATAAATGAATGAAAAAAATAAATGAGCCATTTGACTCAGGAATGTGTGGACTAAGTATAAAATTATATAAAAGTTTTTGATTCTAAGATAGAACATTGTTTTTAAATTGTATACACCTTAAAATGTTTCTAAATATTTGAAAATAATTACACTTATTATAATTACACTTATTGGATTGTTTCTTCATAGATCTGGGCTTCAGTTCAGTCAACATTTATTCCACAAACATTTCTGAGTGCATGCTGAATGCCAAACATTGTGTTAATTATAGTGACGAATGACTTAAACATTATATTCTGCCTTCAGGGAGATTGCAGATTATTTTATTGGTAGATGTTCTGCTGGCCCAGATGGGCTGGGATTGTGTGTTTTACTTGTTTGTTTGAATAGGGGTCAGTATAGTGCTTTCTATTAGTGAGGATTCCATTAAAACATCATCAGGCTAGATGACTTATTTTTTTTGAAACTGTTTGCCTTCCAAATAACATGAACCCCTTCAGAAATGTACCTTTCTACCCTACCTCAAGCAAAACAAATATGCCAGGATCTACCAAACAGCTCAATCTTACAAGTGAAGAGTACTTGCCATGTTAATTAAGTCCCATAAACAGCGAGTTTCTCCTGGTGCACTGAAATACTACATATTAGATGTGGAAGGCCTACAGGGTTTTAGCTACTCTCCTTAGTTCTCCTTATCTCACAGCCTATTAAACAATGCACAAATAAATTTTAATTCTAACTCTTTCCTTTTTAATTTCAGCAAATGTGTTGTAAGTAAATGTTTATATTTCTTAAATGTGAAATGTTCAAAAGCTTAGCATTCTGCCTGAACAAAAAATCCATTACATGTGTTTCTATCAATCAACAAGCTTTGAGTAAAAATGTGCTGTGAAGGAAGTGCAGGCTCTCTGGTGGTATTTTCAGATAAATATTCGTATCCTAGCTCCTTTAACCCTTTATTATTTTCCCAAGCTTCTCTTAAAATTTGTCTTTTATGCTTTCACTTACTTTCCCTTCTTCTCCTAAGAAGGGAATTCTTAATTCTTCAGAAATTTCTTCCCATCCTTCTTTTGTTATAAATCATGTCTGTTTCTTTCCCTGATCTCTCCAATAATTCATGTCCCCTATTTCTCCTGGTCCTCTATTTCACCAATCTGAGTCTAAATTGAAAGTCCAATATTGTGAAAGAAGAAATACAAGTTTGTGTCAATGAACTTAATTGACCTGAGTCAGAGAAAGAATATACCTGAAATTTCCAGTCCAAAGATCAAGACAAATGATTCAACTGCGGCAATAACAATAAAGGGTGAATATATTCTCCACCCATTTAGGAGCAATTGCTTTTTTATGTATGAAAAATATGTGACTGTCTTAATGACAAGGGAATAGCTTCTATGCACACGTGCACTTAAAAAAACAAAAGCAAGGGCATCGGGGTGGCTCAGTTAGTTAAATATCCAACACTTGGCTTCGGCTCAGGTCATGGTCTCAGAGCCTTGAGATCGAGCCCTGTGTCAGGCTCTGTGCTGGGCCTGGAACCTGCTTAAGATTCTCCCTCCCTCTCGATCTGTCCTCTCCTCATCCCCACGGCTCTAAAAACAACACAACAAAAACAAAAATAAAAAAGCAAAAAACTGAACACTTAACAGACTCTATCCATTCCCAAAGAGTTTATTTCTGGTAATGTTATTTAGTCAAAGCTACATGACCTGTACCCCTGGAGCTAATAATACATTATATGTTAATAAAAATTTAAAAAAAAATTTTAAAGCTATAACATGGAAATAGTGACCAGGATAATAAACTGACTTAAAAATAAATTATTGAGTCAGGTGTCAGTAAGTGGCAAATAGAAGCCTGAATTTTACCCCTCTATGAATCCTTCTTTGCCTATACCAGCCAGAAGTGATTTCTACCTCTCTCTAATCCAGCTGCTCATTACCTATAGCTCTTATTTGACATTTATTGTTAATGTCATTTATAATTAGAACTTTTAAAATATTTTAGCAGTACAACAACCTACACAAAATAAAGGTTTAATAAATGCTTGTTGAAAATATTAAGCATTGGGAGTCGGTTGTCAGAGACAGTTTTACAGGATTTAGATCCGCAGGCTAACTGCTTGAGTTACCATTAGGGTCCTTTGAGAGTTCTATAGTCTCTACTAGCCTTAAAACTGAGTGAGTCATGGTTTTCTCTTAATAAATCTACCATAATAGCACAAGAAGAGGTTTTTTTTTTTAATGAATTACAGAATTAATGGGAGAGAGGAAAAGGAGTAGGATGAAGGGGAAGATAAGAATGAAGTGAGGCTCAGGAGGGTTTGAATTCCAACCTCATCATTTATCAGCCGAGAGACTTTGGACAACAGGTTACTCAGACTCTCAAAACCTTGACTTCTCCCTCCTGAAAATGGAGACAATAAGAGAATCCACCTAGGATTATGTAAGAAGTAAATCAAGTAAGACTTGGAAAGTGTTTAGTATTGAGTAAATAGGATTTTTAATCAGATACGCTAACAAAGATGATCTATGAACTACCAAGACACGAATAAAAATTAAGAACTCAAGAGCAAATGTCATGACTAGAAAGGGCTAGTGACAGGCATTAAAAGAAAACAATGATATGGAAATAATTACATGTAACTGTTTTAAATAAAGCTAAAAAGAAGAACATGAAAATTATATTGAAGAAATTCAAATTTATTTATTTTTAAAGATTTTATTTATTTATTCGACAGAGAGAGATCACAAGTAGACAAAGAGGCAGGTGGAGAGGGAGAGAGGGAAGCAGGCTCCCTACTGAGCAGAGAGCCTGGTGCGGGACTCGATCCCAGGACCCTGAGATCATGACCTGAGCTGAAGGCAGCGGCTTAACTCACTGAGCCACCCAGGTGCCCAAGAAATTCAAATTTAAAGGCAACAACTAACCAAATGACTATTCATTATAAATATCACAATGAGTTAATATTCTTAGTATAGTAAGAGCTCATATAAACTGATAGGAAAATTCAAAGGCTGATAGAGAACCAGGCAAAAGACAAAGAGGCAATTTGCACGAAAAAGGCAGCAGCACACTGGTGAAAAAAGATGGAGTGAAATGCCCACACCAACTATTTATTTATTTATTTATTTATTTATTTTTAAAGAATTTATTTATTTGACAAGAGAGTGAGAGAAGGAGAGCACAAGCAGGGGGAGCAGCAGAGGGAGAGGGGGAAACAGGCTCCTTGATCAGCAGGGAGCCCGATGGGGGACTCGATTCCAGGACCCTGACATCATGACCTGAGCTGGAGGTAGAGGCATAACCCACTGAGCCACCCAGGTGCCCCAGCAACTATTTAAAAAGCAAATTAAGGGGTGCCTGGGTGGCTCAGTGGGTTAAGCCTCTGCCTTTGGCTCAGGTCATGATCTCAGGGTCCTGGAATCGAGCCCTGCATCAGGCTCTCTGCTCAGCAAGAAGCCTGCTTCTCCCTCTCTCTCTCTGTGCCTACTTTTGATCTCTGTCAAATAAATAAAATCTTAAAAATAAATAAATAAAAATAAAAAACAAATTAAAACAGCAAAAACTTTTTGAAAAAATAAGACTATCAAGTGTTCACAAAAGTGAAGTAAACCAGGTAGGAAGTGAAAACTATAAAAATGAGTAAGGAAACGATGTGGTAATATATACCTCAAATACGTTTGACTCAATTCAGTTTTAGGAAATTTGTCCTAAAGAAATAATCCAAAGTACAGAAAAAAAATCAGGCAGAAGGATGTTCGTTGCTGCTTTATTTGATAACAGTGTAAAATGAGAAGTGACCTAAGTATATAACCACATGTGAGTGGTTGAATAAATTATGATATGTTCACTTAAAGAAAGTGTAATATAAAATGTGCTCACAAGAATTTATGATAACAATCAAAAATACATACGTTAATATTCAAGGAAAAGGGCAGGGGAAAATTGCAACAGCATGACATTAACTATGTAAAGCAAATCAATTGTTATAATATATGAAATATATATGAAATGTGAATATATGAAAATGTACAGAATGGTTTTTTGTGTGTTTGGTTTTTTTTTAATGATGGAAGGTATGTCAGTTTTTTCTTTTATGCTTTTCTGTTCTCCTGATTTTCTTTATTAAAACAAATTAGCAAAGGGGAAGAAGAGAGAGATATGCAAACCAGGAAACAGACTCTTAACTGTAGAGAACAAACTGACGTTACTGGAGGGGAAAGGGTGGGAAGATGGGGGAAATAAATGATGGAGATTAAGGCGTGCACTTGTCAGGAGCACCAGGTGATGTATGGAAGTGTTGAATCACTATATTTTATGTCTGAAACTTATATTATACTGTACGATAACTAGAATTTATTTTTATAAGATTTATTTATTTATTTGAGAGAGAACATGAGTGGGGAGGAGGAGCAGAGGGAGAAACCGACTCCCCACTGAGTAGGGAGCCTGATGTGGGACTTGATCCCAGGACCCTGAGCTGAAGGTAGATGCTTAACTGAGCCACCCAGGCACCCAAAGATTAACTATAATTTACAGTTTTAAAAGTATATTAATTTTACAAAGGAAAAACAATTAAATGAAATATTGTATAAAGCATGCTGGTGGGGATAAGGAAGTTGGTCCAGGATCCTGGACTTCAGTGGCGTTCATCCTTCTCTCAGTGGGTAGGGAGCAAACAGCAAATACTATTGTGGCAGATGCTTTGATAGATGCTGATAGTATAAAGATAAATGGGCACAAAGTCCATCAAGGGGTGTGTGTGTGTGTGTGTGTGTGTGTGTGTGTGTGTATTTTTAGGGGTGAAAACTATTACTGTAATTTTAGTGTACAGGGCAATTGTTTTGTATTTGCTTTTTTATAAACAAAACTGAACTTCCACATCTAAAATGATCACTATCCTTTTCAATGTCAACACCCACGGAAGCTACGAAACAATTTCAGTGATGCCTGCCAAGCAATAAAGACATTTGAGCTTTTTAAAAAAAAAAATTTGTCTTCAGAGTCTGGAGAAATATGTTTTGAATGTCCTCAATAGTAGCAAATTCTGCCATTTAGTGAAAGTTTTAAGTTTTAGAAACAAGAGACAAGCTAGCGTTGCAGCAAAGAACGTGGCCTTTGCCATTAAACAGTTTGAGTTTAAGTTTGGATCATTTGACATTGAACCATAAATTTATTCTCACGGCAAGTGAAATTCCTCAATTATAAAATGAGATCGTGAATGTAGAGCAGTTCGCTTAGTCCCCGGATGTGTAAGTTCTGAGCATTTACTTCTATTGTCCTCTTCATTATTGTTATTATTAATAGACTAGCGAGGGACTTACTTAAGAGAAGTTTCAGTTGAAAAATGAGTTATTGCTATCAGGGAATGAGCCCAATTTTCTGCATGCTTGGTAAATTTGTTCTAAAGATTATTCCTAAAGGGAAATTTCTTTGAAGCGCAATACTTATTGGGTTAGATCAATCCTGGTATATAGTATCTATTTAATCATTGTCTTACTTAACAGCCAAATCTTTTGCCCTGACACATCAGCACAGAGGAATTTCTGACATAAAAATAATAACATGTCCTTGAATGGTTTTTGAATTTGCCGAGTTCATTAAAAAAAAAGTCATTTCCTTTTTTATTTTTTAATTGTTTTATGATTCATTGACTTTGAACTTGTCTAATCTGAAATGAACTCTCTCCTGGGAACAAGGTCAAATCAGTTCAATGAGCTGGTGTTCACTCATTTTTTTATTTAAGGTTTGTATTATTTCGTAGGTCAAATCTCAAATCTACTTAAAATATACTTCCATATGTAAGAAACATTGTGCTAATAGACCAGTTTATGGTTGGTTAGATGTGCTTTTACAATTATAACCCAATTGAAGGAATGTTTCATTTTAAATTTATATTGGGAATTCACTCAATCATTCATTCAACACTAGCATTTAAGCACCTGCTATATGTCATGTGCTATTCTAGGTTGGCATGCATCCATGAACAAAACAAAAAAAAATCCCTGCCCTGGCAGAATTTATGTTTGATGATGGGAGTAGGCAGATTGGCAAAAGTATGAAACAAAATAAGTGATTTAGTATGTTACAATGTGAACAGTGCTATGGAGGAAAACAGATCAGAGGAAGGAGACCAGGTGTGCTGGTCCGGGAAAGATCGCAATTTTAAGTAGGATGACCTCATCTGAGCGAAGACAAGCTAGAAATGAGGAAAGATTTCAGTAAGCAGTTAAGCTCTTGGAAATCCTCGAATATTAACTTTTAAAATTATTTCCATAAAATGGTTTCACTGGAGGGTAATTCTCGTGTTCCAGTGTTTCTAGATTCATGGATATTCAGGTTTATGAGAATGTAGAGGTCATCGTCTGAAGTTCCTTTGTTATACCTGGTCTCTAAAATGCTAAGAAACTGGGTTGCCTGGGTGGCTCAGTCATTTAAGCGTCTTCCTTCTGCTCAGGTTGTGATCCCAGCGTCCTGGGATCAAGTCCCACCTCGGGCTCCCTGCTCAGTGGAGAGACTGCTTCTCCCTCTCCCTCTGCTGCTCCCCCTGCTTGTGTACTCTCTCTCTCCGTCAAATAAATAAATAAAATTCTAAAAAAATAATAAAAATAAAAAATAAAATGCTAAGAAACTTGACCAAGGCCACACAATCAGTTAGAAGGAGGGTCAAGCCAGCAGCACAGGTTTCCCGACACTGAGTTTGCTGTTCTTTCTAAGGTATTGAGAGGGGGTTCTAACAGTGAGGTTTCAAATACATGTTAGGGAGACAGGGACATTCATATTTTCTAGCTGTTTTACTTCACATTTGAGTAGAGTTCCCCTCATTTTAATTCTGTTTTTGCCTTTGATATGTCAGACTGTTTTAATTACCATTCTTCAGGACCCAGGAAAAGGACTATCAATTCCAGAGTGCATTCTCTTTATTTGCCTTAGTAATGTCTGCAGTCCAATTTTCTAAAATTTTGGGCCTGAGGTTTATTTCATGGTTCAATACTTAGAAAAAGAGGAAAAAAATAATTCACTACAAGTTGCATTTTTATTGTAACTACTAATAAGAAGATCTATGAAAACACCTTCAATATTGCCACATAAATTGAAGGGATGATGCTAACCATAGTAACATAAAAAAAATAAAACTTTTATTGTGTGATCTTTGCATGGGATGATGAAGTCTGGTTGTTATCTTTTAGTTTTCTTTGCATTAGTCCTTCCCAGTGAGGTATTCTATAATTATGCCAAATATTTGGTTGTCCTATGTCTTTTGTGTGATGTGGCATGCCATGACATTGTAGTTATCTAATTGACCATTGATACTACAGTACTTTTTTCTGGGAACCGACAATTGAGTTTGTAAATAATATTCTGCTATCATTTCTAGCTTTGTGCCTTTTATTTTATTGATTACTATGCATTTCTGCATCAAAATCAAATAGTGCTCGTCCAAGCCAGCTATATTATAATTTCATCATATGGCAAAGGCAAACCTTCTTACTATTCTGTAATCAGATTTTCCTCATCCCCCATCATCTTTTGTTACCATTAAAGATAGAAAATTCTAAAGCTCATTCTGTGGAAATTGCCATCTGGAATAGCCAACAGATCTCATGCTGAGCACTAAAATTTTGATCCTGTCCCCAAGTTGTTTTCTCTTTCAGTGAGCACATCTCAAAACACAGCATTTACTTTGTGTCAGAAACCTGGGGTGGACAGAAGTCATCCTTGGAACCCCTACTTTCTCTGTCCAGTTCCCAAATCCAACTTCTTCTCAACAGTGAAAATAACCTTGTCAGAACCACTATAAACACTATTCTTTCTTACTTAGGCCACTATCAGGACTTCCTAACTAGTTTTCCCAATTCCATTCTAGATCCCTTCTAATCCACTCCCCACACAGCAGCCAAACCAACTTGTAAAAATGCACATATGGGGGTACCTGGGTGGCTCAGTGGGTTAAGCCTCTGCCTTCAGCTCGGGTCATGATCTCAGGGTCCTGGGATCGAGCCCCGCGTCGGGCTCTCTGCTCAGCGGTGAGCCTGGTTCCTCCTCTCTCCTTCTCTGCCTGCTTGTGATCTCTGTCAAATAAATAAAATCTTTAAAAAAAATGCACATATGACAATGTTACACTGCTGGGTAAGATTTGCAATGGTTTCCCATCACCTTCAGGTTCCATTGTGAAGGCCCTCCATGATCTGGCTTTTTTGCTCATTTTTCTAGACTCAGGCTACTTCTCTCTTTACTCCTTCAGGGTCCAGCCATGCTGGCCTTTTGGCAACTCCCTGGAGCTTTGCTGTGACCAGTGTTCCTACTGCCTAGACTCCTGACACAGTCTTTCTGTACCCACTTCCACTCCTCCCAATGGCGCAACATGTGTGTGCACGAACACATACACACACACACCATTCATCGTCTTACTAAAGTGGGTTCATTCTTCTGGCTTAGGGTAAAAATCACTTCCTACAGGAAATGTTCCCTATGCTTCCTGATTAGTATATCACCTTGATATTAGTTCATGAGGTGTCTTGTACTTCTCTCACATCACAATTGAAATTTTTGCTCATTACAAAATGTGCCTTTCACATTCAGATGTGAGCTCTATAAGCACAGTTTATCTGTGCTTTATTTTTCTGTTTCCCAGCAAATAAAGCACAGTGTGCACTCCATAAATATTTGCTGAATGAAAAAATGACTAAATTAATACCACTGCTAATTCCCCTCATTTTCCCCTCATTATATCCCACTGGATACACTTGTTTTTCAATCCTCATTCCACATTTGTAGAACAATATTACAAGGTTTTAGCTGGCAAACAGCATGACTACCCTCATATATCATTCTCAGAAAGATTCCCACCTCTTGAGACTAGGAAGGAAATAACACAATGGTATTTTTTTAAAAATTGGTTCAATCATGTCTGAAATTCTTGGATTTATGGAGATTTGATATTTGGGTTTATTACATGTTGTTTTAATTATATTCAGAAATGCTAATACTTTGTTAATATTTTGTCATTAGATTTGGACATCTTCCATCTTTAGGGTTTGAAGTAGTATGTGAGTTTTTTGTATAGAAACTAAGTGATGGATACATACCTTTTATAACTAAATGATGTTCTATAAACAAATACATCTCAATTTACCAATTTTATGGTGTCTGATTTATTATCTCTTAGATCGTTGCTTAAAACAGATTGTTTTAGCACTTCTATAAGCTCTAAGATATCTAAAAGATAAGATATTCAGTGACAACCTGACTACAGAAAGTCAGCTAGAAAGACAATGTTCTCATTTCATTGAGTGTAGAATAACTTGTCATTAACTTTCTTTTTAAGAAATCATAGTAACTGTTAATCCACCTTGAGAAAAGGTCTATGCTTTTGGCTGAAGTTTTCCTTCTTAAACACCATGTTTAGGACAGTGATAACAGTGATAATATTCACTGAATATTGTATTATGTAAAGCCGTTGTCTTCTATCAACTCATTAATAAAAATTATGTGCTTATGGAATGTCAGAATGTGGAGGGAAGAAAAGATTCTAAAACATATGCGTTCATACCTTCCCATGCTATGTCTTTCCTTGTTACCCCAATTATTCCCATTTTTCCAGACACTTCCTTTGCTTCCTTTAACTGAAATAACTGCATAAATCCTGTAACTGCCTTGATGGAGAAGACTTGAGAAAGAAAAGGGGCATGTTTTCTTTTTTAAAATTTAACTTTTAATTTATATATTGATTTGAACTGCCGCATCAGAACAGATAAGGCAAATTTTCATGAAGTTTAATTGTAAGATTAAGGTTCTTATAATAGAAATTTCTCACTGCTACTTACAAACACTGCCATGACACTACCACTATGGATGAAGAAATCTAGGAAGGATATTCTGGTCAAATTAACATCTCAATCCACTAGGGATTAACTCTCTAGGATTTTGTTTTGTATCCACCCTTTCTAAATTGTAGAAGAAAACATTTAAAAATGACAAAACCATTAAAGTAGGATACTGTTGTTTCTTCACCATCCTAGGATCATCATATATGATACTCTTTTAGTCAAGAAGACATGAAGAAATACTTGGAATTGTACAAATCACTCTCGACTAAGTTTCCATGCATTACTCCCAGACTGTAGCAGTACTAAAACTCTTCTCACACACACTCCACTCACAGAGACTCTGACAACACCTTTCTGGATTTAATTACCAATCTTCCCATGTCCCAAGGCTATTACCCTGAGTACCATGTCATCCAGAAACTAGCTCTGAAAATCACTCATCAAATCATTCAAATATACTACAGCTTATTGGTTTTGTTAGTCCTAATTTTACCTTTAAGAAACTTGGAAATACATAACAATCACAGGTTCATGTTGGCTTGAAGTTTTCATGAACTCAAATTGATTTCCTTGTCACCTTGATGGAGACCATTTTAAGTTCTCCTTCCAACAACACAACAATGCACCTCAAATATTTATTCTCTCAAACTCTGATATAGTTACATTTAGTATTAACTTATGTGGTTTACTTAGGGGAAAAGAAAATCAAACATGGAAATACGGGTTCTCAAAAAAAAGATGCCCTTAAGTAAGTACACTAGTTGTCTGAAAAATCTCAATTCTGTTTCTTAAACATGTAATGTTGTTCTGAACCTGAAGAAGCATGAAGAGGTGGTTCAATAAATCGATTTTAGAATTCAAATTTCTGTATAGGATTCTGGATGCAAATTTCTGTTTTGTCACTCCCTGACTGTGTGGTATCATATAGCCTTTTAACTTCAATGAATCTTCATTTCCCCTTCTTTAAAATGAATATAATCATAGCCTGCTTGTGTCAGAATTGTGTGAAAAACATCTGACCTATAGCTCAATAAATATTAGTCATTATTTTTATTTCCTTTCTTCAAATGCACTAGGAGTTCCTTTGAGGGAAAGGACTAACTCGTTTATCTTTATATCTAGAGTGTTCAGTGCAATTGCTCAATAAATATTTGTCAAATGCTGTTGTCACAGAGTTCCCAGAACTCAGAGAACAAAATTCTATAAAAAAAACTTTAAAATAATGTATTTCCTTTGGGATCAGATTACCAGGGCATAGTATGTGGTGGCAAAGAGTAGGGAACTCCTTCCAATATGGGTCACAAATCTTGATCATACAAGAGTGTCTAAAAACCTCCCAAACGATATAATTTTCTTCAATAAAGATAATTCATTATATGCCTAACTACACATGATTCATATATATCTCTGTAACATTTTTAATGCAAACTCATAAATCAAAAATGATTTCTCATGAAACTTCATGTCCTGATTCTTTTGTTTGCAACATGTGCACAAAACCAAAAACCAACCTCTGCAAAGATCTAAGAATTTCAGAGAAGCATTTAAAAAAATTAATGTTTTATTTTCTTTATGGTGCCAAAAGACAATAGTGACACAAATTGAATAATCAGAAGGGAACAGCTTGGTGACTCCAAAATTAACTCTGTTGTATATTAGAAAATACCATATAGTAAAAGAACCAGTACAAGTAATGATGAATTCAATAAATTATATTTGAGCAATTGCTATTTATGTAAAAATCAATCCATTTAGATTTTTACCACATACCACCTACCAAGGTTATTTTGTACATGTGCTTTAAAGCATAAAGAAAATTAATGATTTTAAAGTGCTGAGAAAGCACTGTGTAGACAATGGCATGTGGCTCTTGGCGAAACAAAATTAGACATTTTAAAAGATGGAAATATTCAACCCAAGTGCAAAATAATAGTTGGTACTTAGTAACAATAACTTGACCTTTTTGTTGTTGTTTTGTTTTTGCTTGTCCTCTATGGAAATATTTTTTAAAAGTAATACCTAACTGGTAAGGTGTGGTGAAACATGCATTTTTATGCATTGCCATTGTATTTGTTCTTATTTTTTTTCTAAGATTTTATTTATTTGAGAGAGAGAGACAGAATGGGGAGGGAAGGGCAAGAAGAGAGAGAGGGACAAGCAGATTCCCTGCCGAGCATGGAGCCTGAAGTGGAGCTGGATCTCACATCCCCAAGAGCATGACCTGAGCTGAAATCAAGAATCATATGCTTAACCAACTGAGCCCTTTAGGAGCCCTAGCATTGCCATTGTATTTGCAAATTAATATAAACTTCTTAGAAAACAATTTGGTTTTAAAAACAACAATGGGGTACCTGGGTGGCTCAGTGGGTTGAGCCTCTGCCTTCGGCTGGGGTCATGATCTCAGGGTCCTGGGATCGAGCCCCACATCAGGCTCTCTGTTCAGCGGAGAGCCTGCTTCCCCCTCTCTCTCTGCCTCTCTGCCTACTTGTGGTCTCTGTATGTCAAATAAATAAATAAAATCTTTAAAAAACAACAACAACAGCAACAACTAAAACAAAAACCTTACAAGTGGGATCCTTGGGTGGTACAGTCAGTTAAGTATCTGACTCTTGGTTTTGGCTCAGGTCAGGATCTCAGGGTTGTGATCAAACCCCATATCAAGCTCTATGCTCAATGAAAAATATGCTTAAGACTCCCTTTTCCTCTGCCCTCTTCCCTACCCCCAGTTTTTCCCTGTCAAATAAATAAATAAATCTTAAAAAACAAAGCCAAAAAAAAACCCCTTACAAGTATTAGTATCTGTTCTAGTAATTAGACGCCTAGGTAATGGTTTTAGAAAAGTTATTTTAAATACAAAACAATGTGTTTTGGTTTGGGAGCAAGATGGTGGAGGAGTAGGAGACCTAGGTATCATTGGATCCCAGGAGTTCAGCTAGATAGTTATCAAACCATACTGAACACCTACAAACAACAGGAGATCAAAGAGAAGAAGAGCAACAATTCTAGGGACAGAAAAGCGACCACTTACTAGAAGGTAGGATGTGTGGAGAGTGAATCTGAGGTGACATACAGGAAGACAGACCTTGATGGGAGGGGCCGGCTCCCAGCAAGCAGTAGAGCAGCAGAGCACAAAATTGGAACTTTTAGAAGTTTGCTTCACTGAGGGATGTCACTCCAGATGTGAAGCAGGTGGTGAGGCCCTCATGGGGACAGTGTGGTCTCACAACCCATGGAGTCACAAAAAGACCAGGGGTGTCTGAGTGTGGCAGAGCGCCAAAGTATCAGAGCAGGTAAGCCGGCTACAGAGACAGAGCTGAGGAGTGAGCTCTGCATTCAGGGTTACCTTCAACTGTGATCCAAAGCACAGTTGGGCCACTGCTCTTCAACCAGGGACCCCACAAGTGACAGATTCAGAGAGACCCCCTCCTTCCTCCTCTGGGAGGAGTAGCAGGGTGGCACACAGCAGGAATATGCTGGGTTTGGAGACTCCAAGTGGGGCCCTGCTCCAGAGATAGAAATGCTTGGTCACCTGCCAGGTGAGAATGGAGTGCGGACAGAGACCGGGGAGATGGGAGGGATTGATTGCTTTTCTCTGAGGGTGCACTGAGGAATGGGGCCCCAAGCTCTCTGCTCCTCTGTGTTGGAGATTGGGAGGCTGCCATCTTCATTCTCTTCCAAAGCTGTACAGAAAGCATTCAAGGAACAAAGATACTGAGAGCAAACCTGAACAGATCACTTAGCCTGGACCCTGGCAAGGGTGATGCAATTCCACCTTGGTCAAAGACAGTTGAGAATCACTACAACAGGTCCCTCCCCCAGAAGGTCAACAAGAACATCCAGCCAAGACCAAGTTCACCGATGAATGAGAACTGCAAAACTTCAGAGCTACGGGAATACAGCATATAGAATTCATGGCATTTTCCCATGATTCTTTACTCTTTAAAAGTTAAATTTTTTTAATTTTATTTTTTCTTTTTCTGTTTTTAAAAAATTTTCCCATTTTAACATTTTTTAATTATCTTATCAATATCTTTTTAATTTTCATTATTATAGTCATATTCTATCCCTTCATTGTATTTGACCTTATTTTTTGTATATATATATACACGTTTTTCTTTCTTTAAAATTTTGGGATACAGTTTCTTCTAATAGATCAAAATATACCCTAAATCTAGCACATGGCTTTGTTCTAGTCTCCACCCTGACCACATTCTTTCTTCTTTCTTTTTTCTTCTTTTTTCAACCAACTTCTTATCTTATCAAATCCTTTATTAGAATCTTCTTTAACTTTCAGCTTTACAATCATATTCCATCCCTTCATTGTGTTTACCCTTACTTTGTATATACATAAGTTTTCCTTTTTTTTTTTAAATTTTGGGAGGCAATTTCTTCTAACAGACCAAAACACACCCAAAGTCACATGTGTGGCTCTATTCCATTCACCAGTCTAATAGATATATATACATATATAACATACGTACACACACACACACACACACACACACATATATATCCCCCCCCCCCCCATCTTCTCCCCCAAGATTCAGGTCTCTTCTGATTTGGTTAGCATATATTTTTCTGGGGTTGTTGCTACCCTTTTAGTATTTTGTTCTCTCATTCATGTATTCTAATCTGGATAAAATGACAAGGTGGAAAAACTCACCACAAAAAAAAAAAAAAAAAAAAAAAAAAGAACAAGAGGCAGTACCAAAGGCTAGGGACCTAATCAATATGGACATTAGTAATATGTCAGAACTAGAGCTCAGAATGAGGATTTTCAAGGTGCTAGCTGGGCTTGAAAAAGCATAGAAGATACTAGAGCACCCCGTTCTAGAGAAATAAAATCCCTTTCTGGAAAAATAAAATAACTAAAATCTAACCAAGCTGAAATTTAAAAAGCTATTAATGAGGTGCAATCAAAAAAGGAGGCTCTTACTGCTAGGATAAATGAGGCAGAAGAGAGAATTAGTGATATAGAAGATCAAATGATGGAGAATAAAGAAGCTGAGAAAAAGACAGATAAATAACTACTGGGCCATGAGGAGAGAATTCGAGAATAAGTGATACCATAAGACAATATTAGAATAATTGGGATTCCAGAAGAAGAAGAAAGAGAGAAGAAAGAGAGAAAGGGCCAAAAGGTATATTGGAGCAAATTATAACAGAGAATTTCCCTAATTTAGTAAAGGAAACAAGCATCAAAATCCAGGAGGCACAGAAAACCCTCCTCAAAATCAACAAAAATAGGGCCATACCCCGTCATCTAATAGTAAAACTTACAAGTCTGAGTGACAAAGAGAAAATCCTGAAAGCAGCTCAGGACAAGAGGTCTCTAACATACAACAGTAGAAATATTAGATTGGCAAAAGACCTATCCACAGAGACCTCGCAGGCCAGAAAGAACTGGCTGACATAATATATAAATGAGAAAAATATGCAGCCAAGGATACTATATCCAGCCAGGCTGTCTTTGAAAATAGAAGGAGAGATAAAAAGCTCCAGAACAAACAAAAGCTGAAAGAATTTGCAAACACAAAACCAGCCCTACAGGAAATATTGAAAGGGGTCCTCTAAGCCAAGAGAGAGCCTAAAAATAATAGACCAGAAAGGAACAGAGACAATATACAGCAACAGTCACCTTACAGGCAATACAATGACAGTAAATTCATATCTTTCAATAGTTACCCTGAATGTAAATGGGCTAAATGCCCCAATCAAAAGACACAGGGTATCAGAATGGATAAAAAAACAAGGCACATCAATATGCTGTCTGCAAGAGACTCATTTTAGACCCAAATACACCTCCAGATTTAAAGTGAGGGGATGGAAAACAATTTTACCA
This sequence comes from Lontra canadensis, assembly GCF_010015895.1. Classification (NCBI taxonomy): domain Eukaryota; kingdom Metazoa; phylum Chordata; class Mammalia; order Carnivora; family Mustelidae; genus Lontra; species Lontra canadensis. The sequence continues at coordinate 67,575,497 of NW_022630996.1, read as the reverse complement.
TGCTAATGGAAAAGAAACCTGGGGTGGCAATCCTTATATCAGATCAATTAGATTTTAAGCCAAAGACTATAATAAGAGATGAGGAAGGACACTATATCATACTTAAAGGGTCTGTCCAACAAGAGCTAACAATTTTAAATATCTATGCCCCTAATATGGGAGCAGCCAGTTATATAAACAAATTAATAACAAAATTAAAGAAACACATTGACAATAATACAATAATAGTAGGGGACTCTAACACCCCCCTCACTAAAATGGACAGATCATCTAAGCAAAAGATCAACAAGGAAATAAAGGCTTTAAATGACACACTGGACCAGATGGACATCACAGATATATTTAAAACATCCGATACCAAAGCAACAGAATACACATTCTTCTCTAGTGCACGTGGAACATTCTCCAGAATAGATCACATCCTGGGTCACAAATCAGGTCTCAACTGGTACTAAAAGATTGGGATCATTCCCTGCATAGTTTCAGACCGCAATGCTCTGAAGCTAGAATTCAACCACAAGAGGAAAGTTGGAAAGAACCCAAATACATGGAGACTAAAGAGCATCCTTCTAAAGAATGAATGGGTCAACCAGGAAACTAAAGAAGAATTGAAAAAATTCATGGAAACAAGTGAAAAACACAACTGTTCAAAATCTTTGGGACACAGCAAAGGCAGTCCTGAGAGGAAAGTATATAGCAATAAAAGCCTTTCTCAAGAAACTAGACAGATCTCAAGTACACAACCTAACCCTACACCTAAAGGAACTGGAGAAAGAACAGCAAAGAAAACCTAAACCCAGCAGGAGAAAAGAAATAATAAAGATTAGAGCAGAAATCAATGAAATAGAAACCAAAAGAACAGTAGAACAAACCAATGAAACTAGGAGCTGGTTCTTTGAAAGAATTAATAAGGTTGATAAACACCTGGCCAGACTTATCAAGAAGAAAAGAGAAAGGACCCAAATTAATAAAATCATAAATAAAAGAGGAGAGATCACAACCAACACCAAAGAAATACAAACAATCATAAGAACATATTATGAGCAACTATACGTCAGCAAATTTGACATTCTGGAAGAAATGGATGCATTCCTAGAGATGTATAAACTACCAAAACTGAACCAGGAAAAAATAGAAAACCTGAACAGACCCATAACCAGTAAGGACATTGAAGAGGGAGTCATCAAAAATCTCCCAACAAACAAGAGCCTACTGTCCCTTTCCCAAGGAAATTCCACCAAACATTTAAAGAAGAATTAATACCTATTCTCCTGAAACTGTTCCAAAAAAATTGAAATGGAAGGAAAACTTCCCAACTCATTGTATGAGGCCAGCATTACCTTGATCCCCAAACCAGACAAAGACCCCATCAAAAAGGAGAATTACAGACCAATATCTTTGATGAACACAGACACATAAATTCTCGCCAAAATACTAGCCAATAGGATCCAACAGTACATTATTTTAATGTACTGTTTTAATTTTAATGTAATGTACTGGATTATTCTACCACGACCAAGTGGGATTTATTCCTGAGCTGCAAGATTGGTTCAACATCTGCAAATCAATGTGATACAATACATTCATAAAAGAAAGAACAAGAACCATATGATACTCTCAATAGATGCTGAAAAAGCATTTGACAAAGCACAGCATCCTTTCTTCATCAAAACTCTCCACAGTGTAGGGATAGAGTCTACATACTTCAATATCATAAAAGCCATCTGTGAAAAACCCACAGCAAATATCATTCTCAATGGGGAAAAACTGAGAGCTTTTCCCCTAAGGTCAGGAACATGGCAGGGCTGTCCACTATCCCCACTGCTATTCAACATAGTACTAGAAGTCCTAGCCTCAGCAATCAGACAACAAAAAGAAATTAAAGGCAAAGAAGTCAAACTCTCACTCTTTGCAGATGATACTTGATGGGGAAAACCCAAGACACTCCACTCCAAAACTGCTAGAACTTATACAGGAACTCAGTAGAGTGTCCAGATATAAAATCAATGCCCAGAAATAAGTTGCATTTCTATACACCAACAGCAAGAACAGAAGAAAGAAAAATTAAGGAGTCGATCCCATTTATAATTGCACCCAAAACTATAAGATACCTAGGAATAAACCTAACCAAAGAGGCAAAGAATCTGTACTCAGAAAACTATAAAGTACTCATGAAGGAAATTGAGAAAGACACAAAGAAGTGGAAAAACATTCCATGCTTATGGATTGGAAGAACAAACATTGTGAAAATGTCTATGCTACTTAAAGCAATCTACACATTTAACGCAATCCTTATCAAAATACCATCAATTTTTTTCAAAGAAATGGAACAAATAATTCTAAAATTTATATGGAACCAGAAAAGACCCTGAATAGCCAGAGGACTGTTGAAAAAGAAAGCCAAAGTTGGTGGCATCACAATTCCAGACTTCAAGCTCTATTACAAAGCTGTAATCATCAAGACAATGTGGTACTGGCAGAAAAACAGACACATAGCTCAACAGAACAGAATAGAGAGCCCAGAAATAGACCCTCAACTCTATGGTCAACTAATCTTCGACAAAGCAGGAAATAATGTCCAATGGAAAAAAGATAGTCTCTTCAACAAATGGTGCTGGGAAAATTGGACAGCCACATGCAGAAGAATGAAACTGGACCATTTCCTTACACCACACACAAAAAGAGACTCAAAATGGATGAGAGATCTCAATCTGAGACAGGAATCCCTCCAAATCCTTGAGGAGAACACAGGCAGCAACCTCTTTGACCTCAGCAACAGCAACTTCTTCCTAGAAGCATCGCCAAAGGCAAGAGAAGCAAGGGCAAAAATGAACTATTGGGACTCCATCAATATCAAAAGCTTTTGCACAGCAAAGGAAACAGTCAACAAAACCAAAGACAACCAAAAGAATGGGGGAAGATACTTGCAAATGACATATCAGGTAAAGGGCTAGTAACCAAAATCTGTAAAGAACTTATCAAACTCAACACCCAAAGAAGAAGTAATCCAACCAAGAAATGGGCACAAGACATGAACAGATATTTCTGCAAGGAAGATATCCAGATGGCCGACAGACACAAGAAAAAGTGGTCAACATCACTCGGCATCAGGATAATATAAATGACAACCACAGTGAGATACCACCTCACACCAGTCAGAATGGCTAAAATTAACAAGTCAGGAAATGATAGTTGTTGGCAAGGATGAGGAGAAAGGAGAACCCTCCTACACTGTTAGTGGGAATGCAAGGTGGTACAGCCACTCTGAAAAACAGCATGGAGTTTCCTCAAAAAGTTAATGCAATCGCACTACTGGGTATTTACCCTAAAGATACAAATGTAGTGATCTGAAGGGGCACATGCACCTGAATGTTTATAGCAGCAATGTCCACAATGTTCGTAGTTTTCAAACTATGAAAAGAACCTAGATGTCCATCAACAGATGAATGGATAAAGAAGAAATGGTGTATATTATATATATAAAATGGAATACTATGCAACCACCAAAACCCATGAAATCCTGCCATTTGCAACAACATGGATGGAACTAGAAGGTATTATGCTAAGTGAAATAAGTCAATCAGAGAAATACCAGTATAATATGATCTCTCTGATATGAGGAATTTGAGAGGCAGGACAGGGGGTCATGAGGGGTAGGGAGAAAATAAATGAAACAAAATGGGACCAGGGAGAGAGACAAACCAAACAAACTGAGGGTTATTGGGGGGTTGGGGAGAGGTATAGGGTGGCTGGGTTATGGACTCTGGGGAGGGTATGTGCTATGGTGAGTGCTGTGAGTTGTGTAAGACTGATGATTCACAGACCTGTATCCCTTAAGCAAATAATACATTATATGTTAATTATAAAAAAGTTTTTTTAAAAATAATCACCTTTATGACAATGGTGATTATCACAGTATTATTTGAATTACAAGTAATATACTGGAAATTAATTAATTATCCTATAATAGAGATACAAAGAAAATGGTTTATGACCACCTTCAGACACAAAAGGACTCTGAAATAACATAGCAAGAGTTTGCCATACAAGTAAGTAAAAAACACAGGATATAGAATTGTTTTTAGCATATGATTACAATTGTATGATAATATTTGCACAGGAAAAAGCCCTGAATATTTGGGTAAAGAAAATGTGAATATCTTTCAAAATTAAAAAATAAGCATGTGCTATTATTTTATGAGACGTCTGATATATTTCTATAAATATGACAACTTGAAGTAAAACCATACTGAAAGAAAAACTTGTGCTTTAGCTTTTGAATTTTGTAAAGTACTACCAGAATATAAGGGACTACTATTTAAAATGAAGAGTCAATGTATTTTTGAAAGTCTATTTAATGTCAGTTTTTCCATTTCAATATTTGATTCGATGTTATGTGCAAAGCATTGTGCTCTGTGGCACAGGTTTTGTGGCAGATAAAAAGGAATACAAATTCGCACTTGGCTTTAAGAAATTCACAATTAGTAGAATAAATAAAGTCTTGTCATGTAATAAGATTTCTTTTTTATAGTTAAATTTAGTACAATATATATTATGGAAAACATGGGTAACATGTTTTAGGAGACATGTACCCTTTGGAAATTTATTCTGAGTTATTGAAATATAAGACTAAATTTGAGGGGTCTACCTGTAGGTATGTCAAGCTTTATGGACACAGTAAATGAGGATATGTGGAAATTATTACGTTAGCTTTCATTTTAAATGAAATATCAAATATCTTATGTCTAGGTGCACAGTGGAGAGTTATTTGTCCCTGGGGCAAAGAGGCACCTTGAGTGAGGATATTCCTCACATGAATGGGTCTCCACCGGGTTCTTCCAACACTTAACAAAAACAGTAGGCTTTCACGGCTGTACTAATTGTTTCCATTTTCCTCATCAATACTTCCACATATATTGAATATATCTTGCTTTCTGTATGTTTTAAGGTATTTGGTATATTTTTATTCTGAGTCATTACATTTAGGTTTTAAAATTGAGCCATCAGAGGAATATCTGATATCCAGGTTCAGTAGGAAAACTTCATTACAGCTCTTAAGAACAGAGCAAACACTTCAAACACAACTATTCCCAATAAACTTTCTTTTCTATTTTTCTTCTCTTATTTTTTATGTTTTTGTAATTTATTTCCCAGAGTTATCTGAATTACATTACAGCAACTTTATTTTAAATATTCTACCCTCAAATAAAATTTGAATTTCTTTCAATCTATTATTAGCTCTGAAATGGGAAATTGCCAACTTTGAAAGCTTTCTTTCCTTTTTTTTTTTTTTTTTGAAAGCTTTATTTCTGTTTACTAACCTGTAAAAACTTGACTTCTATTTCTATCCTTTGGTTTTGTGATAATATCTAATATCCTCTATTTACTTGCTCACTATTTTAACCAAACTATTCTAGATACTCTAATATTTCTTTTATTTTATAAAGTTAGTTCTTTACCCCAAACTAAAAAATAAAATTATGATATGATGAAAGAAAAAAAAAAAACCTGACTAATATTTATGTACTGTAGCTTACAACATTTCCTAGTTTATGGCATTTCAAAATTCACGCATGACCTTGCATTGCAAAGTGTCAGATCAAATAACGATATTTCTCAAGGTGAATCTTATTAAGTAAGAGGAGTATTGCAATCTAAAATAAAGCAAACTGAAATGTGTTAAAAGTCAGCCAGTTTAGATATTTACAACAATTATACTATTGGTTTCACCTTTTATTAGTATTGCTGGTTTGTTTCTTATCTCTCTGGTTACACTGTAAATTTGTTAAGGAAAGAGCTCTGTGTCATGTCTATTTCTATAATCCCACTAAGCCTGTGCCCAGAATAGGGGCTTCATCTATATTGGTTGACTTAATGAATGAATAAGGTTGGGCTGTGCATTCACTCCATAGAAGTAACGGGAGGCCTAGAAACGAAGAAGGCCTTCAATTGAGAATCTCAATCCTCTCCCTTTCAAATTCCATAGTGCACCAGACCTTTTTAAAGTTGATAGAAAAACAAATCTAAACTGGGTACTCTAACACATTTCGATGACTCTCAACTGCCTATCACAGTCCAAGCACTTCGAGGGAAGAAGTTGCCATATTATTTTTGTAACACCAGCAAAATACCCAGAATACAATCAATAAATGATGAGTGAATGAAAAAAAAAAAGGGAGAAAAGGAGGAAAAGAAAGTTGAGGATTTCACTGACTCAAAAACTCATGACTGAACAACTATCAAATGTCAAATACTGTTCTTTTTTTAATTTTTAATTTTTTATTAATATATAATGTATTATTAGCCCCAGGGGTACAGGTCTGTGAATCGCCAGGTTTACACACTTCACAGCACTCACCATAGCACATACCCTCCTCCTCAAATACTGTTCTATATCCATGAACAAAACACAAAAATTTTTGTACTAGTGAAATTTTTTTGTATTAGTGAGAAGAGATAGAAAAGGAACAAATAGATGAGTGGAAAATATATAGTATTAAGATGGGGATAGCTGTTACAGAGACAAACAAAACAGTGAAGAAAAAAAAATAGGAATTCCAAAGAACAGGGTTTGTGATTCAAATAGGCTATCAGGATGCCTCGCTGAGCAGGTGACTGAAGGAAGAAAGAGAATGGGCCCTGTTCCTGTTGGGGGGGTGTGGTGTACAGCAGAATAAAGGCCCTAAGGCCCCAAGGCATGCCTGGAATGTCCAAGGAGCAACAGGAAGCCAGTGTGGCCAGAGCAGAGTGACCAAGGGGCATGAGTAGTAGAATACCATGTCATAGAATTAACAGTGAAATATAATTAGATTCCATAGGGCCTTTCACTTGGAGTGAGAGAGAAAACCCTTAGAAAGTTTCGAGCAGAGCAGTAACATAACCATCATGGCCTGCCCAGTTGAATTGAGACTGTTGGAGGCCAAAGGCAGAAGCAGCAAGCCAGTCCAGAGGAGTGGCAGTGGAGGTAATGAGAAATGTTCAGATTCTCCATTTATTTTGAAGACAATCCCGACAAGATTGTAGAAGTGATCAAAGGAGGAAGGAGAAGGGCAAGTGCTCATGTCAGAATTTCCAAGGTTGTTAATTTGAAAAGATATGTTTAATCTAATTTTATATTGGGAAAAAATGATTTTTCAATATAGACCACAGAAAGTACAGATCTACAAAAGCTGACTGGTAGGGATGAAGGATACTGAGATTACCAAAGAGAGCATTGAGGGAGAGCCTAACAATTAACCTTGTGCTTGGCTTTGTTAATAAGTATGTTCATAGTAAATGCAAGTGTGATTTGTATCACTATGGCTATTGCTACAAGTAAGTATGAGACACTTTAAGAAGAGATTTTTTTTAAGTATTTTATTTATTTTATAGACACAGAGAGAGAGCACAAGCAGGCAGAGGGAGAGGGAGAAGCAGGCTCCCAGCTGGGCAGAGGTCCCAATGAGGGGCTCAATTCTAAGACACCAGGATCATGACCTGAACAGAAGGCAGATGCTTAACTGACTGAGCCACCCAGGTGCCCCAAGGAGTGCAGATTTTAACACACACTTTGATGTGATAGTAATGGGGATAAAATAATCAGCAGCATCTGCCTTGTAAACTTATGTACCAGAGTGTTATTTGTATCTTATATTCAGAATTTTCTATTGGAATAATAAGGCATTTTAAGTGTGAGCATATCCTGGGCTGTTAACTGAATTGTTGTGACTTCTGGGCTGTGAGGTCTTGGAGGTCTTGTGCAGGGTGAGTGTATAGAAGAAAAGGACAAAGATGACACAGAATACCCAATTGGGCAAACCTGCATAATTAGAAAACATTCTTTATAAAACTACGAAGAAGAGGAAATGTCTGATAAGGAAGGATAGATGGTCTGCCCAATCTGGAAGTGACACAATTTCTTGTGTTCGAAGAAAAGAAACAAAGAAAGAAAACAGTATGAAGGTCAATTTCACAAAGCCTTTGCCAAGCCACGTAATAATACAGTTTTGAGGTACTAGCAGAAGCCAGACTTGATGTACTAGTGCTTCTTCCAGAAAGAATAATTAATAATAATAGTTAATAGCTAACACTTGCAAACACTTCCTATACGCCCTGTTTTAAGATCTTCATTTGTATTTCTTTTAATCTCCTCCAATCCCTGTGTAATAGGTACTGTCATCATCATACAAACTTCAGAAATCAGACAATAGAAGGACGTGGAAATGTAATTTCCCCAAGGTGACGTAGAGCTCATGAAGGACAGAGCCAAGAGTTATTACACAACTTCATGGTAAGGGCACATAGAATTTGTCTGAAAAGAGCTCAGTAAGCCATGTTCACTGTATCCTTTGAGAGTTAATAAGAAAATCTGCATATATCGTTAAGGAGGATTAGGTAGAGTGATAGTTAATTTTCAGTTAACTGGACAGGCTGTTGGGGGCCCAGATTAAGATTACTTCTGGGTTTGCCTGTGAAGATATTTTGGATGAGATTAGGTCTTGAATTGATGGATTCAGTAAAGTAGATTTCACTCCCCAATGTCAGTGGATATCATCTAAGCTACTGAGGGCTTGAATAGAACAAAATGTAGAGAAAAGAGGAATACACCTCTTTTATTTTTCCTGCCTCACTGCTGAGCTGGAACTTCTCATTTTATCTCGCCCTGTCCTTGGATTAGGAATAGGCTCCCATAGTATATATTTTATATATATTATATATACATAATATTTTATGCACAACATAGGATATATATACAGTGTTGTATAATATAGTATTTCACATATGTTATTATTTATTTTAAAGATTCTATTTATTTGAGAGAGAGAACTCAAATGGGGGGAGCAGCAGAGAAAGAGGGATAAGCAGGCTCCCCACTGTGCAGGTCGCCTGATATGGGGTCTGATCCCAGGACCCTAGGATCATAACATGAGCCAAAGGCAGACACTTCACCAACTGAGCCACCCAGGCATCCCTATATGCCGTTATACACATATAACACAATGGTATATATATAAAATATAATGCATACATATATACAATAGCATACACACACACACACACACACACACACACACACACACACACAATGTCTATTGGCTTTGTTTCTCTGCACAACCTTGACTGATTTAGATAGAGAAAGTGTATATGTGGCAAGGAAGAGAAGGGCACAAACCCATTGGAATGAGATATGGGCTGATTTAAGTTTTATGTTCTATTTAGTCTATCCTATGGAAGTTCTGCCCAACCCTGCAAACCGGAAATCACCAAACTCAGTAAAATAAGGTTATCTGGATCTGCTGGCCTGGGGTTGTGTTAAATGGTTTAAGTCATTGGTCTGATTGACTCAAGTAGAGGGTTGCTGAGGCATAACCAGGACAATTCTGTACTCAGGCACTGCCTTTGAAAAATATCCACTAGTTAAAATAAAATAAAATAATAAAAAATTAAAGAGGAAAGAATGAGTGAGCCAGCATCCTTGAGGCTGGGTAAGGATGGGTCAAGAGAAAGATTGGATATCCTGAGGATCAAGGGACTGAATTGAAATGGGCGTATCTCACAAGGACCTTCACCCACCAGATATCATCTGCCAAACAGAGGCTCTGCTCAGCTTCCTCCTCTCTCCATCCCACACTAGCAGACCCACATCCCATGAACAAACTTCCATCACATGGTTTGGGCACAAAGGGTGAGCTTGTAGATATATGTGTGGGGCTGTGGGCAGGAGAAAGCCTCACTTCATACCCAAGTACAGGTTATAACCAGTTTGGATTCTCCCTGTGAATCAGGGCAGGATGCGTATAGCATCTCTGTCACAAAACTGCAAGTGGAAAATCGGAAAACAATGGGGTATAGCCTGTGAGTTGATAAAAGGACAAACCTTCAGTCTATGACCTGCATGGTTATTATACCTCAGATTAACGATTCATTCTGAACTTCCTGGCAGATAGAATATAAAGAAAAAAAAAGGTCTAAGATAGGTAGGTAGATAAATATATAGATATCTTGTTTATATATTATAATATTATATTCAGGGTAGGATTGCCCTCCTAACAATGGAGTCTAAAGGAAATTGTTTAAAAAAAGAAAAGAAAAAAGTTATTCACCATTGCACAAGAAATTCTTATACTCTTGCCTGTTCTCTAATTTACTTTATTTTTTCTTGGGTAGAAGATGATAATGACCCAAACAACCAAACCCTGATAAGGCATATGTCAAGTGGGGATTCCCATGTATTATAAAGAAGGGGTTTTCCAACAACAATCTCACACACTGTGTTGATGGTTAGAAATCCCTGAAGAATAACAACATGTCGGCTTCCCATCTGAGGCAGCACCAAAGGCATATTACTGCAAAAGCAGTGGAGGTCTTTGTGGTTTTTTTCTTTTTCGGTATTGTTCTTCTTCCACAAAGTACCACTTGGAGCAGTGTGTGAGATTGCACAGTACAGGTACGTGTTATTAGGGACCTACTAAGGCTTTCAAGTGAGAACTGGAGTTTTCAATCACAATACATATGACCCTAAGTTGTTAGATAAACTCTAATGAAGTCTTGCATCTTGAGTGTTGTCAAATGGTAAAGCAATTGTTACTTGCTGCTCTCAACCATGCTCCACATGGCAGTCAGCAACTGGAGTCATCATGTCAAAACTCAGATAAGGTCTTGTCAGTCTTCTGTTACAAATAGTTCTGGGCCTTCTCAGTGCTCTTAGGATAAAGATCAAAATGCTTATTGTGATCCATGAGGCTCTGCGTAAAGAAAATCCTATCCTCTTTTCTGCTCTTATGTCCAATCATACCCTTTCAGTCCCACTTTTACTATGAGCACCAGGCACACTGACCTCAGGCACAGTGTATTTCCTTTAGTCATGGGTCATTTGTACATGCTCTTCATTCTGCCTACATGCTTTCTCCCAACATAACCCCCTTTCCCTAAGTAATTCCTAATTCTTCCTTCATACCTCAGCTCTATTATATTTCTTCCCTGACACCCCTGCAGGGACAGAGGGTCATTCAATTCTGGGAACACTGTTGACATCATATCCTATGGGAATAGTACCTCCTGGAGTCCTGTTCCCAACTTCCTCTTTTACAGGGTTTTTGTCTCCTTTGGAACATTTACCATAAATTTACACTAGTTCATATGTGTTTATTTCATTGTTTCTATTAATGCCTCTCTCTTTCTCATCTAAACCTTAAACTCGAAGAAACCAAGAATTTTTGCTTACCATTGCTCCCCCACAGCCTAGTTCAGTATCTGTCAAAAAATGGGCAACTCTGGGATGATTAATTTTATGTGTCAACTTGACTGGTCTCAGGGATGCCTTGATAGGTCTTAAAACATTATTTCTGCATGTGTCATCTGTAAGGGTATCTATTAAAAAGATTAGCACTGGATCAGTAGGCTGAGTAAAGAAAACCACCCTCACTGATTTGGGTGAGCATCTCCTGATCTGCTAAGGGCTTGACCAGAATAAAAAGGGAGAAAGAGTGAATTACTTTTCTCTGTTAGTGGAAACTTCAACTGTGTCCTGTCTTCAGCCCTTATGGACTCAGAACAGAACTTACACCACCAACCTTCAGATTCTTGGGCCTTTAGAGTCAGGCTTACATCACTAACTCCCTGGTTTTCAGGCCTTCAGACTTGGACACTGATTTTCCTGGTTCTTTAGCATGGTTATGGCAGATCCAGGGATTTCTTGGCCTCCATAATTGCATGAGGTCCTTGCTATAATGAATCTCCTCTTATATCTATCTATATCTCCTCCTTATATCTCCCTATATCTCCTCTTATATCTATTTTTTTAAAGTCTTGTTAAAAAAAGACTTATTTATTTTCGAAAGAGAAAGCATAAGTGGGGTAGGGGAGGAGCAGAAGGGAAGGGAGAGGGAGAATCTTAAGCAGAGTCCATGCTGAGTCAACCAGGGAGCTCGATCTCAGGACCCTGAGATCATAACCTGAGCTGAAACCAAGACTCAGATGCTTAACTGAATGAGCCACCCAGGCACATCATACCTATCTTTTTATGTACATACACATACTATTGATTCTGTTACTCTGGAGGACCCTGACTAATGCAGCAATTGAAAATATATGTATTGAGTGGGGAAAAAAAAAAGACAAATGTTTCCCAAGCCTTGGAGACCCCCAGTGGGTTGATGGTCTCTTTGAAGTTAGCCATATCAAAATTCCTATAAGAACAACAATAGAAGTGGTTTGGAGCCAGGAGGAAAACACCAAGTTAACAAACACTTAAAAAGATAAATGACTTTAAGGAATGCATTGCTTCTTTCACCACCATAGTAGGCAAAGTCTTAAAACAGTCCTTATGATTTCAGCTCCCTGACTTTATGCCTCTGATTACATTACTTTACATGGCAAAAGGGATTTTGCTGATATAATTAATGTTAATAATCAGCTGACCATGAGATAGGGAGATAAGCTAAGTGAGCTAAACTAAATCACATGAGCCTTTTATCTTTTCATTTTCTACTTATTTTTTTTTTAAGATTTATTTATTTGAGAGGGAGAGCAAAGCAGAAGGGCAGAGGGACGGGGAGAGAGAATCTCTAACAGACCCCCCACACACACTGAGCTCAGAGCCCGATGCAGATGACGACTTGAACCAAAATCAAGATTTGGATGGTTAACTGACTGAGCCACTCAGACACCCACACTTTTTATTTATTTAAAGATTTATTTTAGAGAGAGAGGGTACTTGAGTAGGTGGAGAGGCAGAGGGAGAGAATCTTCAAGCAGACTCCCTACTGAATGCAGAACCCAATTTGGGCTCAACAGGGTGCCACATGGGGCTCCATCCCACAACCCATGAGATTGTGATCTATGAGATCATGACCTGAGCTGAAGCTAAGGGCTGGATCAGCTTATCCCAATGAGTCACCCATGGACCCCAACATGAGCCCTTTTAAAGCAGAGTTTTCTCTGCTGGTAGCAGAAGAGAAAATGAGAGATTTAAAGCATGGGAGGGTTTCCATGTGTTGTTGCTGATTTGAAGATGAAGGAAGCAAAATGAAAAGGATTTGAGAATGATTTCTAAGAGTTGGGAGTAAATGTAAATCTACTTACTTCATCATGCACAATTTAATCTTTCTGATAACTTGCTAAGACAAATAATAATAGGAATCATAATTCCATGGAATGTTTATTGCATACTTAACAAGTACCTGTCAATATTATGAGTGCTACATGAATAAACTTAGATGATATCACTGCTTACCTGGAAAACTAAGAGAATCAACTGAAAACTTATTAAAAGCAATAAGCACACTTAGAAGGGTAGTTGTGCAAGAATGAATAGTTTCCCTTTGTAAAAATTGTATCTATTCATGTGGAGAAAGGGGAACCCTTCTACACTGTTGGTGGGAATGCAAGCTGGTGCAACCACTCTGGAAAACAGCATGGAGGTTCCTCAAAAAGTTGAAAATAGAGCTACCTTATGACCCAGCAATTGCACTACTTGGTATTTACCCTAAAGATACAAATGTAGTGATCCGAAGGGGCATGTGCACCAAATGGTTATAGCATCAATGTCCACAATAGCCAAACTATGCAAAGAACCTAGATGTCCATCAACAGATGAATGGGTAAAGAAGATTTGGTATATATATACAATGGAATACTATGCAGCCAAAAAAAAGAAATGAAATCTTGCCATTTGCGATGACGTGGATGGAACTAGAGGGTATTATGCTTAGTGAAATAAGTCAATTGGAGAAAGACAACTATCATATGATCTCCCTGATATGAGGAAATGGAGATGCAATGTGGGGGATTTGGGGGGTAGGAAAAGAATAAATGAAACAAGATGGGATTGGGAGGGAGACAAACCATAAGAGACTCTCAATCTCACAAAGGAAACTGAGGGTGGCTGGGGGGAGGGGGTAAGGAGAGGGTGGTGGGGTTATGGACATTGGGGAGGGTATGTGCTATGTTGAGTGCTGTGAAGTGTGTAAACCTGGCGATTCACAGACCTGTACCCCTGGGGCTAATAATACATTATATGTTTATAAAAAATTAAAAAATTAAAAATAAATTTAAAAAATTGTATCTATTCAGAAATACAATGAAATAAAAAATTGTAATATCAATCTAGAACTCTGTGACAACAATTATAAAACTCCACCAATGAAATAAAAGAATATGCAAGGAAATAAAGAGACATACCATGGTCTAGTACAAAGCAAATACCATAAAGTTGTTATTTTTTTTTTTTTGCCTAATCTAAAAATGTAATGTAATTCTAATCAGAATTTCTATAGGCTTTTTGGAGGGAAGAATGTGTCAAAATGATTCTAATGTTTATATGAAAGAACAGACATTCCAGAATTACCCAAGAATATTCTGAAAGAAATAATTAAGAGATATTAGTCCTACTATACATTTAAAATAATTACAAGGTTTCAGAACTTACTCAATTTTGGTACCACTACCTTGCAATGATAAATCAATGGATCAGAATAGAAAATCTACCAATGGACTTGAATATTTGGAAATACTTAGTACCTAATGAAGGTAGCATTTCATATCAGTGGAAAAGAATGCATTATTTAATGTCACTATTGGATAACTATTGGCCATTTGGAAAAGTTAGACTTTTACATCAATTGATTCTTACATCAAGATAAATTCTGTAAGTATCAAATATACAAATGCCAAAAAAACCCCAATATACCACAGAAAGATATGTAAACATTTTTATAATCTAAGCATAACAGAAAGCTTTTTCTAAGCATGAAAACCCAGAAACCATAAAAATGAAAATATGTATATTTGGTGCAAAAAATACACAATATTTGAAAGGAAGAAAACATTATAAACATACATAAATAGTGACAGGTTGTGAAAATATATATCAACTGTATGTAGCATGAGCCCATCTGGGTAAAATTAAGTATATTTATCTCTAGTGTATGCCTGGAGAGATATCTTGAAAAATAGTTGCTGTGAATATTTATGTTAGTTGTTTCTGTGGATTTATTATTATGAACACAAACCTTTATTGCAAGTGCAAATTACTATTTAAAAATTATTACATGATAAGTTTAATATCTCAAATCAGTAGGGAAAAGATGGATCATTTAATAAGTGGAATAGGATAAATGGCTAATTATTTAGAAAAAATAAAGTTATATCCTAATTTCACATCTTCCTCTAGTCCATATAGATAACTTTTTTTTATTCAAAAAATATTCATTGAATGCTAACAAAGATATACCAAATGCTAAACTTAATGAACATGATATCTCTCTTTCTGGAGCCATAATGCAATATGTTTTTAAATGATAACAATAAGTGAACTATATCTGATAGAAATAAGCAACCATGATATCTCTGTATAATCCTGGGAATAGCAAAGGCCTTTCTAAAGTGACCAAAGGAAAAACCAATAAAGGAAAAGATTGATGAAATTCATTTATATAACACATTTCAATGTCTCTCTATGTAATAACTGTGACCAACTTAATGGGCACCATAAACCAGGCAATCTCAAACAAGAAAAAGTAGTTCCTATACTTATAGCAGACCAATATGATAGTAAGCCATTATAAAAAAGACTAATGCTCCTTTTAGAAAATATAGGCAAAGGGCTCAAATAGGTGAAAACCAAAGACAAAATATAAGTGACCAATAAGTACATGAAGTAAATGTACAATTTCACTACCAATAAAAAATTAAAATTAAATATGATAATGCTCTTTGCTTATTTTATTTAAAAAAAAAAAGTAAAAAGAATGATAGTTCCCAGAGTGAGAAAGGCTGTAAGAAAATGCTCTTATGTACTGTTAGTAGGAATGTAAATTTGTAAGACATCTCTAGAGAAAAGTTTAATTTGTATCCATTAAAATTTTTCATATTGTTTGACTCAACAATACTTCCTGAGTCAAAAAGTGTATGCAACCATTTCTCTTAAAGCAGTAATCATGGATATGCAGATATTGTAGTGCTAATGCTGTGTTTAATCACATAATTGGAAAAATGCTGGCTGTTCAACAATGTGAGGTTGATTGAATAAATTATGGTACAAGTACACCATGGAACATTATTTTGTTATTATTGTGCTGCAGATGAGTTTTACTGTCGTTAACATGATTGTCTATTAACATAAAAAATGTTGTTGATACTTATTAGAAACACAGAAGAGAAGGGGAGTGGGTAAAAACCAAAAAATAATGTGCTGGGGAATGTTAACAACGGTTCCCTTTGGCATAAAATCATTCAATCTGGTCCAACATGAGGCCAAGACTCTAGTGAAAAGGGAAGGGTAAGATGAAGGAAAGAAATGAAAAGACTGCTGCCCTCTCTACACTGATTAAGTGACTTTCTTGCTAGCTCCAATGAAGAAACTTATTCCACTTTTCTTATAAAGCATTATGGAAGCTTGAACTCTGCTGCTCCCAACTCTGGAGAACCCACATTCCATGAGTGATGCAACTGGTCATCATATACAACTCTTCCTGATTCTTAATCGTGATGTGTGCAAAGCTGAGGTTTTATGTTTAAGCCTCACCTGAAGCTATTTCTTAAAAAGGTAGCAAAACTTGTTAGGAAAAAGAATGGATCTGGTAAAAACAGTATGGAGTTTCCTCGAGAAATCTAAAACAGAAATACCACATGCTCTAGTAATTCCACTACTGGGTATTTACCTAAGGGAAATGAAGATGCTAATTTAAAAAGATACAAACATCCCTGGCCCACTGCAGCAAGATGGTGGAGGAGTAGCAGATAGAAATATCACTAGGTCCCAGGAGTTCAGCTAGATAGTTATCAAACCATTCTGAACACCTTCATACTCAACAGGAGATTGAAGAGAAGAAGAGCAGCAATTCTAGGAACAGAAAAGCGACCACTTTCTGGAAGGTAGGATGTGTGGAGAAGTGAATCTGAAGTGACGGAAAGTTAGACTGCGGGGGGGGGGGGGGGGCCCAGCTCCTGGCAAGTAGTGGAGCAATGGAGCACAAAATTAGAACTTTTAGAAATCTGCTCCACTGAGGGACATCGCTCCAGAGGCTAAGCAGGAGTGGAGCCCTTACAGGGACAGTGTGGTCTCAGATCCTGTGGGGATCCATCCGGAGATGGATCAGGGGTGCCTGAGTGCAGCAGAGTTCGCAGGTATCGGAGCCTGGAAGCCGGCTACAGAGACGGAGCCAAGGAATCGGTTCTCAGCTTGGGTTTACCTTAAACCATGATCCAAGGCATAGTCGGGCCACTGCTCTTTGACCAGAGACCCCGTAAGTGGCAGATCCAGAGAAACCTCCTCCTTCCTCCTCTGGGAGAAGCAGTGCAGGACCACACAGCAGGAATCTGCTGGGTTTGGAGACTCCAAACAGGGCCATGCACCAGAGACAGAAATGCTCAGTCACAGGTTGGGTGAGCTCAGAGCATGGCCAGAGACCAGGGAGTCGGGAGGGACTGACTGTTTTTCTCTGAAGGCGCACTGAGGAGTGGGATCCTGAGCTCTTGGCTCCTCCCAGCTGGAGATTGGGAGGCTGCCATTTTCATTCCATCCTCCAGAACTCTACAGAAAGCGTTCAAGTAACAAAAGCTCCTGAGAGGAAACCCGAGCAGATTACTTAGCCTGGCATCCTGGCAAGGGTGGTGCTATTCTGCCTTGGGCAAGGACATTTGAGAATCACTGCAACAGGCCCCTCCTGCAGAAGATCAGCAAAAACATCCAGCCAAGACCAAGTTCACTGATCAAGGAGAACAGCGGAATTCCAGAGGAGGGGAAAGCAAAGCATGGAATTCATGGCTTTCTTCCCATGATCCTTTAGTCTTACAAAGTTAAATTTTTTTAATTTTTTTTCTTATTTTCTTCTTTTTAACTTTTCCTCTTTCCTCTTTTAACATTTTTTAACTGTTATCTTAACAATACCTTTTTTAAAAGAGTCTTTTAAAATTTTCATTGTTATATTCATATTTTATCCCTTCATTGTCTTTAACTTTGTTTTTTTGTATACATATAGGGGTTTTTTTTTTTTTCCTTTAAAATTTCAGGATACAACTTTTTCTAATAGATCAAAAAATACCCTAAATCTAGCACATGGCTTTGTTCTAGTCTCCAGCCTGATCACATTCTTTCCTTTTATTTTTATTTTTCCAACCAACTTATCTTATCAATTCCTTTTTGAGAATATTTTTAAATTTTTCATCTTTACAGTAATATTCCATCCCTTCATTGTGTTTACCCTTATTTTTGTATGTATATAAGTTTTTCTTTCCTTAAAATTTTGGGATGTAGTTTCTTCTAAGAGAACAGAATACACCCAAAATCAAGTGGGTGACTTTGTTCTATTCACCAGTCTAACACATATATATATTTTTTCTTTTTATTATTTATTTTTATTTTTCCCCTTTTCTTCTCCCCCTGGTTTTGGGTCTCTTCTGATTTGGTTAGCATATTTTTTTCTGGGGTCTTTGCCACCCTTTTAGTATTTTATTCTCTCGTTCCTATATTCTTATCTGGATAAAATGACAAGGCGGAAAATCTCACCATGAAAAAAAGAACAAGAGGCAATATCGACAACTAGGAACCTAATCAATATGGACTTTGGTAATATGTCAGAACTAGAGTTCAGAATGAGGATTATCAAGGTGTTAGCTGGGCTCGAAAAAGGCATGGAAGATATTAGAGTATCCCTTTCTGGAGAAATAAAAGAAGTAAAATCTAACCAAGTTGAAATCAAAAAAGCTATTAATGAGGTGCAATAAAAATGGAGACTCTTATGCCAGGATAAGGGAGGCAGAAGAGAGAACTAGTCATATAGAAGACCAAATGACGAAAAATAAAGAAGCTGAGCAAAAGAGAGATGAACAACTACTGGACCATGAGGGGAGAATTCAAGAGATAAATGATACCATAAGACGAAACAATATTAGAATAATTGGGATGGCATTGAAAGTATAGATTGCTCTTGGCAGTATAGACATTTTAACAATGTTTATTCTTCCAATCCATGAGCATGGAATGGTCTTCCATCTTTTTGTGTCTTCTTCAATTTCTTTCATGAGTGTTCTGTATTTCCTTGAGTATAGATCCTTTACCTCTTTGGTTAGGTTTATTCCCAGGTATCTTATGGTTCTTGATGCTATAGTAAATAGAATCAATTCTCTAATTTCTCTCTCTGTATTTTCATTGTTAGTGTATAAGAATGTAACTGATTTCCGTACATTGATTTTGTATCCTGCCACATTACTGAATGGCTGTATGAGTTCTAGTAGTTTGGGGGTGGAGTCTTTTGGGTTTTCCATATAAAGTATGTCATCTGCAAAGAGAGAGAGTTTGACTTCTTCTTTGCCAATTTGAGTACCTTTTATTTCTTTTTGTTGTCTGATTGCTGTTGCTAGGACTTCTGGTACTATGTTAAACAAGAGTGGTGAGAGTGGGCATCCTTGTCATGTTCCTGATCTCAAAGGGAAGGCTGTCAGCTTTTCCCCATTGAGGATGCTATTTGCTGTGGGTTTTTCATAGACAGATTTTATGAAGTTGAGGAACATTCCTTCTATCCCTATACTTTGAATTGCTTTAATCAGGAACAGATGCTATATCTTGTCAAATGCTCTTTCTGGAGCAGTTGAGAGGACCTTGTGGTTCTTCTCTCTTCTCTTACTGATTTGTTCTATCACATTGTTTGATTTGCAAATGTTGAACCACCCTTGCATCCCATGGAAAAATCCCACCTTCTCATGGTGAATAATCTTTTTAATGTATTGTTGGATCCTATTGACTAGGATCTTGTTGAGAATCTTGGCATCCATATTTATCAGGGATATGAGTCTGAAATTCTCCTTTTCGGTGGGGTCTTTGCCTGGTTTGGGGATCAGGGTAATGCTGGATGCATAAAAAGAGTCTGGAAATTTCCTTCTGTTTGTATTTTTTGAAACAACTTTCAGGAGAATAGGTATTATTTCTTCTTTGAATGTTTGGTAGAATTCTCCAGGGAATCTGTCAGGTCTTGGGCTCTTGTTTTTTGGGAGGTTTTTGATCAAACCAATCTCGTTACTAGATATTGGTCTATGCAGGTTGTCAATTTCTTCCTGATAAAGTTTTGGAAGTTTATAGGTTTCCAGGAATGCATCCATTTCATCTAGGTTGCTTAACTTATTGGCATATAACTGTTGATAATAATTTCTGATGATTCTATTTCCTTGGTGTTGGTCATGATCTCTCCCTTTTCATTCATAATTTTTAAAATTTGGGTCCTCTTTCTTTTCTTTTGGATTGGTTTGGCCAACGGTTTATCGATCTTATTGATTCTTTCAAAAAAACCAGCTTCTAGTTTCATTGATGTGTTCTACTGTATCTCTAGTTTCTATCTCATTGATCTTTGCTTTTTTGATGGCTGCATCGTATATATATATATATATATATTTATATTTATATTTATATTTATATTTATATGTTTATATTATATATATTTATATGTTTATATTATATATATGTGTGTATATATATATATATATATATATATATAATGCAGCCATCAAAAGAAATGAAATCTTGCCATTTGCAATGATGTGGATGGAACTAGAAGGTATTATGCTGAACGAAATAAGTCAATCAGAGAAAGAGAATTATCATATGATCTCTCTGATATGAGGAAATTGAGAGGCAGGGTAGGGGTTGTTGGGGGTAGGGAAGGAAAAAATGAAACAAGATGGGATCAGGAGGGAGACAAACCATAAGAGACTCTTAATCTCACAAACAAACTGAGGATTGCTGGCGGGGTGGGGGATAGGGAGAGGGTGGTTGGGTTATGGACATTGGGAAGGGTTTGTGCTATGGTGAGTGCTGTGAAATGTGTAAGCCTGATGACTCACAAACCTGTACCTCTAGGACAAATAATACATTATATGTTAATAAAAATAGTTCAAAAAAAGATACAGAGACCCTTGTGTTTATCACAGCATTATTTATAATAGCCAAGATAAGGAAACAACCCATGTCTATTGACAGATGAATGGATAAAGAAGATGTGAGATTTATATATAGATAGATAGATATAATATTACTCATAATATATATGTAAAATATGTAATATTATTCATCCATGTATAATATGGAATATTAATTGCCTAGAAAAAGAATGAGATCATTTGCGACAACATGGATAGACCTGAAAAGTATTATGTATGTGAAACAAGTCAAAGAAAGAGACAAATATCATATAATTTTATTTATATGTGGAATCTAAAAAACAAAACAGTGAACAAAAGTAGAAACAGCTCCATAAATATAAAAAACAAACTGATGTTTGCCAGAGGGGCCAAGGGGGGAATGGGAACCTGGGTGAAGGGAAGTGGGAGATATAGGATTCAAGTTACAGAATGGATAAGTCACAAGGATGAAAAAGATACAGCATAGGGAAAATAGACAATGATATTGCGGTAGGTATGCATGGAGACATGTAGTAACTATAATTGTAGTGAGCATAGCATAACATATAAACTTGTCAAATCAACTGTGTTATATACCTGAAACTAATGTAACTTTGTGTGTCAACTATACTTCAATAAAAAAAAAAAGATGGCATAATGAAAAAAAAAAGAATGGATCTAATAGATCCATTTTGCAACAAATAGATCAAGAGTTTAATCTTGGCTCTGTGACTTACTGTGTGACTTCCTGCAAGTTACTTAACCTCTCTAAGTCTCTGTTTTCTTGTTTGTAAATGGGAGAATATAACAGTACCTACTTCAGAGAACATTTCCGAAGATTAATTGATATAATCCATGCAATGTCTGGCGTCTGTAATTTTTCATTTGTTAAATACCCTCTCCAATATTTAGAGAGAAGGAAAGAGAGAGAGAGAGAGAGAGAGAGAGAGAGAGAGAAAGAAAGAAAGAAAGAAAGAGAAAGAAAGAAAGAAAGAAAGAAAGAAAGAAAGAAAGAAAGAAAGAAAGAAAGAAAGAAAGAAAGTCAAAGAAGGAAGGCAGGGAGGGAGGAAAGAAGCAAGGAAGGTAGGAAGGAAGGAAGGGGAAAAGGAAAGGAAGAAAAAGCCCTCTGAGCTAAGGGTCCACGTTGCCCTCCTTAAGGAAACTGTTAAGGCAAAATTCAGTGTGTTTTGATCAGGCACTATCCAAAAAGTAAGTCTTAAAAAACAAACAAACAAACAAACACACACACACAACTTGTGACACCTGTCAAGGTATTCTTCAACACAGCCTGTAATGCCAGCCTCACCATCCCTACCTTATTGTACCAATATATTTTGCACTTCTTTGATCTTGACCTTATCTGCCACCACTTCCATGGTGACCTCTTAATTTTTGTTCTTTGGTCTCTCCACCCTCTTTCCTCAACGGAAGCCTAGATCTCCCCTGAGGACTCTTGCTTCCTTTGTACTCTCAAACAGATTTTTGTTTTGTTTCATTTTGTTTTGTTTTGAAATATTTTCATCCCTTTCAAAACTTAGAGCCAGAAGACTAGTGTACTCCTTGGTTTCTATTGCCACTTCTTGGCCATTTTTCTCCACTCTCTTGTAAAAAGCAAGCAAACCAACAAAATTTGCTCTCAGTCCTTGAGGTTTAAGTGATTTGACCATATTGTCATCTACTAATCTTCCGCTTACTCTCCCTAAATTATTGGAGGTAAGATAACACAATAGCTACTGTGTATGCTAAAACCTGCCATAATTCTGGGTGACTTCACAACATAAATGGCCATTCAACAGTCAGACTTCTGAATTTTTTTTTTTTTTACCTCCTCTCATCATCAGACCTATCCATACACCCTGCTGCCACACAAAACCATGATTACAAACATTGGGTTTTCTCATCACCTATAACTGCTGTAATCAGTACAGGCAATTTAAGCCTACTGCTCTCTGGCCACAATATCCAATCTCTTCTCCCAGTTTGCTCGTTTAACTATGCCCATTATGATTATTCTTCGAACTCAACAGACCATCCAGTCCTTTGGTCCTTCTTCTCCACCTCAACTCCTCACTTCCCTCCTTTTTTCTTTCCCTCTATATCCAACTTGAAGAGCATTAGAGTCATACTCTTGTTCAGACAAACTTCCCTATATTTCTGTCTTTTTCTTTTATGCTCCCATAAAATCTCAGTTCTGCTTGAAATCAATATCTTCCTTATTATCTGCATGCCAGCTGATTCTAACTGTTCTGGACTGAATGCTTGTGTTCCTCCCCACCCCCAATCCATACATTGAGATCCTAACTCTCAATGAGATAATATTTGGAGATGGAGCCTTTGGGAGGTAATTCAGGTTAGATGAGCTCATTAGGGTGGGCACTGATGATTACATTAGTGCGCTTCCAAGAAAAGACATCAGAGAGCTGGCTTTCTCCCACTTCCCAATTCCATCCTTTGCACACAAAGAAGAGGTCATGTGAACACAAAGGAAAATGGCAGCCACTCATAAGCCAGAGAGAGAGAGAGTTCTTACCAGGAACCAAACTGGCTAGTACTTCGATTTTGGACTTCCCAGATTAGACCTTTGAGGAAATAAATCTCTATTGTTTAAAGCCAACAAGACTACAGTTTTTCACTATGGCAGCCAAATGAGATGTCTAGGACAATAACAATACCAAAGAAAATCACTTGACAGGGTGGATATGTCTCAATATGATTTCATCATCGTCACACTCAAATGGGTCTTCAAACACTGACCGGGAGTTCTAGATTTCATTAGTCAACTTATTCTACTACTCACTATTAGAAGGACTATTTCAATTTCTCATCTGTTGATGTCTTTCATTTTGCAGATAAGGCAGAAGCTATCAGGTGGGAACTTCCTGGACTTTCTAATAATAAAATCTCAAAACTGCTTATATCTGCACCAATACTCTCATCCTTTTCCCTTGTTACAACTGTAAATTGGTGCCTTTAACCAAAGCTCAATTCATCCTTCCATGCCTTGGAACTCATGGCTTCTTTGCATTCTCTTTTCTGATCACTTTTTCTCTGTCTTGGTTTACTAACCTTTCCTTCTAGCAGATTCATTCTGTCACCTTTAAAATGTGCTCAAGTCATTTTGGTGAAAAGCAACAACAAAACAATAGGGATAAAATACCCTCTATCTAATATAAAGGATATATAAATATCCCTCTATCTAATATTCCCCTATGCCACTCCCCTCATTCTCTTCTCCTTCATTTGGCTTCCACCTTCATTGTTCCACTGAAACAGTGCTTACTTATCTGCAGGAGTACTGTGTATAAAGGAAATGAGCTTTTTGTCCATGATATTAGTTTTCAAGTATGTCTCTTAGTCTGTCATTTTTCTTTTGCTTTGTTTATGGAAAAATTTGCTCCATGAATTTTTAAAAAATGTTTTTATATGAGGAAGGTGCAGAAATTTCTGTACAGTCCCTCCCCTAGAAAAAATATTCCTTAGGGCTGAATTGGGGAAAGAATGACAGACTGGTCTAATTTAGCATAAGAGGTCCTCTGTATGGGGCTGATAGCAGCTCTCTTCATTAAAGTGCTGTATAACATTGATATGACCTTGTCTAAGAAAATCAAGAAAACGAGAGTCAGTGGAATGGCTCTTACTCAACTTACTACCAGGTCAGTGAGGACCAACAAGGGGATATGCCTGCCCAGTTTGTGTAACCCAAACTGTACCAAGAAAAACCTAGAGACTAGAATAAGGGAGAAGATAGCTCTACCACACCTCTTTACAATGGATCACTTCTGGAATGATCTCTTTCTAGAAATACATGTTGGGGTACCAGTGATACTACAACTTTGAGAAATTGTGCCCAAGCATTGATGTATACTTCGTCTAGCTCTAGAGTTCTCAAAGTGGCTACATTTATTATCTCATTGACCCTCAATATAAATCTATAATATAACATTATCATATGACATCATATGACAGATGAGAAAACTGAGGTCCAGAGAAGATAATAGACTAGCCAGGAGGTGGAGCTTCCAGAATTTAAATATAAGCTTTTTGGTTCCAGGATTGGCTTTTTTTTTTCTTACTATACTATACGTTGAGCTGTAATAAGCCCAGAGGCAGGGGGCCAAGCTGAGGATTCTGGAAGCCATATTCTAGAAGGAGCTTTTGTACCTGAAAGAGAGGTGCTTTAAGAGGGTCCGTGGTAGCTGTTGTCAATTATTTGAAAGCGGATATATGGAAGAGGGAGGAGACTTCTTTATAACTCCGGAGGCCAGAACTAGGACTAATTGATTGAAATTAAGGTGAACCCAGATGGTGAATACAAAACTGTCTCAAAGAATGACAAGTGTTGAGCTGCAGAAATGTATCCAGATAGGTCAACAAAGTAATGACCCCAGAGAAACAGAGAAGCACCTGGTTGCCTGAAGTTGGTGGGAGGCAGGGTCATCAGCACAAGTGTCTGCACCTGGATTTTCACCTGTTTTGGTGGGCCAGCTCTCAGTCCAAAGTGCCAGTCCTGCTCAGTTTTGATTCTTCCCTGTGGTTTCCTCTGACGTGAGGTCCTGTCCTGGAGGGGAACCCTGGAGGGTCATTTTGGAAAGTTCATAGTTCCGCGCTGACTGCAGACCCCTCCCACTCCTGACTGGAATGGACAAAGCCCCTTCCAGTACCTGCACAGTTCTCCATGGGCCTGTGAGTGTTTCCACCTTTTGGCTTTTTCGGATTTTCCTGTTCTAGGTCTGTAGCTGCCCTGTGGCTTCCCTCTGCTTTCTCACAGCTGCTGAGAGCAGCCAGGGCTTGCAGCTCTTGGTGGTTCCTCGAAACCTCTTTGCACTTGGGGTCATGAGATCATCTCATCAGCGAGTTTTGTGGTAAATGTCCACAGCTGGGTTTCTTGGTTTTGCTCTTCAGTAGCTCTGTTTATGTGTAGGACTTCAAAGAGATCCCAATCCCAAACTTCTGCTAACCTATCACCACAATCCTGCCAGAATTCTCAGGCCCACTACTGATACTTCAAGCTCCTTCTCTGGCTCTCTGACTAGGTAGCTGCTAATTTAATTATATTCAGTTGTCTCTTAGAAACGAGTATCAGCATATAATAAAACAACACTTCTGTGAAGGGGCTTGGAGTTACAAAACAAATTAAGCTCTGCTAAAATAGAACTTAGAAAAGGAACTCCAGAAGATTTAAAAACAAATATAGACTATTTTTTTTCACAGTGACTTATGGTCCTGGGTGGGTAAGATATGCCATTTATTCACATTTTTGCATTCTTCACCCCAGTAGAGAACAATTCTCACAGTTGGATGTCTGACTCAGTAATCTGTCGGTTTTGCCTGACTAAAGTCCCATCACTGACTGATGCCAAGTCTCGCTCAATTAAAGGTTCATTTTTCTTTCGGCTGTTGGCAAATGCAACACTGATTATGGGTTATTAGCACCCACCCCCTCAGATTTCTAATGTGCTGGGAGAGGTGCTGGGGGTGCTTGCCTGCAATCCAATTACAGCAGCAGCAACAGAGCTCTGCCATACCTTTCTATTCTGGGCCCAAGGACACCTGCCAGTAAGTCTGACTGTAGGGAGGGATATGTTTATTCAGGTCCTTCCTAGGGAGATTAAAAGAAAAAAGGGATCTTTTCTAATCTCCATCTCACTGCCAGCTCTGCACCTCCATGTTAAGAAAATGGTGAATTTTGTGACAACATTTGGTTCTTTTTAACATGTCTATTTATTCACTTGTTGGGTTGCTCTTTTATTGTATTCATCCAATAAATAGTTTTGAGGACTGGCTCGTGTGGCAAATGAAAACAGTCCAGAGACCGAGTCTCATAAGCCACGTGTGGAAGTAGTCTCTGCTTCCTTGCAGGAGGTCCTGAGCAGGATGTGGAAACCCTGAGACAATTGTGGTAGTCTCGCCTTCCTGCGGGGGCCCTTCTTCTGATGTTTTCTGAGGAGAAAAAAGGCTGGGTCTGCCTTTGGCACATTCTGCCGATGGACTTTAAGTATTTCACTCGTTATCTTCCATTTTGGGGTGTCCTCTCATCCCCTCAACATGCTCCAGCCTTGAACTGTGCTTCCATCCATATCAAGGCTTTATGAAGATGAAACGTAGCTGGTCCTCCCTATGCGGCTGAGGCCTCCACAGGAACACACAAGCAGCATAGAGTCCGTGTTCCCAGGCTACCCCTGTCGAGTTTTCTCTGTGTTCTTGCTTCCATGCCTGATTGGGCCCATGGGTCTCCACTATTACTACCAGGGCATGGGTTTGTGAGGGCTGTTTTTCCAGCTTCCATAGGCCCCGTGGGCTCCTTGGCTCCTGGCCCCCTCCCTCCCTCTTCAAAGCCAGCACTGTAGTGTCTTCTCTCCTGTCTAACCTTTGCTCTGTCTTTGCATCCCTTTCTCTCAATTTGTGGATTTAAAAAAAAATACATTTATCCATTTTTTCTGTCACGCTCCTGTGTTTGGACATGCTTAGGCCACTTCTTTGGGATTAAACTAAGCAATGGTTTAGTAATCTCTCTTGCTTATAGCATTTTAGATGTGAGGATATTTAGATGGAGGATGTTTAAGAATTGTAATATTGTCTTTCTAGATGGGGAGAAAGAGGAGGTTGGGAAAATGGTGAATAAATACTCAGTTCTACAGCATTCTTATACTTAAAGTTAGGCACCTACTATTTTCATTATTTTTCTTCGGAGTCTCTTTACATCTCCAAATAGCCTTGGTTCAAATGCTCAGAAAAATGAAATACAGAACTGCCACTGGTGCCGGAAAGAGTGGGAAAAGTAGTGTGAAAACTCCTGTGGCTTTATAATAGTATTATGCTTTGTAGTGGATACAATTGATTAATTAGTTCTGGATTTGTCTTCTAGAGAAAGAAGGAAACGCTGGACATATTGCTCAGGATAATTAAGAAAAAGCGTTATCAAATAAGGCCCCCATGTGGCAGCTGAATAACTCGCTGTACATACAAAAAACGGCCTTAACAAGAAATCTTTTTCAGCAAATGCCTATGTCAACTGAATCCCCCCAAAAGTAATTTGAAAAAACTTTATTAACTATTTATCTAAGACGGGGTTTTACTAAGTCTCAGTCATAAATATAAATATACCACAAACAACAGGAAAATATACTTGAGGGTGCCTGGGCGGCTCAGTTGGTTGAGTGTCTGCCTTCAGTTCAGGTCATGATCCCAGGGTCTTGGGATCAAGACTCAGTCCAGCTCCCTGCTGGGTGGGGAGTCTGCTTCTCCATCTTCCTCTTCCCACTGCTTGTGCTCTCTCTATCATGTTCTCTCTCTCAACTAAAAAAACAAAATCTTTTTTTAAAAATGTACTTGAGGCTAGAAAGCTAATTCTGAGAATAATGATGCCTCACTCTTCCATATTTGATATGACCACTCAGTTTTGTCTTTTATTTATTTATTTTTAAATTATTATTTTTTAAAGATTTTATTTATCTAACAGACAGAGATCACAAGTAGGCAGAGAGGCAGGCAGAGAGAGAGGAAGGGAAGCAGGCTCCCCGCTGAGCAGAGAGCCCGATATGGGGCTCCCTCCCAGGACCCTGAGACCATGACCTGAGCTGAAGGCAGGGGCTTTAACCCACTGAGCCATGAAGGTGCCCGTTTTTGTTTTTGTTTTCTTGTTTTGTTTTTTAAGATTTTATTTATTCTGGGAAATGGAGAGAGAGGAGGCAGAGAGAGAAGCAGACTTCCCTCTGAGCAGTGTGCCCCATGTGGGACTCGACTCCAGGACCCTGGGATCACGACCTGAGCCAAAGGCAGACATTTAACCTACTGAGCCACCCGGGTGCCCTCGGTTTTGTCCTCTTGATAAGTATTAAGGGTGTGTGTGTGTGTGTGTGTGTGTGTGTGTGTGTGTGTTTTCTCTCCCTTGGGAAAACCAGCACAGGTACCTAGGAATTTCCTTGCTAATTGATGGCTTTCCACTCTTTCCTCATGCAGTTTTCATCTGTGTTTAAATAATAAAAATTTCAATAGGAGTCATATTTGTCATAGCCAGTGCAAATACTTTGCAGAGACTGCCTGTGTAGTCAGTGCATGTTTCCTGATGGCTGCTTCTGAATTCAAACTGTTGGTGTAGCAAGAGGAAACAAGTTAATTGGAGCTTCTAGAACGGCAACTCTCCTTAAAAACTTCCATGTTACCATAGAGAAGACAAGAAATGTTTGGGAACAAGAGCACTAACATAGAAAACAGTCCTGTTTTAAATATTGTGAAAGTTTAAAGTCTAAGTTATTTTCTCTAATTTTAATGTGTGAATGTTTATTGCAGTAAGTTAACTGAGTTTTTTTTTCCTACACTGATCTTTATTCTACTATGATTAAACTTAGTCACTGAAAGGGCTGTCTTTGCTCTAATGATTTTAGAGATTTAAAATTTTCTACAAACTCAGATATTCGTCATCTACGGCTTTATTATACAAAACTCTGTTTTTAAAGCGTTCAACATTCCCTCCACCGTTAACAGTCCCTCCTTTGTATAATATACTTGATGTACAGGGATATCTATACTAAACTATGTTCTGTAACAATGTTCTTTGACAAAACCTTCAGAACCAGAGGTGAAAGTTATATGGACTCTGGAGCCACCAAAATTGCGAAATTTCAGTAAAATAATGCCAAATGTAACTTCAAGTTACATTAACGAACATTTATTGAGAACTTGTTATATGCGGGGTACCGTGCTAGGCTCTACAGGGACAGTAGTTAACGGACCTCACTCTGTAGTCCGAGCTTGTTGATGCAAAGGGAGATAGCCACTTAGGTAAGTGCCAGAGAATGCAGCAGAGGGTAGGACCTTCTGTTGGTAAGGCTGGAGGATGAAGAAACATTGCAAAGTGAGCGCTATGTTCCAAAAACGCACGACCAGGGCGGCCCTCTTCTCCGGGAGCAGCCCAAAAGAGCCAAGGCCCAAACTGCCCTGAGACTCACTGTTCCTCATCCAGTTTCGGGGTCTCTGCCCAGGCAGGAGAAGGGTGCACATTAGCACGGCGCTCGTTCTCACGTGGGCGGCCAGTTCCGGCTGCAGGACGTGCTAAGGCCAAGGTAGGAGAGACGTGGCGTGGACGGTCAAGAAATCCTACCATCACACGCCCAAGGGGGATATTCTACGGGCAGTTTCCTTCCCCGGGCTATTTGTCGCTGTTTTCCAGACCACGGGAGGGAGTTAGGACAAAAGGAACCCTGCTCGTTTCCAGGGAGTCAAGTCCTGGGTCTGTTCAGTGCGCCGGACTGCTGTATTTTCTGGGCTGAGAACCTGGGAATAGGCTTTCGCCATGGAAATAACAGCAGCTAAAGCTAGAGATCCCAGCAGTTAAAGCTGGGCTCCCGACAACGATCAGCATTCCTCCCGGGTCTCTCCGGCGCCTCGCATCCCACAATCCCCGTGCAAACTGCAGCGCTGCTTCGCGGCAAGCCGGCTGCCTGCGGCACGCGGGCTGCGAGCGCGAGCCCGGCGCCTTGACAGCTGCCCACGCGCCGGGGTGGTGCTCGAGCACGTTGCTTTTTAAAAGCCGCGAGGCCGACCCCGCCCCCTGCGTGTCGCGATTGGCTCCAGGTGGACTGCGTTGGCCTGATAGGTGCAGGGAGGGCGGGGCCGCGCGTGCGAGGCTCGTGGCCTCACCGCAGCAGTCGCCCCTGGGGCGCGAGTGGCGGCCGAAGGCAGGTGGTAGGGCGTGCGGGCCGGCGGGCACGCGCGCGTGCTGGCAGCCGAGGTCCCTCGGGAAGCGGGGGAGCGCCGACACCGCCCCGCACGCTCCGCCTGGCGGCCGGCGGCGCGCGCGAGGGCGGGGGAGGTGCGTGCGTGTGTGCGCGTGAATGTGTGTGTGAGTGTGTGTGTGTGTGTAGCTTGGGTGCGGAGCGCGAGCCGCCAGTGCCCGGGTACGAGTTCCCCCGCGGTCTTCCACACCCTCCGTCGGTCCCCGCTCCTTCCGCCACGACTCGCCAGTGTCCCCACGGTAGCAAAACGAACAGGAGCATTGGGAAGCAGGTGTGGGGGGTGGGAGCGGTAGCAGCAGACAAAAGGGGCGCGGGGGTCAGCCCACCATGGCCTCCAGGAGCCTGGGGGGCCTGAGCGGGAGCCGCGGCGGCGGCGGCGGCGGCGGCGGCGGCAAGAAGAGCCTCAGCGCCCGCAATGCTGCGGTGGAGAGGAGGAACCTCATCACGGTGTGCAGGTACGGCGCGGCCCGCGGCTCGCGGCGACGGGAGGGGGCCGCCGCCGCCGAGGGCTGAGGGCTAGAGCGCGAGCCCCTCGGGGTCCCTCAGACTGGGGGGCCGTGGCTCCAGTCTGTGCCGCACCGGGCGTGTCCGCGGTCGCGAGCTCCCTGACGGGGGCCCGGGTCTGGGCACCGTGAGGCCCCGGACTTTCAGACAGTTTCAGGACTGGAGCCGAGCGAGGATCAGGCTTGGGGCGGGGCTGGGGGAGGATTTGTTTTGAATGTGTCTTCTAGTGTCAGAGTGAGAGGAGGACAGGAAGGAAAAGCTCTTTCATTTAGTGCCCATTAAGCTGTCAGCCACGTTTTGGCGAAGTCGTCGTTTCTGTGATTGTTTACCGTGTTGCCTCAAAATCGGAATGCATTTTGTTTTTGTTTTGGCTTGTTTACGTATGTAGTCAGTTATTTCATTCCCCCAGTATTGAATGTCTACTACAAGCCTGCCGTGTGTGTGTGTGTGTGTGTGTGTGTGTGTGTGTGTGTGTTTTCTCTCCACTTTTAAATTGCAGTGCTAGTGCAGTTTCTGCAGTTGTTATTCTGCAAGTGGGACTTGTGGAGGGTACCTAGTCTTCGTGTCAATGATTTATTCCGTCTCCCTTTCCTTAAAGGTTTTATTTTTTAAAAGATTTTATTTATTTATTTGAC
The DNA here is from genome assembly GCF_010015895.1 of Lontra canadensis. NCBI lineage: Eukaryota > Metazoa > Chordata > Mammalia > Carnivora > Mustelidae > Lontra > Lontra canadensis. The sequence continues at coordinate 67,543,753 of NW_022630996.1, read as the reverse complement.
AGAGATCACAAGTAAGTAGAGAGGCAGGCGGGGGTGGGGGAGGGTGGGGAGAGCAGGCTACCTGCTGAACAGAGAGCAGGATGCAGGCCTTGATCCCAGGACCCTGGGATCATGACCTGAGCCCAAGGCAGAGGCTTTAACCCACTGAGCCACCCAGACGCCCCTCCTTAAAGATTTTCTAATTATAAATGTAGTATTCCTTTATTCTAGGAAATACAGAAACGTAAAGTGAATAATTAGTGTCTGTATTCTGAAATAACTGATTTTTCACCAAACATCTCAGCAACAACCATTGGTAATTCTCTAAGAATTAAAAAATGACCTTTCCCTCCTTTTCAATTTCTGTGTATTTCTTGTGTAAAAATGTATCAAGCATCTGACGCAGCATACAGATATTTATGCTGGGACTTCTATTCAATAACTTTGAGCGACTTTTTGTTTTTTTTTAACCTGGACTATTACATATGTTTGCCTACATAGCAGGAAGGCTGCCTCACTAACTATATGGCACTTGAGCTGTAAACAGTAAAATAATGTGGAGTTGGTTAAATTTACCATTTGTGCTGTCTAGGATACAACCTTTGAGGAAGACAGGTATTCAATTTTTTTTAAAATCCAGGCAAATCTTTTTTTAAGTTAGGAAAATAGAACAATATGCAAGGCTGATGTATTTTACATATATTAAAGATTATGACTTGATTTTTTTAAAAGATGATCATCTTTAGCAGGATCCAACATTCTTGGGATAATGTGTTTCATAAAAGCTTCCTCAGAGTTAAACTTCACAGTGCAGTTTTTTGCTCAGTTGTCTTTTTTCTTTCTTTCTTTCTTTTTTTTTAAGTAATTCTTCATACTATAGCATCCAGTGCTCAGTAAATATTTATCGATTGAATAATTTCAGTGGTGGGTACTCTTGCTTCTCCATTTTTGTCCTGGCTGATTTTAGGTTACTTGATGTTCATCTGCTCCCTCATCAGAGGAAGGCCAGAAGAAAGGACTTGTACCTCAATCTTATTTAAATAACATTTTAAGTTATATTTAAGATGTTTCAGGCATATCACACTGATTTGTGTGGACAGCTGTCCAGGCTTGCTGTATTTTCATTAATTTTATTTGCATGATTATTGTTTTCTATTGCAAAAAGAATATAAGTGCTGACCTCAGTTATAATTTACACATAAATTTAGTGTTGTAGCTAAAACAGATTTCAATTTTTGGCTTAGATTTCAACTAGTGTATTTATGTGGATTTACTACTAAGGCTGTTCTTCACATCTGAAGAGTTGATGGTTTATATAAATTATCATCCTCCTTAATAATAATGGGAACTGTTTGATAGGCTTTGTCTAAAAGGCTTTTACTTTTTGGGGAAAAAAAGTCATTCTAGGCCATTTGGATGTTTTAAGTAGCTCTGCCTGAACAAATCAATATTTATGCATTTATGTTTCTTTGCCTTTCAAAGTTACCAAATTGTGGTATCTCACCCTTGTCTCTTAATTAACTCATTTTAAAATTTTTATATATGAAGTTAGAGATGATTTGATATTTAAGTTGTGAAGAAGTTGGTTTAGAGTTTGAGTTCTGAGTTTACTTTGTCATTTAGTTCTATGTCCTTTAACAAGCCATGCAAACATTTCATTATCTAGTTTTCAGATCTATAAAATCATCTTAGCCTAGATCATTAGTAACCTTCAATAACAGCCTTAAAACTAATGATAGATTGCAAATAAAATGTGTTGATACTTTCTTTTGAATTTCTCCAAATATGAGCAGGGTAATGGTAGACATATGTTTAATGGCAGCTAGATGAGGTATGTGCATTTTTCTCTCTAAACAAAAACATTTTGAACTGTGCCTTCCATTTTATTTTCCTCCACTGATACTCTAGAAAACTTGTGAACAGTTTACCAAAGCAAATCAAAACAAAATGCTCCCCCATCACCACATATCATTCCACTGTATCTATATTATTTATACGATAATGCTTTTCTTTACCCCTTAAACAACTTAGACATATTCTCAGCTGAGTTTTAAACCTTTATGATGCAACTAAGCAATTCTTTAGGTTTAAAGCCTTGCACAAGAACAGTATTGTTATGGTGTGGAGTTTTTGAAGTGGCTTGCTGGGTTAGGTAAGATAGGACCTGAATTGAATTTAATTTCTATTCATTGTGATTGTGTATGTAATTATTTCATCTCTTATTTTTGTTCTACTGAAAATTTATGCATTGTAGCGTTTAAAATACTTGTATGGTACTTAGTACTATCTTATCATCCTTTTTTTTTTTTTTTTTTTTTTTTTTTTTTTTTTTACAGATCGTGGTGGAGAGAAACTAGGTCATTTGTTGCCTCTAAATATTCCATGCTCAATTCCAGAATACTCATAGGCTGATTTTGGCTCTGTGTACCAACTAGCATTTCCCCTGCATATTCTTTACCATTTAGAATTTTGAAAAATTAAGTTTTTAAAGTCCCAGGGTTTTTTTTTAATTTCTATTTTTCATCCATAGAAAATCAGGCACATTAGTCATTTTTTCTGTCATTTTATGCTTCATGTTTTATTGAAAAACTTACATATTCTTTTGATTTTACTTCTGTTGGCAAAGGGAATTAAAATGGAAAGTCTCTTTCTGTAGGTTAACACTTTATGAGAAAGTTATTTAAGTGTTCAGTTTATATATGCATAAACAGATTTTAATATAACATTTGTTAAACTTTTACATCAATACCTTAAGAGAAACTCCTCACACAATCATAATTTTCCTGTCTTGTGGATAGAAAGGATTAATAAGAACCACTTAAGGAGAAAGTGTGATGACTGGAGACAAACGATGGTTTTCAAAATTCAAGTACTTCTAATAAGATGTACATAGTTATTCTTGGTTTTCTGTAGGTGAAGATATTATTTCATAATTTGAATCTTATTTCAAGTAACAGTAGGGCCTTGTTTTTCCAGTGTGGTCAGGGAATGAGGTGCTTATCTTTTCCATGTTATAAATTGTGTGAGTTAAGCTTAAAATTCTCCCATCAACTATAGTGCTCTACCCAGCTTTGGTTATGGATTGCAGTCTTCCGTATAACTGAAGCTTAGAATTTAAGTGTTTAAATCTAAGCCAAAATAAATATTAATATTTAAAACATTTTGGGTGAATCACTTTTAAAAATGTACTACACATTTTCCTATCTTCTTTAAAAAGACTCTCTAAAGGGGTTCCTGGGTGGCTCAGTGGGTTAAAGCCTCTGCGTTCGGCTCAGGTCATGGTCCCAGGGTCCTGGGATTGAGCCCCACATGGGACTCTCTGCTCAGCGGGGAGCCTGCTTCTCCTCTCTCTCTCTGCCTGCCTCTCTACTTGTGATCTCTATCTGTCAAATAAATAAATAAAATCTTAAAAAAAAAAAGACTCTCTAAAAAATAATAGAATCTTTATTGAAGACTTCACTCTGAATCTGTTTCTGTGAATATGTCCTGTGTGGTGGCTGCCCTTGAGGACTCTTGAGATATAGAACTTTTTGCGACACAGCCCTAGGAAGCTTGTGTGTTTGAAGTTTTTTCCTCTGTGTTTGCATTCTGCTATTGCTTCCTACCAAAGTTGTAATCTGTTATTACAACTCTGCCTGTTTCTAGCACCTCTTTCCTTTGTGCTTCCTATCTTCACATACTTATTAGAATTGGCTGTGAACTAGGAAAGCAAGTAAGTAAATCTGTCATGTGTTTAAAAAAAAAAAAAAAAAAAGGTAGCCAGAGGCCTCAGTTAAGTAAACGAGCTTTAGCACTCTGAACTCAACATTCTAGTTGATGAATAATCAGAAAAAATGTCTCTAGCTCTGTTTGAACATGGTGGGTGAACTCCAGATACATAAAATGTTAGTGTGATTGGCAATATAATCCTTTAAAGAACTTCAAATTGAGGGACTTACTTTCCTAGTAACTATTTGCTTGAGTATGCCTCATGAGACTCTTCATACCTTGGCTAAAGTGATCATATTTTTGGCTAAAGCTCTTTTAGTCATGTTCTGTGTAGCAGAACTTTGGGTTTGGTCTTTCATCAACATTTTTAGTTGTATTCCTTCGAAGCAGGTTCAGTATCATTTCCGAGGATTGTTAAGAGCCCTGATAGGTATTGGTGACAGAGATAGCATGATCATCTTTTCAGCTATTAGTCCTGGATAAATTTCACAGCATGCATAGGTCATTATCTCTTTTCTTAGCTAAAATGAGTTCATACTCAGGGAAATAGCTGTCCTCCACACATGTAACTTTCCTGCTTACCTTAACTTCCCTGCTTATCTTAATTCATTGCTGATTGATAAATGTCAGAAGCTCTGTTAAAAGATCGGATATTCAAGGGGGAATATGTGAAGCTTATCCGCTTATGTGTTCAGACTTACAAGTTTTGAAGATCTATATCTGAGTTGGTCCAAATCATCAGAAAGCAGCTGGGTATGTAGACAGCATTGCTTCACACAATCCTATCACCACTTGCTTTTTCACAATTGTGCATTGATAAGATTCCATCGGCCTATATTGTGTGTCATCAGAAGAAACAGTCACAGAAGGTCTTGAAGTTGTCAAGAACATTGTTTATTATATCAAGAAGTGTCTTCTTTTTGTTAACTTTTCTATGAGAAATAGCTGTCTTATTTTAGTGCCAAGAATTGTATCTCTAGGCAGTTGGTTTATTTATATCTACTGGACACAAATGTGTAACTGACAACTTCTTTTTTCTTGTAAGCTTTAGAAATTTTAGTATTAAATCTGTGGCCAAGCTCTAAAAGATACGTAGAACATGGGAGTATTGGATTTAGCATTATTCTTAGCTCACTTTGCTTTCACATTTTTCATATAAATTATTATTGACTTATAATCTGCATACAGAAAGTGCACATAGCATAAGTGTATAGCTCAGTGAATTTTTGCGAAGAGGACGCTGCCTTGTAACTAGCAATCAGGTCAAGAAAAAGAATATTACCCTTCATGTATTTAAATAGTCTGAAATTTTTCTCAAAAATGTTTGTAGTTGTGAAAATACATATATGTCCCTTGCTAATCTTATTCTTTTATGTTTTTATATGGTAACAGATCACTAAATTTTTTAAATTTTCTTTTTTTGCTGATATATAGACATAAAATCAACCTTTTAAAATATTTGTCTTGTAATGTAGTAATCTTACCAGATTTACTTATTAATTCTAACAGATTTTCTGCCATTTTTTATTTTTTTAAACTTCGAATACAGTCTTGTTATCTGCTTGTTTAAAAGTTCATGCCTTTGTTTCCTTTCATTACTGCACTGGATAACTAGAGTATTACAGGGGCGCCTGGGAGGCTCAGTGGGTTAATGCCTCTGCCTTCGGCTCAGGTCATGGTCTCAGGGTCCTGGGATCAAGCCCCACATCGGGCTCTCTGCTCAGCAGGGAGCCTGCTTCCCCCTCTCTCTCTCTCTCTCTCTGCGTGTCTCTCTGCCTACTTGTGACTGCTTTCTGTCAAATAAATAAAATCTTTAAAAAACTAAACAAAAAAAACTAGAGTATTGCAGAAAATATTAAAAATTTTGCCAGGGGGTAAATGTTTGCAATCAAATGTTTTTTTTCTATCAAAATATACATAATTTCTCTTCCTTTTTTTCTGGTTATGTAGTGAATTATATTCACTGACTTTTGAACGTTAAACTACTCTGGAATAAAAACACTTCATCGTGTTGTATTATCTTTTATACATATCTTTGCATTCAGTGAGTTAATATTCCATTTGGGATTTTTACCTGTATGTTCAGGGAAGAGATTTATCTGTAATTGTTCTTTCTTACAGTGTCCTTGTTTAGTTTTGTCACTAACATTATCTGACCTTATAAAGCAAGTTGGGAAATATTCTTCAGTAGAAGAATTTGTATAGCATTAGAGTAATATTTCTTTCTTAAACTTTTTAAAGAATTCACCAGGGAAGAAATCTGAACTGCTGATTGTCTTTGTAGGAAGTCTCTTTAGTAACAGACTCAATTTATTTAATAGACACTACAATTCAGATTTCCTGTTTCTTCTCAAATTAGGCTTCAGTGAGTTTTTCATATATATTACCAAATTTATTCTTGAGATCTTTCAAATCTCTTCATATCTTTTTATTGTTTAAAAAAGCCATAGTAGGGGGGGCGCCTGGGTGGCTCAGTGGGTTAAAGCCTCTGCCTTCAGCTCAGATCATGATCCCAGGGTTCTGGGATCGAGCCCTGCATGGGGCTCTCTGCTCGGTGGGGAGCCTGCTTCCCTTCCTCTCTCTCTGCCTGCCTCTCTGCCGATTTGTGATCTTTGTCTGTCAAATAAATTAATAAAATCTTTAAAAAAAAATCTATAGTAGGTTTCCATTTTCTTTCCTGATCCTGCTAATCTCTGTTTTTTCCATGTTTTTTCTTGGTAGGAGTTTATGAATTTTATGTATCTTTTCAAAAGTCAGCTTTTGGCTTTGTTAATTTTATCTGCCATATATTTATTTCTTAATTCATGGGTTTCTTTATTATTTCCTTGACTTTAAGTTCCTGTTTTTCTTTTTTTTCTAATTTCTTGAGATGGGAGTTTAGGTCATTGTTTTTTAGCCTTTCTTCTTTTCTAATATATGCCTTTTAAATTGAGATGCCCTTACTTTGGGATTGCTCACAAGATTTGAAATGTTGTATCTTTACTATTAATTGGATTAAAATGTTTTCTAATTTCTGTTGGGATTTCTTTAACTCCAGGGTTACTTAAAAATTTATTATTTAACTTTCAAACAGTGAAGGATTTTCTAGTTATTTTTAGATACTGATTATTAACTTAATTCCACTATACTTATAGAGAACATACTCTGAAAGATTTCAAACATTTGAGATTTTGTTTATGCTTGCTTTATAATATAGTATATGGTTAATTTTGATGTTTCTTGTGTGTTTGAAAAATATATATAATCTGTCATTGATTGCATGTTCCATGTTAATTGTATCTAAGTATGTTAATTGTGCTTTTTTATATTCTTTATCCCTTACTAGTTTTTTATATGCTTAGTCTAATTTTGTGAGAGATATGTTAAGGTCTGTCTCTGAGTATACTTTTATCTGTTTCCTCCTTTAGTTCTGTCATTTTTGCTGTCAATATTTTGTTGCTTTATTATTGGGTGTGCAGATTTAGGATTGTGATCTCTTGGGGCGCCTGGGTCGTGCAGTTGGTTAAATATCCAACTCTTGATTTTGGCTCAGGCCGTGATCTCAGGCTCATGAGATCAAGCCCTGCATCCAGCACTGCTTCAGATTCTCTCTCCCTCTGCTCCTTCTGCTCATATTCTCTCTCAAAAAAATGAATCTTATTGTGACTTCTTCCTAGGGGTTGGATTCCTTTGTCACCATGAAATATCTTTTTTTATCTCTAATACTGTTACTGCCTTAAAGTCTATTTTGTCTGCTATTAATATAGTTAAAACAGCTTTCTTTCAGTTAATGTTTGTATGGTGTCTCTTTTTCCATCCTTAACTTTTAATCTTTTTGTCCTTAAATTTAAAGTGTCTCTAGTAGGCAGGATAGAATTGAGTTTGGGTGTTTATCTAGTCTTTTATTTAGAGTATTTAGCCCATTTACATTTAATGTTATTGTATTTGGGTTTATAGCTACCATTTTACTCTTTGTTTTATGTTGAATTTTTCTCTTTCCTTGCCTTCTTATATATCAGTATTTTTTTAAATTCCATTATTCTAGTTTTTCTCTCAGTGAACTTGTTAGTCATAAATTTTTTTTCTTATTTTGTATTTATGTTAGGTTCCCATTCTTTTGGCAATTACTCCTGATTTATCACAGTGTAATATAAATTTAATTAATTTATTCCTTCTCATCCTATACACTTTGTCTATATATATTTTAAATTCTGCAAGAATCTTTTATTGCTGTATTTATACTTGATATTCACTTAATACACATTTGCATTTACCTACATATTTACCCTTGCCATTGCTCTTCCATCAGGTTTAGAAAAATTTTGGCTATTATCTTTTTATGCTCCAGTTAACATGTATGTTAAATTTTACCAGGGTCCACTTGACTTAGGTTCTTTCTTTTCTGTATCTTCTCTTATTTATTCTCTTTCTGCTTCAGTTTGTATATTTTCTATTGACTTCTTTTCCTTTTCATTAATCTTGTCTTCTACTGTTTCTCATCTACTGAGTAAATTAAATGAGTTTTTAATTTTAGATAGTTCTTGAATTTTGATTCGATTCTTTTAAAATAGACTCTAATCCTCTTATAAAAATGTATATCTTTTTATCTATATCCATCTTTTCCTCTTCCGTAGGTGATATTAATCATAGTGTATCCTAATGTTTTTATCACTAATTTAGAATATTTGTATCATCTTACATCTCTTTTGAGTTTTCTCTCTTCCTATCTTTGTCATGTAGTCTTATTTTTTTGGCATATCTAGATTTCTTTTATTGAATGCCAGATAGTATGAAATTTTTTCAGCACTTTTGTTCTTTAAGTGCTATTATACTTACGCTTTGTCAACCATTATGTCAAAAGTATTCATCAGAACATAACATAAAGTAGAAAAAGACCACAGAAGAGTAAACAGGTGCAGTGCATCTGTCAATTTGAAGAAAACATGGTCAAGAGCCCATGGCTCATAATACAGGGTAGTGCTCACTTTCTTTACTAATGTTATCTTCTTCTGGAAGCTAGAGTGGTAGCTGATCACCTTCATCTAGTCAGGGATGGTGCCAAATCCAGGCTGGATTTCAACACTGGTAAGTCTTGCTCAGCCTTTCATTTGCCCCTGACCATCCACGGTTTTAAACATAGATTTGGTATATTTTTCAGCACCCTTTCTCTGATAGTCCTAAACTATTACTTTGTTTTCTGGAACTATCAAATGCTATATTCTGTTAATCAGAAGCTTTCTGATTAGGATTTTAGTCTTCTGATGACAAGAAGGTGTTTGAGACCTTCCCAGGTCTCCTTCAAAAGCTTTCCTGGTATTTCTGTTCCTAGCAGCCTTCTGTGGGAGTTAGCCCTGCCACACTCAGAACTAGCAGTCACTCCTGGGTAAAAGCATCTATAGCAGTGCACTGATTTTTGGCTTTCCTCTTTCTGGAGTGTTAAACCTCTCTAATTCCTACTGTTTCAGTCACTCTTTGCAGGCTTCAAACATATGATTCCTATAATTCCTCCCAGTTTTTCTAGCTGTACTCTGTACATGGGTCTACCACCATTTATTCCATCTTGCTTAGTCTGTTCCCACATTATTCATCTTCCCCAATTTTAATTTATGCAGCCAACTGATGGTATTTTATATGCCCTCATAAGCAATCTGAAGTCTTTTCTGGAATAGGTTATATAAATAAATATAGCACCAATTATGCTGTAATCTAGTTATCTTTTTGTCTTTTACTAGAATGTGAATTTCTCAAACACTGGAATCTGTTTACTCAGCATCTAGTTTATTTCCAGCATTTAGTGCATAGTAGGCATGTTTATCAAATGAGGTAGCTATAACTAGTGAAGAATAATAGCAGTGGATGACATTTCCAAAATAAGGTTGAAGATTGAATTAGAAAATCATCATCACTTATTTTTTAAAAGTCACTCTAAATGTGATTTTTAAAAATCACTCTAATGATTACTCAGAGGAGTTTTAAATGTCTAATAGTTTCAGCAGTAGAATTTGCTTTCTTCTGAATGGAGTTATGCTAATTGAATTTAATGTGGAAATAGAAAAATAAAAATTTATCTCTTCTAGTGTTTGAATAATAGTTTTTTTAAAAAGCTGAGGCTGAGCTAAACAAATTTTTTTTAGTATTTCCTTACCAAAGCATCTACTCTAATTTTCAATTCTATAGAGCTTATTTCACGAAAATGGGTAAAAAATATAAAATGCATACTGTTTTGAAAATATTGTCTAAAAGAAAATGCACAAAATGCACACATTTTTTTTGCCTTAAGTAAAATCACATTGTCCATTTTTTCTGGTAATGGTGATCGTCCTTAGAAGAGGGTAACAGTATCCCCCATATATTCAAATTTAACATTTGATTTTGAAATTTTTAATTTCTCTTAGTACTTACACTTAAAAAATTAACACATCTTTTGTATTCTAGATTAAGTCTCAGAATTAATGCTAAAATGTAAGTTAAGGGACACCTGGGTGGCTCAGTTGGTTAAGTGTCTGTCTTTGGCTCAGGTCATGATCTCAGAGTCCTTGGATTAAGACCTGTATCAGGCTTCTTGCTTTGTGGGGAGCCTGCTTCTCCCTCTCTCTGCTCTGCCTGCAGCTCCCCCTGATTGTGCTCTCTTTCTGTTTCTGACAAATAAATATATAAATAGATAAAATCTTTATATATATATATAATCTTTATATATGTATAAAGATTTTATCTATTTATATATATTTATATATATACTTATATATATAAAGATTTTATTTATTTATACATATGTATGTATACACACATATGTGTGTATGTAATACATATATACATGTAAATATATATATATATTTATATATATATAATCTATTTATATATATTTATATATATACTTATATATATTTTATTTATTTATACATATGTATGTATACACACATATGTGTGTATGTAATACATATATACATGTAAACATACATGTATGTAAAAATTTTAATAAAATTAAAAACATGAAGCAACTGTTTAACATCTGAGGAAGATACATTAATTTATTTCATGCATGCAGAATATGCTTTTTGGAGGAAAAATATTAGATGAGCATTTATGACTTGTAATGAAAATTCTTTAATATGCTCTTCATATATGAAGCAATTTCTATTTCAGTCAGATTTATTTTATATTTAAACCTAACATTGCTAGAATTCAAACCCAAATATATCTGGTTTCAAAATACATTGTGCTTTCCTCTTAGGCACTTCCTTCAGTGTCTCTGGCTGCATATGAACTGGTTCTAAATCATGCATGGGTATATGTGTTTGTATTTGAGCCATAGAATCAGAAAATGGGAACCTTCATTTTCTTAGCATTTCTGGTATTCATAAACCATGACTGCTTCCTATTAAGTCCTTTAGAAGATGAGTTTACACACAGACACTTGAAATTCTTGCCTCTTTTTTCTGTGTTTAGATGTTATTTCGTGAAATACTGATGCTCTAAAAAGAAAGGGAATATGTGCTAACATTTAGTAATTTTTGTGTAAGTTGAAAATTAAATATGTATGGTATCTCTTCTAATCGTCACAATAATTTGGTAATTGATTACTGAGGAAACTGAGGTTCAGAGAGGTTAAGGGTCTTGACAGGAATGGATAACAGCAGAGCCAGGTGTGAATCTAGGGCCTTCTGATATTAAAGCCCCTGTTCTTTCTATTGCTGTATTGCTGCTGTGAACATCTAGTTTACTAGTTTACCAGTGTTAAAATATGTTTCTTGAATATTCTTGTTTGTTATTGGATAAAGAGTGTTTGGATTCCAGAAGGATAAGTAGTCTAAGGGTATAAAGTATTCTTCATTAAAATGATTTTAATTGGGAGTTCTTTCATATAAGAGACTGAATAAGTTAATTTATGTTAAGATGGGAAGTTTTCTTGGTTAGCTTTCTAATTTTAGATGTTTGGTTTTTTTTTTTTGAAAATTTTGTCTTGCCCTTTTTTTTTTTTTTAATATAGTGCATCTAATGTTATTTCTCATGTTGGGCAATCTGTTGTCATCAATCTTCTTATATAGTAATACAAGATGTTAATTATTTAGTATCTCATCCTTAAAGTGCTTAGATTAACAATTCTCTTTAAAAGAACTTTTCCCAACATATAGTACATTATTGGTCTTTGATGCAGTGTGTTGGCTAACTGAACATAATAAAAATAAATAAATTACTAAAGAAATAAAATAGTGCACTTCACAGGTGCTTAATAAAAATAAATAAATAAATAAAAGTACAGAGAGGGAAAATATTTTAAAATACACTTTTCTGGGGAGCCTGAGTGGCTCAGTGGGTTAGAGCCTCTGCCTTTGGCTTGGGTCGTGGTCCTGGGGTCCTGGGATCGAACCCCACATCAGGCTCTCTGCTTGGTAGGGAGCCTGCTTCCCTTCTCTCTCTACCTGTCTCTCTGCCTACTTGTGATCTCTGTCTGTCAAATAAATAAATAAAATATTTTTTAAAAATAAAGTAAAATACACTTATCTCTCTCTTTAATTTTTACATAGGGTAAAATTTTTAAAAATAGTCAAGACTATAATAAGTGAGAGACTTAGGCTACCATTTCAGATAAATTGATTGGGCCTTTTTTTTCCTGTGTTCCACTGGCAACAGATTGGATTTGGCCTGTGATAGTAGTTGTAGACTCCTGCTAAAAGGATACATGTAAAGAATTTTTTTTATTATAAAAAGATTAAAATTACAGAAAAATTAAAGTGAAGTACACATGATTTTTGGGAATTCTTAATTTCATAATACTTGAAAAAAGACAAATTTCTGATTCTAAAATTTTTTTTAGTTTCTGGTATAAAATAAAAGAATAAGTTATTATCCATAGTTACTGATATCCATGTCCTTGTTGATTATTGATGATGGGTACTGTATTACTGGCAGAAGATAGTTACCTGTCCCTTTGATAAAGACCACTAGCAGTAATAAACATTATAAGGAATTCTGTAATTTTGATGTGAAATAGTGGAAAGAATTTTATTGCAGGATTTGGGTAGTTATGTTCTACTTAAAAATATAAATTATGAATTGCTTTTCTGAAATCCTTTTCATTTTGAAGTGTGATGATTCTAGATGCTTTTATGTACTTTGGTTATCTTCAGATACAATTCTGTGGTGAAGAGATTTATGGTATAGGTAAGAAAATCTGTTTTGTGTGACATTTATGTTTTTTTTTTTTTTTTTTTTTTTTTTAAGAGGGATAGAGAGTGGCAAGGGGTTGCGGGAGGACAGAGGGAAGAGGAGAGAGAGAATCCTAAGCATGCTCTACAACCATTGCAGAGCCTGAAGGTGAGCTCCATCTCACAACCCTGAGGCTATGACCGAGCCCAGATAGGGTCAGATGTTCAACCAACTGAGCCACCCAGGCACCCTGAAATTTATGGTATTTGAAACATGTTTGCTTATTGTAAGGGGATAGGAATATATTTTTTCCTACTGGATCATTCTGCATGTATGTGAATATATATGTATATATGACTAATGCAGAGCCTTAAATATTAAAGGCGGATTTCTACTTTTTAACAGTTTCTTTCCAGTAATGTAGAGATTTAAGAGAGTACTAATTTTATTATTTTGTTTTCACATTTTTACTTTTTAATTATTTATGGTTAAAATTGTGTACAAATCTATGACTCATGGGAGGAATTAGTTTAACGTACTGTAATGAAGATCTTTTAAACATAGTTTGGGTAACTATTCTCATTTTTTCTGGTACGTCGCCAAAGAGAAAAAGGTAGTTTGTGCTTTCTTAGGTTTGATGGTTTTATTTACAATCATTCTTTCCTATTTCTGACCTAACAAAAATTTTCTTTGGGCATTGAAAGGAAAAGAGAATCTGTTTAGACAGAGACATTAAAAACTGTGCCTCAGGGGCGCCTGTGTGGCTCAGTGGGTTAAGCCTCCACCGTTGGCTCAGGTTATGATCTCAGGGTCCTGGGATCTAGGCCCTCCTCAGGCTGTCTGCAAAGCAGGGAGCCTGCTTTCCCCTCTCCCTCTGCCTGCCTCTCTGCCTACTTGTGATCTCTGTCTTTGTCAGATAAATAAATAAAATCTTAAAAAAAAAAAACAAAAAAACCTGTGCTTCATTATATGACCCTTTTATGTACATTTTTGAATTTTTAATTCTTATGTAAAAGCTGTTACTTAGACTTGGATTTGGTATTTTTAGACTTTCATCAAATTGTCATTTCATTATTTTAAAATCAGTCCTTTTCAGGAAATAGATGACTAATATTAATGTCATCATTTATCAAGAAATAGCTCAGCATCTGTGTTATATTTTTTTAGATGTATTGAAATTCTTTTTACAGGTTTGGTTTTTATAGCACATCTTAGCTAGTTACTGTGTTATGGAGGAAAAAATTCTCATTATTTTGGCATAATGGAGCTAGCTACATAATTCTAGAGAAATAAGTGTTGAGTGGGAAGACTTGGCTAGCTAGAAGTAAAACATGGATTCTGAGGAACTGAGTTACCTTCTGAAATTTTGATTTGTGTTGGTAGGAGGAGAATAGGATATAAATTGTTGGAGGCCACGGCACAGTTGGAGTCATGGATCAAACCAGGCCCTGACTTGTTTCTCCTTTAAAGTCCGGACACCTTGATAAGGGGTTAAGGATGGGAAAGTTGAGTAACACTGAGAAAGGGTCTATGCTATGTGTCGTGCGCTTGCCTACATGACTTCCCACATGCTCTCCCTACAGAAGGGAACAATGTGGTCAGGGTCAAGAATTCTTAGTTGGTCCTTGTTGTTCCTGTACCTCCCATAACCCACTCCCTGGTTGATTGTCTTGCTAATGGCATTAGCCAAGACTACCTGGCATCACCAGGTTTGCTTGTAGTTAATGTAAACTTGTTATAGGAACTTGCGGTCATCTGACTAGATACTGGTGTATTACTCCTCCTATTGTGGTCTGCCTTATAAATGCTTGTAAGATGTAGAATAAAATCGGTACTGTTGGACATCATCCTCAGTGCTCCTCCTGCCCACATCTCTTTGTCTCTTAATTTCTTTTCACCATCCTTTTACCCTCACGTTCCTGGTCGATTTGTCGTGCCGGCCGCGACAAGAAATGATGAAGCAACGGCAGGAAACATTATTTTTTTTCCTTATCAACCTTGATGTAAGAGAATATTTCAAATGCTTTCTCACCCTTAAGTATCTTCATGCTTGGAAATAGCAGAATTTGTGTTTAAAGGTATGCTTTAGGATATCTGGACTTTGTTTTTATTTTTATTCAGGTGATGGATAAAAAGTAATTTAGTGTTCTGAGATTTACCACCTTGGGTTTTCGTCAGGCAAATAGTGTCTTCTGTAGGAATACAAGCTACTGATAAGATAATAAAAAGATGCATATATTTTATTGATGAATGATGTGTGTATGGCTTTTGGTGTTTCAAAAATATATGTATTAATATCCATGGTCTTTCTTCCCATTATAATTTACAATGTGGATAATTTGTTAGGATTTTGTATTATTCCTGAAAGATAATAGTGACAAAAATCTTATCAGATTTTTATTGGTAGAAATTGAATATTCAGGGGCACATGTGTGGCTCAGCTGGTTAAGCCTCTGCCTTCAGCTCAGGTCATGATCCCAGGGTCCTGGGATGGAGCCCACATCAGCTCCCTACTCAGCCCGGAGCCTGCTTCCCCCTCTCCCTCTGCCTGCTGCTCCCCCCCAACCCTTGAGTGCTCTTTCTCTGTCAAACAAACAAACCAAATATTCAAACATAGCTCTTTTTTTTTTTTTAAGATTTTATTTATTTGACAGAGATTACAAGTAGGCAGAGAGGCAGGCAGAGGGGTGGGGGTAAGCAGGTTCCCCGCTGAGCAGAGAGCCCGATTTGGGGCTCTACTCCAGGACCCTGGGATCATGACCTGAGCTGAAGGCAGAGGCTTTAACCCACTGAGCCACCCAGGTGGCCCCAAACATAGCTCTTTTTGATGAAATAAGTACTGTGTTATTTTTAAGTAAAATTTTCAGTTCATTTCACTGATGCGCATTACACTCTTAAATGCCTTATTTATTTATTTATTTATTTATTTAAGAGATTTTATTTATTTACTTGACAGAGACAGCCAGAGAGGGAACACAAGCAGGGGGATTTGGGGAGGGAGAAGCAGGCTCCCTGCTGAGCAGGGAGCCCAATGCTGGGACTCCATCCCCAGGACCATGGGATCATGACTTGAGCTGAAGGCAGCCGCTTAACAACTGAGCCACCCAGGAGCCCCATAATGTTCCAAAGTTTCCTTTTATTTAGGTCAAAATCCAAACTAGGGGTTTCGTTTATTCATTTTAGGAACATTTTTCAATCTCTTACTGAAGAAGAACATTGTACTTATTTATTCTTATTAAAAGTTTGCTAAGGATTGGCAGAATTTTCCCCTGTATTATCAATGAGATGGGCATAAGAACAAAAGCAAGTTTTCAAGTTTCTCTTTAACCTGGTTTATCTCTTTATCTTTTTGTTTCTATTCATTTACTCATGCATTGCCTCTTAGATATTTATCTAACTTGACTATCTTTTAGGTACCAGAGACCACTTCAGTGTTACTTCTTTCTTAACTGTTCTTATTTTTTCTGTACATAATGGCTTCTGCCTTTGAGTCCCAGTTGTAGTTATAGATGGTAGTATGTACTGAACATTAATCCACCTAGGTAAATGTTATTTGTCCTGACCAAAGAAGGCTGAAAATTATTTGAATAATTATTTTCTCAGTGCTCTCAAGAATATATAATTACTACTATTCTGGTTACCTAAGAGAAATGTTATTTCATTACATACAAAAAATGCCTTAGGTAGTGGTTCTCAAAGTATACTCCCAGACCCTCACCTCTTCAGAGGTTCAGAAGGTCAGAAATTATTTTCTTAACAGTTCTAAGAAAGTATCTGCCTTTTTGTTCCCATTCTTTAACAAGTCTTTAGTGTTTTCCAGAGGCTGCATGGTGTATAATACTAAAGTAGACTGACCACAGAAGCAGATATGAGGATTTATTCTCTTCTGTTCAACACATTAAAGATATTTGCAAGGAGCTACAGCAGTGCTATTCTTGCTAATTTTTTGTTGTTTTGGAAAAGATATATTTTATAAAATACATTATTTATGCTAACATGCAATGAATTGTTCTGTAATTAATAAATGGGGCAGTCCTCAATTTGCACATTTCTATGTACTGTTTCAGTTACTACAATTTATTTACTACCAGCCTATATCAACACAGTTCGAGTTTGACTACCATGGTTCTTTAACTGTGAGTAATTGCTTAAGATGAGATTTTGTTGTTGGCACCATAGTCTACAACTCAGTGTTAATAACATACGCACACCACAATCAGTGACCACTCATATCACTTGTTTCTAAGTCACCCTAGCACTGGTCACTCTGCATGTGTTATTAGTTCATGCACAGAAATCAAAACCTGTAGTTGTAGAGCTTCCTTGTGTCTTGGTGATAAACCCACATGATGTTTTACAAAATAAGGGTAATTAAAAGAGTGAATTGACCAACAGAGATGAAAATGTGTTGAAGAAACGGAAGTGCGGACACTGGAAGTGAAATTTGAATTGAACTTAAGTTCAATTAACTATTAAGAAATAGTTAATCAGGGGCACCTGGGTGGCTCAGTGGGTTGAGCTGCTGCCTTCAGCTCAGGTCATGATCTCGGGGTCCTGGGATCGAGTCCCGCATCGGGCTCTGTGCTCAGCAGGGAGCCTGCTTCCCTCTCTCTCTCTGCCTGCCTCTCTGTCTACTTGTGATCTCTCTGTCAAATAAATAAATAAAATCTTAAAAAAAAAAAAAAAGAAATAGTTAATCACAAGGGTGTCTTGAGTGGCACAGTTGGTTAAATGTTTGACTCAGATTGTGAACTCAGGGTCCTGAGATTGAGCCCAACATAGTCTGCTTCAGAGTCTCCCTCTTCCTCTACCCCTCCCGCTTTTGCTCTCTTTCTCTTTCAATTTCTCTAACATAAATAAGTAAATCTTAAAAAAGAAAGAAAGAAATAATTAGTTTATCATGGGAATATTGACATTTCTGCTATTCAAGGGAATTTAGGTATGCAGCTAGAAGAACTTAGTGAAGTTAAATGTCATAACCACAGATTGGTTATGACAAAAAGGAGGTCCCAGCAAAGTGGTACTGGCAGCCACTTCACATTATAAGGCCTCCCCAAGATTTTCACAATTGAAAATGCAAAAGGATAAAATGTTGGAAACTGGTCCACACTTAGAAAGGAATAATTTGCCAAGGCATAGAAAATACACTCACTCCATATTTTTAAGTTATCCAGTAAGAATGCAAACTACTGTTGGTAATTTTTTTTTTTACAAAGAAAACTCCTTAAATTCTCAATATTTCTAATGTTTTAAATTATAGTATATAATATAAATGTTTTACTACTTTTTTTCATTTCCTTACACATTATAACTGGAGACAAAGAGAATTTTTAGTGTAGCGTTTTTAGATGTAATCATATAAAAAAATCTCTTTATATTACCCTTTATATTTATCTCCTCTATTTTCTGTCCTGATTGAATAGTATAACCAACAAGACTAAAACCTAAGAAGTAGTTTGTATTCATCTCCCTCAGAGTTTACATTTCTAATTGCTTAAAAATGTCATAGTTTGCCCTATTTCTTCCTTCCTCACTGATTGTCCTTACTTAGGCACTCATTTTTCACCCTTCGTAGGGTATGACTATAAAGGCATGGCACTAGGCAATTGCTTAAGATGACAGAACTGTTCTATATCCCAGCTTTGATGCTGGTGACATGAATGTCGTTACATGTAAATAATCATAAACTTTTTCTTTTGTCTTTCCATGGTATTTGCATGTAAATATTTCTTTCCTATTCTTTCATAATAGGGCTTACAAATAAATCAAGTAGTTACTGACAAGGGGTCCTCTCTGCTGAAGCTGAGGAAATTTTAAATGTGCAGAAGATATGCTTCCGCACATTTATACATGTGGCCCTGAAGGAATTTATATTCTAGTAAGATATATACTACAGATAACAACGGTAAGATAAACTGTAATTGTCTCCTACAAAGCCCTACAAACAAAATGTTTGTGCTAGGAATGTACAGGAGATAATTCTTCATTGAAGAGGTGGCGTTTGAGCTGAGTCTTGAAAAACACATTGATTATGACAGTCAAAAACAGAGACAAGGGACATTCTGATAAGAAGGAAAAATATAGCAAATATAGATTTGTAATTTTTCCTTTTTATGAAGCTCAGAAAAACTTTGGATCTACACCTCATGCATACTTGCATCCTGTTTCATTCAATTTTGTGCTCTAAAACTCTTAAAAGCATTTGGGTCTGACACTTAAATTTCTTGTAAGCTATAGGGTAGCTTTTGAGTTTTTGGATTTAATAATTTGGGTCATTTTCAAATTCTGATTTTAATGACTGTGAAGACCATGAGCTATTCCTAAGTCTTATTGTGTTCAATAGATAGGAAGTATGTAACTGAAAGACTGGTATCTATGTAAAATTTTCTATTCATAGAGAAAATTTGAATAAGTAGAGTTTTCAGTATACATAATACTTGTGAAGTATCTTTATAATACTTCCCCAAATTGTTTTCTTTCCATTTTTCCTACTTAGGTGAATGAATCAACTCTTTCTTTCACAGGTTTTCTGTGAAGACCCTGATTGATCGGTCCTGCTTTGAGACAATTGATGATTCTTCTCCAGAATTTAACAATTTTGCAGCTATTTTGGAACAGATTCTAAGTCACCGGCTAAAAGGTAACAGAATCAATGTATTTTTAGTCTCACAACAACTTTCTTTTTTATAAGCTTGAAATTTTAGAATCCATCCAGTCTGGTATGATTTAGATAATAGCCATATTGCATCTTGAGAAACATAAAACTGATTTTAGAATGCCTAGTCTTTTGACCTATCCTTTGTTCCTGGAAATGAATTTCTGTTCTCCAATTTATGCCTGTTTCCAGGGTGCATTAAAAGTGTTGAATGCATTAAGTGTCACATACATGGAGCAGAGTCACTTTCTGTAAGTAACTAAAATGGAAGCTTAAATTAAAAAGTAGCCCATCTTTGAAGGTTACTAGATGGTATTTTAACCAACTTACAAAGAAGCATCCAGGCATTAAGTTTTTTGCTTAATCTCCACTTCATTAAACTTCAGAATCTTTGAAAAACTTTTCACCATAAATAGTTAAAAGAGGTATGTAAAAAATGTGCTCAATTATGGTTTTAAAATAAATCAGTAAATATATTTACATTAGAAAGATAAATCTCTTAAAACTTAAAAGGTAAGATGGGAGCTCTGGTCTCTCAGATTTATGAAATATGTTTACTTTAAAAATACCTGTAAAATACAGATGATAACACAAAGAAATATTATGCAACATAACACTTAGTAGTAATAAATAATAACTTTATTACATTAATTCCATTACCTTGGTCTTCCTAAAGGAAATTTGATCATCAGATATTTTCACTTAACTTTTTATTATCTTTACTATCCTAATGGTACAGTTTTAAATCAGTAGTCTGCTTTGGTAATATAACTTATTAGAATCTCAAATTTAAGATAAAGGATAATTCTTTTCTGTAGTTTATGATGCCGAAAGCCTCAAGCTTTACTCCTAAATGTTTATATCAGTTGAGCAGTCCTCTGGACCTATATCAAAGGGTTCAGTCAGCCCTTTGCTGGGAAAACAAAATCTGGATTCAGTCAGCCCTTTGCAATTTAAAATGAGGTCCATAAAATCACTGATGCTTTTCTGTTAAAAGTTTGTTATTTTTGCATTTAAAAAGTTACATTTTTATTTTTGCTGTCCTGTATTTCCTAAAATTTCTGCCATTAATGTTACCTTCTATAAGAAAATAAGTTTTTATAAAAGCAAAGGATAGGAGAGTATTTTGACATATTGTTTGGTTACTATATTGTGTGGTGTGATATTTAAAATTTTTACATATAAATTTATAAATAATACATGATTAAAAAAACACATGCAACACAGTAGACCTTGATGTACTTTAATGTTTATAAATATTTTATCATAATACTTCAGTCCCTTTGATTCAGTATACCATTTAGCATATGATTTCCTCACAAAATACATAAGCAGCTATCAGAAGAAAACAGGCCATGTTGAGATATCCATGCAAAGTGATTGGGCAGGCTAATGACCACATACATGGACCCCTCCTACACCCTAGCTTGCCATCTTCTGAATCCTGCCTCAGCAAAGTCTAGATGCTAGACCTTTGGAATTACTTAAGTGTCATTTCTGAGAAGCCAGTGAATTACCATGTTGAAAATAGAATCCCTGGTTGATTCATGGATAAGAATTCCACTAGTATGACTAAGACAGTAAGAATGATGAGACAGTGAAATTTATGTTACCTTTTTAAGCTTAGTAAAATTAATTATTTAAAATACATTTTTTAAAAAATTTCCTGTAGATTAAAATATGGTCACTGTGATTGGTATAGATATGAATCATGCAATGATCTTTAACTTTTGAGATGAAGTATTTTAAAGACTCAAGCTTCTACAGACTTCCATATGTTATTTTAGTATTCTAGCATATAACAAATTGCTTTTACATTTGGAGAAGTTATATAATTATTTTGATAGTACACCAAAATTTAGTATATAACTACTAATTTTTCCAAGGTTTGCCTTTATAGAAGTACAAATTTAAAATGTATAACTTTGTGGGTTTGTGAGATTTACTTTTCACCAGCTACTTTTTTTTTAAATAAAAGGACATTTAGTTTAGATATTAAATTTTTTGGAGAAAGATAAAATCCACCTCCAGGCACAAAATAAGCTGTATTGACACAGGTAAAGTAGAAAACTCGAAACAGTTACTTCTTTATTCATTTTAAAAGTCCCCTAATTTTTTGAAAGGAAGCTTTTAAAATGACATACATTATCCTGTTTGCAGTTATTGTTCAAAAAAGTGATAATCTTACTTTTTCTGGAATATAGCTGAGAACTAGGAACTAATCACAAAATATAGAATTCAAAGAGACCTCAGTTCAGATCTTACCTAATTTTTGGACTTTTTTTTTTTTTTTTTTTAAGTATCAACTTTCTCTCCACCCCATCTGCACCTGCTCTAATAGAAAGCAACTGCAGATGCTGGGTATATAAGTGGAATGTCTTGTCTAAGCAGATTGGGGAAATTGGGCATTTTACCTGCTCAGCAGCCATTGTACCCCACCCTACAACTCTATACCGCCACTTCAGGTAGCGCCATGAGTCACAGATTAAAAATTATTCTAGGCTCTGTCTTGAAGCAATCCACTCAACAATATTTGTGACTGGTGGACATATAATCTTGGTTTTAATACTTTTGATGTGTGGGAACTTAGAATAATAAGGCAGTTTATCACATTTTGGGGCAGTTTAGATTGATAGAAAAATCTTATGTAAATAAAGCCAACCTATCTGACTCTGCTTTGATCTATTTTCGGTCACAATTTTCCAGTTTTGAGCCTAATAAATATTAAAACCTTGCTATTATAGAATCCTTTCTCCTTAGTCCCCCTTTTTCTAGGTAATATATCTCTAGTTCCTTTAATGTTCTGGAACCACGACTCCCTTTTTCTTCTGGTTTATCAATGGTTTATTAGTATTGCTCTTAAAATCTGATACTAAAAGCTGAGTAAAGTGTTTCAGAGAGGTGAACTCTGTATTAGTTCAGAACTTAAGATTACACTGACTTTTTGATTCCCATATCACACTTTGGGTTTACATTGAAATTAAGACTGAGTCAAATCCCGTAGTTTTTTAAAAATTGAACTATTCCTTATCTAATGTTTTAGTTAGTACTCTAGTAAGCTGCCTGTGTACAAGTTTGATAGGGATAAATATAGTATTATTTCCTTTGTCATCTACTTTAGAGATGGAGGAGCTGGCTCTAAAAAAGAAATTTAGGAGAACTTCTAAAGATGAAGAGGAGATACTTTTCCCTATATCTCTCACTAAGTATATCTAAAACCCTGGACATTATTATATAAAACAAATAAAAGAGAACTCCAAAAGGTAGAGAGAAGGGAGACTTTCTAGGGACTGTATGACTTTGGGAATGACTTGATGGGTTCTTTGATTTTCTGCTTGCCTTGTATATCCAAGACTGAATAAGCCAGTAGACTATAAACAACAGCAGGTACAGAATGCAAGGCAAAGCACTTTTACTTTTAATTTTTTAAAAGATTTATTTATTTATTTTAGAGAGCACAAGCAGGAGGTACAGAGGGAGAGGGAGAGAGAATCTCAAGCAGACTCTATACACTGAGCATGGAGCCCGACATAGGGCTCAATCTCAAGATCCCAATATCACGACCTGAGCTGAAACCAAGAGTCAGATGCTTAACCCAGTCACCCAGGCAGCCCAAGGTGGATTACTTTTAGACATTTTCCTCCTCCAGCCAAATGACACAGGAAATGGGTAGTACCACTCCCACCCAGGCCAAAAAAAGCTAAATGGAGAACTTAGAACTTTCTGTCCTCATGAGATGTAACACTGTCCCACCACCACCATCAGTGTGGTATCAGAGAAGGCCAAGCAGAGAACTGGGACTTCTTCCCTTCTGGCTGGTTGTGAGCCTTCCCTTTCCATTTAACTTCCACCCCCACCATGTTAATAAAGAACCTGGACTTCCATTTCTACCCAGCAGTAATGAGGGGTCATCTCCCTGCCATCTTGAGGCTGATCAGAAACCTGTTGGAGACTTATG
This sequence comes from Lontra canadensis, assembly GCF_010015895.1. NCBI lineage: Eukaryota > Metazoa > Chordata > Mammalia > Carnivora > Mustelidae > Lontra > Lontra canadensis. The sequence goes on along the minus strand of NW_022630996.1, from coordinate 67,520,327 downwards.
TCTTTCACCATCACCCAGCAGTAACAAGGCTACTCCCAGTTCATTGTCAATGGAGACCATGTAGAAAGCCTGGACTCCCACCTCTACCTAGCAGCAATGAGGACTCCCCACACTCAAATGTCAGTGGAGGCCAACTGGGAAAAGTGGACTTCTTCCTCCACTTGACAGTAATGAAGTGGTGCCCCTTTCCTCTTCCCTTGCACTGCTAGAACTATCATAGAGAGCCAGTGAAAAGAGAAGTTTTAAATAAGGTCCTGAGACTTACAAAATAAACATGTCCAGGTTTCATTTGAAGATGACTCATCATACCAAGAACTAGGAAGATCTCAAATTGAATGATAAAAGACAATCAATAGTTATCAACACTGAGATGACAGAGATACTAAGTACTAATGACAAAAATCATAAGTTTGGTCATGATAAAAATGCTTTAGTGAGCAGTTACAAACATTCTTGAGACAAATGAAAAAGTAGATAACTTCACCAAAGATATAGAAGATATAAGAAAGAACTAAATAGAAATTTTGTTACTGAGAAGTACAAAACCAAAATAAAAAACTCAATGGATAGGCTCAACAGGAAGATGGAGGGGACAGAGAAATCAGTGAACTAGAAGACAGAAACATATCTAAACAACAAAGACTAAAAATAATCCAAAATTTAAAAGTGGACTTAAAGAAAATAAATAGACCTGCAGGGACCTGTGGGACTATAACAAAAGATCTAACTCTTTTCATTCGAGTATCTCTAAGAAGAGAAAGAGGAAGGGACTGAAAATGAGCTAAAAATATATGACTGAAAATTTCCCAAATTTGTCAAGAGATGTAAACATATAGATTTGAAAAACTGAGTGAATCATAATACAAATCCAAAGAAATTCATGCCAAGACATATTATAATTAAACTTTTGAGAAATAAAGACAAAGAGAAAATGTTGAAAGTAGCAGGAGAAATACACTCTGTCTGTAAGGGGAAAACAATTTGAATGATAGCAGATCTCTCATCAGAAACCATGGAAGCACTTCTTTCAAGCGCTAAGAGAAAAGTGCCAACACAGACTCCTCTATCCAGCAGAATTATCCTTCTGTAATAAAGGGAAAATCTAGACATTCTCAAATCAAGGAAAACTAAGGAATTTTTTGCCAGTAGACTGGGCAAAGAACTGTCTTCAAGCAGAAATGAGATGATAAAAGAAGCAAGAAAGAGCATGGTAAATACAATAGGCTTTCCATTTTAATTTTTAGTTTTCTGTTCTCTCTGGTTTTGATTTTTCTGTTTTCCTTTTCTTGTCTTCCTGTGGGTTACATGGATGGTTTTTAGAATTCCATTTTTGCCCATCTATATTGTTTCTGAGTACATCTCTTTGTATACATTTTTTAGTGGTTGCTCCAGGTAATACTTTGTATATCCCTAATTTATCCTAGTCTATGAATGTCCATCATTTTCCAGGCTTAAATTTAAAAGCCATACTTTTCTTCATTTCCCTCATTTCTCCTCCATTGATAATACAGTTGCTTTAAAAAATTAAAAATAGAAAAAAATAAAATAAAAATAGAACTACCCCTATAATCCAGTAATCACACTACTGGGTATTTATCCAAAGAATACACACACAGTAATTTGAAAGGATATTTGTATTCCTGTGCTTATTGTAACATTTACAATAGCCAAATTATGGAAGGAGCTGGTGTTCATTAATATATGAATGGATAAAGAAAATGTGGTACATTAGGACACCTTGGTGGCTCAGTCAGTTAAGCATCTGCCTTTAGCTCAGGTCATGATCCCAGGATCCTGGGATTGAGTCCTGCATCAGGCTCCTTGCACAGAGTGGAGCCTGCTTTTCCCTCTGCCTGTTGCTCCCTCTTCTTGTGCTTGCTCTCTATTTCTCTCTCTCTCTCTCTGACAAAGAAATAAAATCTTTTTTTTTAAAGATTTTATTTCTTTATTTATTTGAGAAAGAGAGAGAGACAGAGTGAGAGAGCATGAGAGGGGAGGTCAGAGGGAGAAGCAGACTCCCCATGGAGCTGGGAGCCTGATGTGGGACTCGATCCCAGGACTCCGGGATCATGACCTGAGCTGAAGGCAGCCACGCAACTAACTGAGCCACCCAGGCACCCAATAAAATCTTCTTTAAAATATGCCCTGCACACACACACGTGCGAGCGCGAATGCACTGGATATTATTTAACCATACCAAAAATGGGATGCCTCGGTGGTTCAGTTGGTTAAGCATCCAACTCAATTTCAGCTTAGGTCATGATCTCAGTGTTAGTCAGAGTGAGCCCCACCAGGGCCCCACACTGAGTCTGGAGCCTACTTAGGATTTTCTTTCTCCCTGTGCTGCTCCCCCTGCCCTCACCTGTGCTCAAGCTATCACTACCTCTCTTAAAAAAAAAAGAAAAGAAAAGAAATCTTGCCATTTGCAAAAGCATGGATGGACCTAGAGAGTATGATGCTAAATAAAATAAGGGAAAGACAGATACTATATGATAACACTCAGGTGAAATTTAACAAAGAAAACAAGTGAACAAAGGAAAAACAAAGAGACAAACCAAGAAATAGACTTTAACTATCTACAGAGAACAAGCAGGTAGTTACCAGAGAGGAAATGGTGGTGGGTGAATTAAGAGTGTACTTTTCATGATGAGCACTGAATAGTATATAGAATTGTAGAATCACTGTATTGTACACCTGAAACTAATATAACACTGTTAACTATACTGGAATTAAAATAAAAAACTTTTAAAAATACATATAATTGCTTTAAATATTCCCCTACAAAAGATTAGAACCACATTAGACTGTTAAAAGTTTTGTTTTCTACCGTTAAATAAAACTGAGAACACTCAAGAGAAGGCCAGCCTATTTCAGGTTGCTAATGTGTCTAGCAGAGTCTGGGATTAAAAGACAAGGAAACTTACCTGCTGTGTCATTTCTTGGCTTCCAGTGTCCCTGGCTAGTCTTCCTTTTATTCTCCATCTTCAGAGTATTCTCATACTTGTTTTATATGTAATATCAAGAGTTTGTATTTGCATTTAGGAAAAAGAAAGTGCATCTACTTTATCTTATCTGGAACTAGAATTCTCCTTTAATTTTTTAATATGAAGACTTACACAAATGGTTTTCCTAATGTTAAATCATCCGTATATTCTTGGGATAAATCCAGCTTGAGCCTCATGTATTGTTTTAAATCTTTTTTTTTTTTTTTTTAAAGATTTCACTTATTTTTACAGAGAGACAGAGATCACAAGTGGGCTGAGAGGCAGGCAGAGAGAGAGGGGGAAGCAGGCTCCCCGCCAAGCAGAGAGCCTGATGCGGGGCTCGATCCCAAGACCCTGAGATCATGACCTGAGCCGAAGGCAGAGGCTTAACCCACTGAGCCACCCAGATGCCTCTCATGTATTACTTTAATATACTTGGCCAGATTTAGGATTAATTTGTTAATACTGTAGGAGTTTTTGTTCTGTGTAATTTCTCTGTTTTGTACTTGTTTGGTCATCAAGATTATATTATTTTCACTAAATGAATCAGAGGCGTTTTATCTTTTTTAATTCTTTGTAAGAATTTTCTATTAGTTTGGAATTGTTGTTAGATTTTGCCAGTAAAAACCCTGGGCCAAGTAGGGTATGTATGTGCTTATAGATCTCTTCAGGTTGTTGATGACTTCTCATCTCTATTCTTTCCACTATCAGTTTTTTGTTTTCTGTGCCCTCTTAATTGTTTAATGCCTAGTTAGTTGCACTTTTCCCTTTCAATATGCCACATTTTAAATAGTTAAATTAATTTAAATGATTTTAGAAAGTTGAAGCTCACTGAAGAGACGGAAAGACTAAAACTTATGGCACATGTTCATCCTTGTAACAATTTTTAAAACTAAGATTCTGTTTTTTTTTAAAAACTTATTCCTTACCCTCATTATTTGTGAACCATCTTCCCCCTCTTCTGAAGGATTTGATGTATTTCTTTTACATTGTTGTGAAGGAATGAAATTTCCATTAGTGGATACCTGGTGTTATTATCTTCCATGTAGTTGTTGGCCAGTTGGTTCCCTTTTGCATTTCTAATATTATTTCTTTTTCCCCTTTTTTTCATAAACAATATTGCCAAAGATTTGTTAATTTGATTAGTCTTTCAGGTAATTAACTTATGGCTTTTTCGATCATATATGTATGCTAATCATATCATTATTTCTTCTGTTACATTTTCTTTCAGTCTATTTTGTTATTTTGGGCTCCTAGCAGATTCTTTTTCTTTTTCTTTCTTTTTTTTTTTAAAGATTTTATTTATTTATTTGACAAACAGAGATCACAAGTAGGCAAAGAGACAGGCAGAGAGGAGGAAGCAGGCTCCCCGCTGAGCAGAGAGCCTGATGTGGGGCTTGATCCTAGGACCCTGAGATCATGACCTGAGCTGAAGGCAGAGGCTTAACCCACTGAGCCACCCAGGTGCCCTAGCAGATTATTTTTCAAACTTCTCTCCAAGTAATGCTTAAGTTACATGTGCAAGTTGGGATATATAATATTTTTATCCATATTGATTTTTAGGTAAATTTTACTTTTCATTATTATTCCTTTTTTGGCTTATGTGTTATTTAGAAGTTAATTTTTAATGTTACTGGAAACAAGAATTTTACCTTTTCATTTTTACTTCTATGTTAACAGAATTGTCAAAGAATTTGGTCTTTATGGTAGATTTTTTGAAATCTGTAAGTTCTGCTTAATGACTTAGCTTATGGTTAGTTCTAATAAATGATTCATCTTGAGAAGAATGTGTATTCTCTTATTGCTGATTATGTTCCTGGAGTATATTTACATTTTTGACAGCTTGATCTATTAATACTTAAAAAAATTGAAACTTACTCTCAATGGAGAAAAACTGAAAGCTTTTCCGCTAAGGTCAGGAACATGGCAGGGATGTCCATTATCACCACTGCTATTCAACATAGTACTAGAAGTCCTAGCCTCAGCAATCAGACAACAAAAGGAAATTAAAGGCATCCAAATCGGCAAAGAAGAAGTCAAACTATCACTCTTCGCAGATGATATGATACTATATGTGGAAAACCCAAAAGACTCCACTCCAAAACTGTTAGAATTTGTACAGGAATTCAGTAAAGTGTCAGGATATAAAATCAATGCACAGAAATCAGTTGCATTTCTCTACACCAACAACAAGACAGAAGAAAGAGAAATTAAGAAGTCAATCCCATTTACAATAGCACCCAAAACTATAAGATACCTAGGGATAAACCTAACCAAAGAGGCTAAGAATCTATACACAGAAAACTATAAAGCACTCATGAAAGAAATTGAGGAAGACACAAAGAAATGGAAAAATGTTCCATGCTCCTGTATTGGAAGAATAAATATTGTGAAAATGTCTATGCTACCTAAAGCAATCTACACATTTAATGCAATTCCTATCAAAGTACCATCCATTTTTTTCAAAGAAATGGAACAAATAATCCTAAAATTTATATGGAACCAGAAAAGACCTCGAATAGCCAAAGGAATATTGAAAAAGAAAGCCAGAGTTGGTGGCATCACAATTCCGGACTTCAAGCTCTATTACAAAGCTGTCATCATCAAGACAGCATGGTGCTGGCACAAAAACAGACACATAGATCAATGGAACAGAATAGCGAGCCCAGAAATAGACCCTCAACTCTATGGTCACCTAATCTTCGACAAAGCAGGAAAGAATGTCCAATGGAAAAAAGACAGCCTCTTCAATAAATGGTGTTGGGAAAATTGGACAGCCACTTGCAGAAAAATGAAATTGGATCACTTCCTTACACCACACACGAAAATAGACTCAAAATGGATGAAGGACCTCAATGTGAGAAAGGAATCCATCCAAATCCTTGAGGAGAACACAGGCAGCAACCTCTTCGACCTCAGCCGCAGCAACATCTTCCTAGGAACATCGCCAAAGGCAAGGGAAGCAAGGGCAAAAATGAACTTTTGGGACTTCATCAAGATCAAAAGCTTTTGCACAGCAAAGGAAACAGTTAACAAAACCAAAAGACAACTGACAGAATGGGAGAAGATATTTGCAAACGACATATCAGATAAAGGGCTAGTGTCCAGAATCTATAAAGAACTTAGCAAACTCAACACCCAAAGAACAAATAATCCAATCAAGAAATGGGCAGAAGACATGAACAGACATTTCTGCAAAGAAGACATCCAGATGGCCAACAGACACATGAAAAAGTGCTCCATATCACTCGGCATCAGGGAAATACAAATCAAAACCACAATGAGATA